>NC_139354.1:1825000-1937500 GCF_055883805.1 Amblyomma maculatum
CACATTTTGAGTTTGAGGTGAGGTTGAGTGAGGTCGACAATGGTCACCTGAAAAGTGAGGTGAGGTCGCCTGGGGGACCTCAACCTCAATTGATGAGGTTGAGGTTGAGTGAGGTCGCCAAATATTTTTTGAGTTTGAGGTGAGGTCGAGGTTTTTGAGGTCAAATGCCCACCTCTGGACATCATACTATCAGTAACTATAGCCAACTAGCCTTCTCTCTATTTCACTAATCACGACCTAACTGTGGCTATCTATATTTGCCACTATCACTATTTTTACAATCTCTTCTATGATATCGCCATATTACTGTCATTCTGATTTGCTGTATCTACATTAACCCTGCATACAGTAACAAACACATCAGGCGACCAGTTCCAGAGGACAGCGACTCATCCGGTGAATACAAACGTCACCATAAGCATAGAAAGGCGTTCGCCTTCAAAGCGGATATAATAACCAATCAGCCAAACTTAAGAAGTGTAGTCATGGCAAGAACAATTCAATGAAGCATTTTCCAAATACAATCCGTCCTTAGAAGTGCAAGCAGCGGCTATAACTCAATAAAGGAACAAACTTCTATCAGAAAAGGATCTGAAGTGGGTCCGGTATAGAGAAAGAAGAGCCGCCCAGATATGAGAAGGAGGACTCTTAGTAGCCTGTACGAGATCTCTTCCGGTTTATCTGGTTTACCTATGTCGTAATTGGCACCTTGGTTGTCACCTCAAAGTGCCATCCTGGTGGAATTATCGAAATTCGACTTTAAAAATATGAATGATAGATGCCTTGCAAAAGCTATGCCCCTCGTACATACCTCCCCGCTTACCATTTTTGCACATCCACCATAACAACTGTTGGTTAAGCCGGCATTTAAAGCGCATAAAGTGTGAACAGATTGACGTCAACGGTTTCAAAGATATGATAAATGATAAATTCTTTCTCGGGAGGGCATTACTCCAATGCCGCCAGTCGACGGCGTGTACTTCCCATTTCTTCCACCACACAGCACAAAGGAAGCGGGCAGATCACCACAACCTGGCTACACTCTGGGACGGATGCCAAAGAAATGTAAGCTCACGTAATGTCGTCAGATTATCCATTGGTGTTGTAGGGCGCGGGGAGGGCAGACAACGCTCCATGCAGGTGGAGTACAAAGGGACCCGTGAATCAGTGGTGGGGGAGTGTATCAAAGGGGAGTGAGACGAGGTGGGGAGGCGGCGTCCCCTTGCGGCAAGCTCGTAAACGAAGTCGGGGACCTTGTTAGGCGCCACAAAGGACTGCTTCATTTCCGTGAGGGCATTAACGTCAAAACTGTCATGTCGGCCAGTGAGCGGCGGCACGAGACCGTGCGACCCGTGCTCCTTCTCCGTCCCTTCCTTCTTCCTCGCCCGCCGCCCGTTGATCCTCTGACATTTTTTTTTTCTCTTCATTCCCTTCTCAGCAGTTCTAGTCTCGTCTATCTCGCTAGCGACATGTATAATTCTCTTTACCTACTACGCTCTGGTTGTCTTTGTTTTGCTTACCTATTTTTTCCTCGTATTCAGGCGACTACTGTGTTATGTTGGCCCCTACAGATACGGCACAGAGGCTTCGCTAGTTGTGTACAGTTAAGCGAAAACACGCGAGAGACATCCGAGCCAACACAAAACACTGTCAGCTACTCAATAACTTTTGAAGTCAGTATTTAGACGTTAAAATATTATTGCACAATGGTTGAAGACAGAATTCTGGGAACAGTCTTTGTGAAGACAGAAACTTGAGATTTGCTGCAGACTATAGATAAAAAAGTGTCAGATCTCAGTCCCCAAGCAGCATTGAATTTCTGCGTGCAGGTGGCACTTGGAAAGATGCCCACGCTCAGTTTCACACAGCGCTGCACAGATACGGCAAGGACACACGACGAATTCGGCTCGTGTACCTTGTACAAGGACCGAAGCAGCACTAACGCTCCTCACTAACATCCACCATGAACCCAAAGCTATTCTTGGGCTCTGTCTCCAGTTCTGGGGTGTGTACTGCGTCCCTATGTTGTGCGCCTTTGCGGGCGTTTGCGAAAGGAAAAAGAAAAAAGATTTCCCTTATCGGCGTAACACCGCCGGCGAGGCCACTGCAGCCATCGTCCCGATACAAGGATCGCGGGATCAAGACAACGATGGCAACGTCGGATTAGCATCACACCAAATGGCGTCCCTGCAGCTTCACGAATGGGCATTCTGCGCCACGGCGGCAGCAGCCCGTGTTGGTCTGGACTCGCTGGCTCGTGTGGTGGTTTGACTTGTCCGGGCGAGTCACGGGAAAATATATGCGGCAACCGCGCCGCGGTGACGTACGCCGGGAAGAAGAAATCGAAAGAGAACTGGCTCGGAAATGAAGAGTAGGATGCGGCAGTGGTTGCGCCCGTACACATGACACGCTGCGCGTGTCGCTACAGGAGGAATGGCTATAGGTGCAATAGAGTTTCGTCTCTTGCATTTCTCCTAACATGATAGGGGCAGAGGCTTTCAGCGGAGTAAATATGTGACACCTTTGTCACCGGAAAAGACGTCTGGTGTGTTAACTATACGACGGAGCGTGGTTAAACAACAAACAAAGGAGGATGTGGGTCACTGGAGTGAATTTGTTTCAAGGATGAACGGTTGATAATTCGAAAACATGAAATATGTCGATAGTATACTGCGTATTAGCAACAATAATTAGAGCAGAGCAATGCGTGAAATACCGGGTGGGGCATTGTTTAGAATGGCTTCAGTGAAATTCCTTTGTAGACACCAAAATGAAGAAATGTCAGCTTCAATGAGAAATAGACGTCGAATTCGACCGGCTAATACTGATAATTACGTGCCTGCGCTCGCGTTAGCCATTTTTTATTTGAAGTGAAATATGCGTCCACAGATGAAATATTCAACTCCTGCTTCCGCTCCCTCTTCTTCGGTTCCTGCCGCCGTAAAAGAAAAAAAAATGGTGTGAACAGCATGCTGTAAATACATGTAATTTCACAGGGTGGCAAGTTTGGCGTCTTCGTGCACATGTATTAAATGCGGCCAAGCTAGCTACAGCAATTCCACTGGCTATATTCTTCCTAGTCCTGCGTTCTTTTCCTATTCTTCAATGATTTCCTCGCTTTCATTTATTTATTTATTTTACCCTCAAGGCCAGATGCATTACAGAGGGGAGTGGAGGGTACAAAATGTAATAACAAACAAATAGAAAATAACGCAGACAAGTCAGTCGACTACATATACAATGTTGGCTATGGCAGTACGAAAATGATCAATCTCTTCAATGCTGGCGATCGGAGCGGGAAGGTGGTTACAGTCCTTGGAGGTACGAGGGATGAAAGACTCGCAGCATATTTGTGCCCTGAATAAAGAAATCCCAACCGTGTGTGCATGATCGAGAAGAGATGTATGAAGCTGAGGGAATATTCCGGTTCTGGCTCATTCATGCATAAATGAATCAATCGTCGAGGAGACTTGTACGTATGCAAAAGTGGGGCTCCTTTTGCACATTTCGGAGTTCTTAAAATGATTCGATGGTTCTCACAAGAAAGCATACGGGGTATTACTAAGACCATCCGTTACGATTTTTTGTCGCTGGGAAAATTCAACTTTGAGAGCAAGGATGACTTGAAAATCAACTCAACCATAAGAAACACCACGAACACGTAACGAATGCCCTTTCTTTGAAGGGACGACCAAGTCATGGATCGTTACGTCGTTGCTTTAATCATCTCGAACTGATACGCCAGCAGATATTGCTGGCAAACCGATATTTCACATATGATCCTGCAGGCATTGTGCGCCCCTAATACATTGCCAGCTTATCAGTGAAGAGATTGTCATATTTTTAACACTTGAGGCTCATTTCCAAAAACAACATGAAAGGAAAAGTCACTATAGATTGCTTAGTCGGCGTACGCGGACTGTGATTTGATATCTGACCTTTAAATCAGCACGAAATATTTGTAAACACGTTCTGATTTTATTTCTAATTACAGGTTATAAACATGGTAGGGATGTACTATAGTGGCAGGAGCGGTACGAGGCAGTGCGTTTCCGTCTGCGCAAGCCAGAGGCGTTCCGTGACCGGCATGCGTGCAAGGTGGAACATCTCGGTCTAATGTGCTAAACATCTATTTTGTTGATAGTGGGGATGTTAAAAGGCTCAGACAAAAAGACACAAATTCTTTCTGCTGTAACGAACTTCGATCAGTGCAAAATTACAGAGGTAGCAGTTTCTCTTTCTGAAAACAAATTTCTAGCAGAATATGCCCTCCTCTGCATCACGTGCCCTGCGTCACCGGAGACAGTGCGAGGAAATCATCCCATGGCACTCGGCTCTTGCCGTGTAAGCTTGACTAGTGAACCAAGTTTGACTGATAACGTATAACCTTTTAAAACAATAGCACCAAACTAGGGGAGTAAAAAAGTGTTAGCTTCAGAGGGAAAAGAAATATCGCTGCGAAATCTTATACAAAGATATTCAAGCAGCCCACTAAGGTGTACGTGCCGGCTCAAATAAAATGGTACTTAACCACTGTACAGTTGTGAGCTTGGCATATGTTTTTGTCAACAAATAAAAGTCAAGTTTCTTGTCCGCGTATCACGTAGTGTGGAGGTGGACATATCGCCTCAGTACTTCTACTAACGTCTTAACGTACGTGACACCGAAGGCGCACTCAAAGGATTTCCAGCAGCAGGTGAGAAAACACGGAGACATCTGAAGTGTAGAGGAATAACATGTGTCCATATGTCGCATCATTTAATTTTTCAGTTAATAATTTATGGCATTTACTGTCAGCAGGTGCAGCCAACGATTTCATTGTTTAGACCCAGCGAGCAACATAGTTTGCTGGCTTCGATACACAGTGAGTGTTGGCCAGTGGCAATAAAGTGGAACAGCAGAACACAAAAAGATTATTTAAAAAATCGCCTTCCAGAAAAGCCTCGCCCGTCGGTTATAATAACACAGCCTCAAAATTACAGCCGGCCAATGCCCCAAATATATCTTGGAAGAAGGCAGCAGAGCAAAAACATAAGAAGCACACACAAACACAAGGACAACTCTACACTGACAACTATATTGACAAGAACCCGCACATCTCTTTTTTTTTTTTTCTTTATTGCCGACTTGGACATTCAAAACAAGACGATGAACAATAAAACGTGCCAGCACACTTTCGCGTGACACGGCGGGTTAAAACTTTTTCAGTTTTACCAAACTGTCAAGCACATGAATCCATTGTGGCTGCTCGGGGAGTGTCATATGCACTTCTCTGAACCGCACAACACTGTGTATGAAATGTTCTCGTACAGGATTGTCTTGTATATCTGCATTGTTAAACTGCATTCTGGTTTTCCACAAGCTGTGGAGGCCCAGGAGCATTATTGTATCAAAGGGAAACTCCTCTGTATTAGGAAAAGGTAAAAATCGTATACCATATGCATCTAGAGGTAGCTCTTTTTTTAAAGTTCTCTGAAGCACATCCCAGAAAAAAAATGGCATCCCAACAGTCCTGTTCTATCATCTCTGGTCTGTTACACAAGAAACAGTTGCGCAAACTGGCAGAATGTTAATGAGAAGGAAGAAGTTGGCTGCAGACGTGAAGTGGAGGGAGAAGAAGTGCGGGAAGACCCGCACTTCTTCTCCCTCCACTTGACGTCTGCAGCCAACTTCTTCCTTCTCATTAACATTCTGCCGGTTTGCGCAGAGATGTGTGGCCAAATAGCTCAACGTCCGACTATATTATTGCCCCAAATAGCAAGAGAACGCAGGCCCGCCGAAACACGATGCGCTAACGGAGCGTATAAAAATGTACGAAGTCGGACGTAAAACAGAGTTGCAACTGACGCCTTCCGTTCACGGCGCTCCTCCGGTGATGAGCGCCGCACCTGAATGGACGAGAGAGGCCGCAGAGCCACGCTGAGAAAAGCCGCGCGCGTTGTAAGTAACGACAGACGCGATAAATCACCGCGGGGATTAGCGGCAACAACTAAACGCTGTCGCGGCGCCGTTTCTAAGCCTCGCGGGCAAATCGCCGACCGAGCGACAAACTATCCGCAAGAGGGTTTGGTTCCTAGAAAGGAGAAGGGCGTCCTTGCTACCCAAGCTACCGAGCGCGCCAGTGGGGCGTTTGTGTGTGCAGAAGCGCCGCAGAGTTCGTTTTCACGGAGCGGGCGGGTCGCGATAGATCGAAGCCTATTGTGCACGGAACCAGCAGATTTCGAGAAAGGGTGTTCCTACTACGTGGTCTGCCCATACGACGTAGCCGGCCATGTAGTCTAATACGCGGCATAAACTACGTGGCTCACTTTTACTCATTCGGCCTGGCGTGGGGTATCGCGTAGGGCTATGGAACGAAAAATGGTAGGGCTAACATTAAGAGATAGGAAGCGTGCAGAGTGGGTCAGAGAAATAACTCAAGTTACCGACATTCTAGTGGAAATTAAGAAGAAGAAATGGACATGGGCAGGACATGTAGTGCGAAGAGAGGATAACCGATGGTCGCTTAGGGTAACAAACTGGATTCCAAGGAAGGGAAAGCGTAGCAGGGGGCGGCAGAAAGTTAGGTGGGCGGATGAGGTTAAGACGTTCGCAGGGGTCAAGTGGATGCAGCTAGCACAGGACCGGGTTAATTGGAGAAATATGGGACAGGCCTTCGCCCTGCAGTGGGTATAGTCAGGCTGATGATGATGATGATTATGATGATGATGATGATGATGATGATGATGATGATGATGATCGCGTGTATGTGCTATGAGCATTCTAGCTCCATCGCAGGGGGGTCTCCAGTGAATAGAGCACAAGTTTAAAGGGAAATAAAAAGGGAGAGGAAGAAAACGGCTGGTGGCCTGCTTCACACATCGTTTTATACAACGAGGAGAAATAAATTGTCTTCCAGCTGGGCTTTACCAGATATATTACTCTTTCCTATTAAAACTCACTGCGATGTTCTGATAAGCTCTGACAAGAATAAAAGATGGAAGCGGGCTTCGTATACATTAAGTCCTTAGACATTGAAGTGTGGGGGGTCTCAGACCTATCTTAAATACTGATGAGGGGTCTGAGGAAAGGAAGTTGTATAATACTAAATCAGGGTGGGTCTGAGGCCCCCAGACCCACTCTGATTTTAAGCCCTGGCATGAAGGGACAGATGGTTAGCTGGGCCGGACATCTGGAATTTGACAGCGATTTATATAGGGATCGCTGCTGGTTGAGTACAGGGTCAAAAGGAGAACGGCTGGAGCGGTATTTGCGTTAACATTGGTTAAGTTGGGCCAATATTGGTCTGGCCTAATGTGGCACCCATCACGTGAACTACTACGTGACGTGTGTGACCGGTATGGGGCATAAATATGAGCGGCCCACTGTCAGCGGATAAGGTGGTACACAGCGGTAGTCAACTAGTCATATATCTCACTTTCTGCATCAAAACGAAGTCGGGCGCAGTATTTTGTCGCAACCAAATACTCATACGTTCAGCTACATGCGAAGTTGACAGCGCTGAAAAGATGGGTTAGAAGAGGTGCACGAGGACCAAACAAGAGCATAAATGGGTAACGGTTAGTTAGTATCGTTTTCAATGTGGCTGTAACATTAAGTAGTTGGGCTGGCGACCATGTTGAGCCCTCTTCCCCTTGAATTGAAACTGAAATTCGGGCCAGCGTATTTTCCCAGGGCAAATTGTCCGTAAGACGTTTATTCCAAGTACCATAAAATTTTACTGTGCAACAGTCAATATATCTGCAAATGTCCCCTGCGGAAGGTCGTGGTTTACTATTTTTTGCTATCAACATTTTGCTCTTGTCAAATGCGTTCTGCATGGGGTTTCTCTGCAGCGGTATTTATCCGATATGACCGAAGGACAAGCTTTCGACCAAGGTTTGGTTTCGCATAGCATGATACCAGAATTACGCTCAATATTTGTGTAATCGAATCTTACAAGATCTCATAATAACCGCGCGAGTAAACTAGAACGGCATGGTATGCTTCGAATTCGCATATATGCAGGATATCCCAGCTAATATAGACCAAGAATAATTAAAAAAAAAAACCTGAGCATTCTTCGAACTGAAATCAAGTTAAAGTTGTTAGAATTGATCTAAAATGCCGGCTAACAATTTTTCTCGTTCCACCTGCTAGGATAATTAGCCGGCATTAATTAATTACCCTTTCAATGTGATTCTAAACACTCAGATGCCATTAAAAACGTTCTCTGCCGCCAAGAAAATGATGCGATCCTGGTGCTTTCAATGAGATAGCTTCATTGCAGCCCTTTTTATGCCGCATAATTGAAAACGTGCCAAGTATAAAAAATACCCCGAAACAGTGCCCCACCAATACGTCGCGATTTCGTCGCTCTCACTCGCAGCTTGGTAGAAGTTCAAATTTACTGATCTTTAGCGTTATTCAGGCGGCCTCCTCTGGTCCTGGATCCCGTTGACGAGGGCTGCTTGCCACCTTTGGTTAATCAGCTTGGTGATGTCAGAGCTGTATAAGGACAGTTCTGAGTGAGCACCTTCCCCTTCCACCAGTTAATCTTTGTGTTATGGATTCCATGTCGTGCTGGACCGTTTCAGGCTGTGGGGAGGACGGTGGATAAACACTGCCGAATTCGCACCTTCTGCGCATGCTCACGACAAAGCTCACTTAGACACTCGTTCCGAGGTACCGTCTGTTGCAGAAGTTTGCAGCCCAACGCACAAGTTTGCAGCCCTCATCCCGCGGTTGATATCGCACATCTTTGCTCTCAGCCGCGGGAGGGGAAGAGAACAAGCCTCCTCACTCTTTATAGCTGCGTCACCAGGCAGTGCGGGCGGGCGCAGCGCCGCCTCTCGGGAGCGATACTGCTCCTCCGCACGGCGCGTTGGGCTGCAAACTTCTGCAACAGACGGTACGTGTTAACTGCTTCTGACAGCTCGCTTTTCCAGTCGTTGGCTGAGACGTAGGCGCTTATCCTCGAGTACGGCAACGCGCAATTCAGAAGTTGCGAATCTGGCAGTGCTGTGCCCATAGAGGTTCTAAATGTTACAGCAAGGAACTCTATGGCTTCACCCAATGAGAGCGCTTTGTTATATACACTTTTTTTTTCATAGGGGTCGAAGTTTCTGGCACTCAAACAACTTCCGTATCCACACCTTAGCCTTTGGAGCCACATGTAAGTATTACTTGATTATTAAAACTATTTTCTGAAAACAGAACGATGCAAATACTACCAGATACATTAGATAATTTTTACCAAAATTGATTTGAACTCAGTTTGGAAAATTAGGCTTTTCTTTTAAAGATACACTCAATTTGAGCGTGAGCGTACCTTCCTGGCTGCTACACTCCGTCGCTTGGACTCTCATCCTCTTCGCACAAGCTAATATTCAGGGACGACATCTTCATCAGAAAGGAAAGCAGTAAAGGCGCTCCATAAGTTTTTAAAATGTTGAGTTCTAGTGTATGCTCTCTACCCCATTTCCCTACAGATCTCTGGACAAGTGACGGACTTCTTTCCTTGGCACTCTTTCTTTCCTCTTTCTCCCTTTCTTCCCCACCCCACGTGTAGGGTAGCCTACTGGGCATCGCCTAGCTAACCTCCCTGCCTTTCTATTCTATTCTCTTTCTCTTTTTCTCCCTCTCCGGCTCTCTCTTCAAGAGAACAGTTGGCTTAGCGCGCAAAAGGTGGCGCTAATATAAGTGTCTTATTTTTAGGCCTCTTCTGCCGTGAACCACAGCGCCGCTGCTTGTGACGTGCGTCAAGTTCGTTTCAGACAGGCAGCTCTTAGCGGATAGTTGGTAGGCCATCTCGTGAAGCCAGGAATAATTATCCTGCGGTCGAATAGCCGAAAGATTAGACGTTGTCGCATACACATGGGGATCCTCAGTGCTTAAACTTGGCTTGAAGTGATAGCTTCCCTACGCGATGTAAAGCCAAGGTCTCTGTGCAAAGGCATATGACCTTCAAGTGAGGCAGAGTCAAACCACGAAGCCCTTGTAGTGTCCTTATGGTGTCGACCGCCATGGTAACAAAGGTCAAGGTGAGAGCGGCGAACAATGACGTGGGCATATGGGCATATGGTTCGGTGTCACGTGATAATTGACGTCACGTCACGTATATATATATATATATATATATATATATATATATATATATATATATATATATATATATATATATATGTGTGTGTGTGTGTGTGTGTGTGTGTGTGTGTGTGTGTGTGTGTGTGTGTGTGTGTGTGTGTGTGTGTGTGTGTGTGTGTGTGTGTGTGTGTGTGTGTGTGTGTGTGTGTGTGTGTGTGTGTGTGTGTGTGTGTGTGTGTGTGTGTGTGTGTGTAAAGAAGAGCGCGCAGCGCGCCAGGCCCTTCTACAGGAGACCGAGGAGAGCGACGCGAATGACGCTATCGCGTACACACTAGGTTCAACCATAGTTAAACCACCACCAATTTTTTTATATTTTTTTTGTCCTACATAGTGCTGCCAACAGCACGTTGGTAAGTTATGGTCAAAGAAAATGCATTGCTGACTCAAACCCTACCCAGCGACTAACTGAAGCGCTGATAATAGAATGCGAGAACGATCGAGTTGCTAATCTTCACCGGAGCTATACCTCGGTTCTTACAGCTTGATCAAGGGATACGCAATAAAATTATTTGTGTAGTAATTACAGGGACAAAAACCCGGTCAATATCGTCCGATCACATGACTTGCTATTATGCCATGCCCGGTGGAGTACACTTTTTACTAGAATTTGTTTAAAGTTGATTGCGACTGCATGTTCACTTCACAAATGTTAAAATTCCAGAGGTGTCATATGTGTCCCCAAAGAGAAAACTATACAGCCTCTAGAATTCTGAGTAAGTAGGCAATAGCTTATTGCTTAAATTTCATCAGAAGTAGGACTTCTCATCGCACTCTTCATGCTTATACGCCTCGTTAAAAGATCACAAACCATGGTTCGAGACGCAACCCACTATAACTGCTTTCTCTTTCTCTCGTTTACTAAACGGCATGCAGCGGCGGTCACAGGTTCCAGAACGCTGAATGTAACCATGCAGCCATTGTAGAGGCAGTTAGTCTGAGTGGGAAGGTAAAATTCCGAAAGGTCTAGGTGAGCGGGTGTCCGGGGACGCACGTGCGAACACAATTGCCGCGGGAGGCACAATATGCGTCTGTTGCCGACCTTCCAAGGAACCCTTCCCCTCTGCATGTGAGGCGATTCGGGAGCTGGTTCAGCGGTTGCGCGTTTTCTTTTCATTCCTCGATTTTTCCTATTTTCTTTTATTTGCCTATTTATCCAACCGGCATTCATTCCCCTTTACCGTCCATTTCGGAGTTCTCTGCCTAAGTGCGCCCCGCGGCGTGATTCTGACAAATGATGGCCTCCTTGCCACCAGCTTGGTCGGGCCTGATCTCCAATGAGAATGCGGAGAATGCGAGGAACGGTGGCTTGGGAAGTAACAAAGGGGGGGGACGAACGGTGGATGTTTGGATAACCGAATGCTTTCTCGCACGATACCAGACAGCAAGGCAACGCTGCTCCATGGTCCGTTGTTTACTTCTCGGCGGAGCACGCATTAATCAGCATCAGGCATTCCTATACCGTCAGTTGTAACGTCGGTGCAATTGCCTGCTCCCGACGTGGCTCTCAGTCAAGCAGCAGGATCGAGCGCATGCGCTCCAGCTTTACTTGCTTTCTTGAGTGCATGTGTTGTTTGTTTTTTTTGTTCTTTTAGTGACCACGACGCAGATGCATCAGTTGACTATGGAATTTGCTATAAGAAGCACCTTTCTCCTTCGTAAAAGTGCTCATGTGTCTAGACACTTTCTCTTCTTTTTTGCTGCATACAGCAAAAGCCGACGCTGACAACAACTTGAAGGGTTCTAGAGCAGTTTGGTGCAAATGCTCCTTTCGTGCCCTCAGTGCAAAGTGCACTTCAAAAATTTTAAGGCTGCTTGTTTGTATGAATTGGCATTACACAATGAAATACGAGTGCTTAGACTTGGTGGGTGCAGATTTCCAGAGTTGAAGCTGAGCATTTGAATCCCTGTGCCTTTATTAGTCCTAGTCGTTTACAAAGCAACGTTTCAACGCGATATCGTTAAGGGGCCCGTGTTGAAGAAAACCCGGTGTCAGTGTAGCGGTTTTAATGGGCAAACCTGAAGTAAAGAAATAATAAAAGTTTTTGGGAAACGCGTAGAGTCCAACACGGTTCCTTCGCAGTACGAGGAGAGCACGCAACCACTCCGCCACAGAACCGCATTGCTTCTCTTCGAATAAAGGTGAACCGAAAGTATGCATTGCCTTATGACTGTCAGCTAATGTTTAGTTGCGTCATTAGAAATAAAGTTGTTACGGAAGTACAGTTAAGCGCGTACCAAAGAACATTTCTGCTGTGCTTACCCGTGATGCGGCGCTCTGCGAAAAATTCTTTCGATCGTATGGCGCTGCCGCGATAGATGGCACGAGCCGCCGCCCGATCCAAAGCCTCCACCCATCCTCTTCAAAGCATTGGGGTTTAAGGACAGCGAACGGGGCCCGACAATGCTATGGTGAAGCAAGGTGTCCTGCAATTTTTCTTTCTGAGAAGACAGCACCTCCTTTGAATGTAGAGATTCAGAATTTTTTTCTGGGCTTCCACCGTTGAGTCAGGATTAACCGTTACCGTTGCGTTCACGATGTCGAAGAAGCCGTTTGAAGCAGCGATATCTGCAAGAAGCTTTCGAAACACCGTCTTTCAACTTAGCAATATAGCAGGGAAGTAATGAAAGAGCGATTGAGCGCTTTACCGAATGCGGATGTATCATTGGGTTAAATCAAAATGTCGGGAATTAGGTGTATATGTATACCAATGTTGAAAAAAAAAAGTACTAAGCTAGAGATAGCTTTCCCGACACCTCGCTGCATGAAGAGCTCAAAGTTTACAGGTCTATTCAATCAACCGCTTGCGGACAGCCGAAGTGACGACGCGTTGCTCTCGTTTGCCTGTACCCGCTCAGAGGGAGTGTACAATCTCGCCTAAATGACCATTCGAAAAACCCCTGCTAGGCTGACAGACTGGTCGCTCCATCACAATCATCAAGCCTCTTCCACAGCGCTAAGTTCTGCTCCCGCAGGATTAGAGGACTAGCGACACTGCACAGGCCTACCCTAAACATCCGCCTGAGGTTGAAGGGGAGGCTGTTTACGCCCAGAACACTAGCTACCACCACTCTCGAAAGGGAGCTAGGAGCGGGAAGCCCATTTTAGGAGAATATAGACACATCAGAACCAGCGACAAATGAATACTACAAAAAAAGCACCTGAAAAAATAGAAACCACGTGACAGAGAGTCGCACGGCTGCGCAGCTCACGGAGTGCTTGAAGGCGCGAATTCGGCCTGCGCCCGCAACCGCGGAAGAACACCGGATGTTAAAGATGCCACGCGGGGGACACACACACCAATCACGTTTGTCGACAAGCAAGAGCGGCAGCAACTTCGAGGCGCGTGCGCCCGTCTCTGGTCTAGGTTCGTCTCGCAAATAAAACGAAAGAAAGGAACGACAAAGGAACCCCCGCGCTGGCGGCTCACAAAAGAGGCGTACGAGACAAATCGAAACGACGCGCGATCTCTGAGTAATGCAAAAATGAGAAGGGGAGCGCCACACTGAAACGAAAGCATTTGCCGATGCCGCCGCAGGCCTGACCTCCACAGGAGCGGAAATGTCTTTCCAACGCGGATGGCGCCGCTTGGTGTCACCGAGCGGCATCTGCTTACCCTCGCTCACCCGACGACGCACCCTCCTCCCACTCTCTCTTCTCCTTCACTCTCTCATCCGCGTGCCTTCGCTGCCATCAAACTCCCTCACCCCATTCTTGTTGCACGCGTTTAGAGCTCATTCTTTTACTCGGGAGCGGGCAGTCTGTGGGGGTGGCCTCCCGTGATCCGTCATCCTGCAAAGTGACAAGACTCTAACCACCAGAGGGCGCGAGCTACCCTCTCTCGACCCTCGCTCGGTTCGTTCGTCGTGTCGCACAGCAGAAAAGGTAGAGAAGACGAGTGGCATCTCAGCGGAAAGACCGCAATGTCCCCCCCTCCCCCCCCCCCCCACCCCTAGTCATGTCTCTTGCGACCTACCCGTATCTCGGTAAAGCAAAAGTAATCGCCACGCACACGCGGTCCAGGGAGCTCCGTCGACGTCCCTTTTGTGGACCTTTTTCCTTCGGTTATACACTCTATTCCGTTCCCTTAGTTGAGCGCCTTCTCTTTATGGTTGTGGCCTTATTAACAGACCCCGCGGCAAAGTGGCGTCCTCGAACTTCCCCCTCTTCTTTTTGCGCATCCCCTCAGTCAGACCTCCTAGCTGTCAGCCCCCTTTTAAAGCCAAATCTTGTCTTTCAGTTTCCTTTTGCGGAAGACCGCACCCCAGACAGGGCTTTGACTTCCAGGGTTTTGCTCGACAGCCTGGGCAGAAAGACAATCCTCGGTGCCACTGACCGCCAGTGATCGGCCTCTCAGATAACCAGCTGTCGACAGCTGTACATGGACGCGACCGCTTGAAAGTGAGGAGGAAACGGACGGCAGGCGATCATTACCCTTAGCCGCGTTTCAATGGAGGCCAAAAAATATTCTAAAGTTAGTACAAAAAAAATGTTTTCGCTCGAGTTGACTGCGTGCTTCACTTTACTCACCAGTAGAATTCGCCTCAGATTTTTCGGGATATTCTTCGAATAAATTTGACTATCTGCCCAGCAGATACTAATCAACTGAAGATAACCAAAGCTTTGCATCTTGCCCATGGTTTCATAAAATTGTTATTATAAAAAAAATTAACTGCATTGACTGGCAGGTCGAATCAAGCGCGCCCTTTCAGCAGGCGTCGTCTGCAGCCCTCCCAGTTACCTAGTGGGCACCCAGCTGGCGTAATACTAGGGCGAGGATTACACACTTGACCTACATGTCAAGAGCTTTAATACCCCGTGACAAGACGATCGAACAACTTAGATCAACAGAACAAAGATTGGCCTTGAAGGCAAGGCGCGCCAGTCAGCCCTTTCCCAGCGGCAAAACAGCAATGGCTGGACGTGCGGAACAAATTGCGCACAAAATGCGCTGACTTAAGCAAAATGAAAGCTCACACAAGGAGGATATCCATTCGTTACGTGTAGCGGCTCCTTTCTCGAGCCTAAGAGAGGTCCAAAAGAAAACACGACAGCTGCGACAGGCGTCAAGAATGCTTGCGAAGGACAAGGTCTCGATGAGACACAAAGAAATTACGAGGAACACCATTGGAAGAAAATAAAATTGGCAACTGAGGCGGATAGGAGGCTACAGACTGGGTGACTCCAGGGACAAATCCACGAGGTCACCAGCATCAACCGCACCTCCCCCCACCTCTACCCGCCTATTGGAAGTTTAAGGGTTTAAGGTCGGGGTCAAGCGCATTCTTTCTGCCGGGACGCTCCTGCAGCTCTCGACGCATGTGCTCGCAACGCCACCCCGTGGAGCGCGCGCGCAAGGGGAAGGTGGCGGAGGGGTGACTCGTCGCGCGGGCTCGACTGACGGACGACGTTCCGTAAATCAAACGGCGGTTAACTCTCGGCGTACTTTCTATTCCTCTTTCCCCATACTTTGACCATCTATGTGCCGGCGACCCGCTCCTCTGGTTTTCCTCCCGCGTCTTCGCACGGTCTATTGCAAATAACCAAATCGAAAACGCAAGCATACACGTGAACGACGGTGCCTGCCTCCGCTAGGGGGAAGAATGACACCGACACGACCATCGTGAAGAATGACCGCAAGCGGTGGCATGTCCGGACGTGCCAAAACACGAAGGACCGTTAAAAAAAAAACGACGCATTTTGTGGGTTCCGTTATTACGAGTAGGATAATTTGTTACCGCTGAGCATTGTGCGGAGCCCTCACTAGGCCTCGCTGCATGCCTCGTGTTGAGCTTCCCTCTTGGCCGTTCCGAACCCTCCCCCCTCCCCCTCCTCCTCCTCCGCTCGCACACACCAATTGGTAATTTAGGCTTGACCATGCTTTGTTTCATGGCCTTGTTGAGGCATGTATACATGCAGGAATTCGCCGGTCAGCATTCAGATGTCCCTGCCGAGGCGCTCCTATGAGTGGCCTTTTGACAAATGGCCACAGAGCAGCGGTTTGCTCAACGATTGGGCCCTGTGCTGCGGAAGCCTGTTTGTATAAGCGTGAACGGAGACCATGTATATCTTCTTTTCTATTTGTCAACTTTAGTTCCGACACAACACATTCGAAAGCTCTCGGCGTACAGAGGACTGTGGTCCACATTTTTGGCCATCATTTATTGTGCTTGTTTTGACGGATGTATTAACTTTAATTGGTTAAAACTCAGATAAGCAGCTTATTGAAACTTCTTTACACGTTGCGGGTGGTTCGGCGAGTGTTTGTATGGGTTTAATTCTTCCAGCACACCGAGTCGGCCTCATTATGTACCGTAAATGAAAACTTTCGTTTCTCGTGCACATAACGCCCGTTCCTCAAGTGGACCTGAGCTGAGGCGGATTTATGAAGAGGAGCTGTCATCCAGCTTCCCTCCTCAGCCAAGAAATTTTGCATGGATAACCATTCTGACAATCATTCGTTTAAAAAAAAAAAAACGTTCAAGAGATGCATGGTGCGAATGGGGAACCGCCTCCCACAACTACATCCTCCGAGATTCCTACGTCTTCCTCTTGACTGTGCACTACTGGACTTATAGGTGCTTAAATGGCTCAGATCAGATTGCAAACCGCAATATATTTTTTTTCTTTCTAATTAGAAGTTCTTGGCCCAATATAAAATCAAGCAAACTACGAAATACTCCCAAGCATCGGATAAATGTATCAGACAATATTCATGCGTATGTCTTCAATAAACCCTTATTCCACTGCTAGTAATTTTTAACTCTCGCTCTGCCCCAGACATTAAGAAAGTGTGACAAAGATTGAACTTCCTAGTGAGAGTCGACAACATTACCGTTACGTTGTGAGTAATTTCTGCATTTGAAACGAGAACTCCTGGCACATGTTTTATCTATAGTTTCATAAATTTAATTTTGTGCTGAAATTTATACATGCCTGATTTTTTTCGGATTTTTAGGCACTGTATATATTGTTACGGTGAAATAAGCAAGGGGGTGTTTATTTACAGTGTTGTGGCAGCCGGGCGAGGTGAAGCCTGATAGCCCCAGTAACCAACGCTTCTTCCTCTTCCTTCTTCCCTCCGCCGTGCTCTGCTTGAGACCAAGTCCGTAACACTAGAGTCGGTGTGGTCCATGATGGTCGGGAGCGGTGGCAGCCCAGCAAGGCGGCGACTACTTTGAAACTCCAGTTGGCCTTGAAGCGCCGTAGGTAGGGATCGAACGGAGCACCTTCCACCAAGTTGTTACGGTGCTCCGTCAAGCTTTGGAGGCCTTACTGGTAAAGTATTCTTCCATCTTTGATTTTTCGGATCCCAGCGGTTCACAGTGCATTCCCGTGAAGCGCACCCAGCACCTCCACCAAGTTGTTGCGGTGAAATAAGCAAGGGGGTGCTTATTTACAGTGCTGTGGCAGCCGGACCAGGTGAAGCCTGATAGCCCCAGAAACCAACGCTTTTTCCTCTTCCTTCTTCCCTCCTCCGTGCTCTCCTTGAGACCAAGTCCGTAACACTATATATATATATATATATATATATATATATATATATATATATATATATATATATATATATATATATATATATTCTGTCTTTCTTCATTTAGTACAGCTATTCCTGCACTGGGATACACTTGCTATCGCAAAAAATAAAGATATAAAGTATGCACAATTATGACTGCTACACATCAATTCAAGGGGATGAGTACTGCCCACTCTCCTCCATCAGGTCTACCTGCTACAGACAGAAAGAACCCACGCAGCTCGATGTATGAAAATCAAAACAGAAGATTTCCCGAATGAAAAGTCAGTCGAAAGAAATCACGGAAAAAAATCAGCGGAAAAAAATATTTCGGAAAACAAACTGTGATATAAGCTTTCCTTTGTAGCCGTTTGGCTGCGCTCGGGTGGATGGCAATGAGCAAGTACTCCCTTATTTGTAATATATGCGCCAGAGGCCTACATGCAAAACAGCGCACAATTAAACTGGTGCTATGCCCAATCACTGCTCAGTCATTCGCGACACTTTATCTTATCGAAGGGAATAAACTGCTTCAGTAGATGCGGCTGATATCGCCAGTACTTTCCCATGTCGTCAAAGAGGTCAGCGGTGCACCAGAAATCGCCCAGCGCTGTGAGTCACACACCCCGCGCCGGCGGCTGCTGCACACCATGGAGCCATTTCAGTTCGATGTTGGGGCGATAGGCGCGCGCAGCTAATTTGGTCGTGCTAAACATCTCACGCCAAAATCACCTCTTCGCGCTACCACCACCGCCCAAAGCCACCGCTCTCCCACCCTTTCCAAATCTCTCACCCACACTTCTCTTCACGTCCCGTCTCTATAACGCCCACAGCCGCACACGTTAGATGCTTCTTGTATGGCGCTCCTTGAAGCGTGCTGACCGAGAATCGCTTAATCACAGCGTTGCTGCGGCAATTAGCCTCCATTTGCTCCTTGATTACCTACAGGAGAAGTCGCAAACTCCATTACCTTCCTCCGTTCCTTACCCCTCCCCTCTTCGCCAGACTCCCCTTCCGCGAACCACCTCCCTTGCCGCAAGTCACGGATTCTCTGTTTTCTTCCCTTTAAATCTCGCAGCGGTTTCGCGCTACTCTCAGACAGCCTCGGGTACTAACGTTGAGAGTTTGCTTACAAGCGTCCGTTCCTCCTTTTCTGCGCTGTTTTGACCTCGCGTTATTTAAAGAGCGCCCTGTTTATCAGCGGATAAGGATATATATTGTGTGGATTTTTCCCCCTTTAAGGAGATATTTCACGAAAAGCAAGCAGGGTTGTAGTCTTGATGTAAAAAGCTGCATTAGAAATATTCTGGACACTCTCAATTCCCACTTGTGTGTTCCATGGGGAGCTCACGGTGATGATTACGGGTCACCGATGGCTATAAATGGCCTCTTTTCGCAACATGATGGACAGCGCTCTAATGGACCGCTATGCATCAAGTTAATTAAGTGCGAGTGACTCGGCACCTATTTGTACATGGGTGTTCTGCCAAAAGGGCTTTCAATATATTCTTGCTTCCCAACACCGACTAATAAGTGTTAAGGACGCAGTGACTTCCTCTGTCGACTGCACTACAAAGGAATACGAGTCTTTGGTACAAGTTCAAAGCCACGTAGTGCCTTGCCAAATCAGTAAACCGTGAACGCGACACATTTCATTGAGAGTGGTCAGGGTGCTACACCCCTCTAGTCAGGGGGGCCGGCAGCGATAAGAGTCCCCTTGTGACGCACGGCGATTACTCTGAGCGCACTTGGTGGGGTCACTACATAAGTTCTGGCCTTCCAAGACCCCTCCTGCATACCCATAAATGGCATATCCTAGTATGCCTGCAGACCGGTCTTCCGTTCTTACAGATTTCGGAGTGATCATTGAGTTTCAGATCACTGAGTGCGGTGTACTCTAACTATGCACTGTCGTAAGAGGGGATGCAGACAGAAGACCGACGCTTTCGGTGTCTCTGTAGAAGACACCGTTTGTTCGCGAGGTTTCCTTCTCACATTCTAGGAGAAAACGCCGGGCAATGCCTATAACGCTGACGGATGTTTATTCCGTCGAACGCAGGAGCGTCGCCTATTCTCTCGCCGCTTCGTTGGCCTCACGGGCTGCTTGAGTGAGATCCTAAGCACAGAGCTGTGCAGTTACAACTTGCTCCTGGAAAAGAGGAGATAGCGAGAGATCATTTATTTCTCGACCCCTGTTTAGGTCGAAGCCTCAGGTGAGTAAGTCCGAGACTACATCAACCGCACGTAGGTGATAAGGGCAACAAGCACTGGCCTTACTATATTGATGTGTGAGCGGGCATAAGGATGAGCTTTAAATGTAGTGCGATGACTTTGTGGAATATGGGTAGGTTAAATTAATATACGTGTAGAGAGCTTCTTTTTTGAGCAACATCCTAATTATCGTGATTTTATGGCAGTTTCGTACTACCAGCAAAAAAAGCGCCTCTTTCTCTCTTCCTCGTCGTCGGAGTATTATGTAACAGTAGAAGCATGTGTGTAGTGATGTGATTTCTGATTAAAAGACATGATTCAAGCCTTCAGTGGGCGCAGCGAGAACGCGCTGTGTGTGGTTACGTGTGGGGACAAAAGGTATACTGTGCGAAGCATGCATGTAACTGTGCTGAAATGAAGCGGCGGTTCAGAGTCGTTCCCTTTCATTCGGCTATTGGCTGCAGAATAGAACAGAGTCACGACCTTGCGACAAAGCGGCGAACACTTCTTAGTGCGAACCCTCACCTAACGACAGAAATGTGAACACACTGTCTTCCTATAGAAAGCAGTGAATGTAATATTCATAATTATCAAGTATGACCTGGTCCCGGATCAAAACACCTCCCGTCGGTCTCCGGAACAATGTCGGACCTCTGTCGCACGGCATCGAAAACACTGCGACAATTGCGCACAACTGAGTGCAACTGTCAGTGAATATTTATATATCTGTCAGGCATGTTTGGGATCAAAAAGGCAATGAGACACGAATCGGACGGAAACCAAGCACAATATTCCCTTGGTTCTCATATGTATGATGGATTAGGACATTTTCTTTACGCGGTGTTAATCGATTTCGCAAGGCTGTTAAAGCGGTAGCGTTAAAGAGGACGTTAATACGCCGAAAATTCGGCATCTGCTTTGTAGATAATGTTACGACCAAGCATCCGCATTTGCGCGCTCTATTGTTCGCCTGTGGGCATGGATAAGTGCTGTGAATATGTGGTGATGGTCCAATGGCTCTAAGTGAGCCTGTTTCCAGGAATCCTGTTTTGTAAGCCCGTTTTGCTTTGTGGACAACCTGCAAATGCCAAATTGACCCTGTCAAGAGAACCTCTGGAAAAACACAAAGAAACGTCCCCCTGCGGGAAAATGCAGGAAGTGCTTTCTTTCTTTTGTTCACCCTTCCAGTCGAGAAGCCCTATCGTCCAGTAAGGAATGCCTACTGGACAAAGGAGACGACAGAGTGACATGTCCGCTGACGTGCAGGACAAGAAAGGAGCATGACTCATACGGCCATTAAGTGATTTCCCGGGAATGCAGGAAAGATTTGCAATTGTCGAAAAGGGACAATGTTGGGAGCCCTATGCGGCGCGCACGTGCACTTGGGTTTCTGAGAAGTAAACCCACTTGTCAGAACCAGCCTGTGGTTTCTTTGCTGAAGAATAGAAATGTACCTCCTCTCCTCGCCGTTCCCAAGCTTTTCCCGCCAACAAGTGATCACGCCCAACGAATGAATGCCGGACCAGTCAGTGCTTCAGACCATCAGTGCAGTGATGTGTTCGATTGGATGCCGATACCTGAGGGGCGTGCCCTGGATTTGGTTGGTCAGCATCTTCAGAGAGGGGCTGGACATAGGGGGTTTTAAGGACGCTGCAGAGCACGAAATGTCGCTCTGGGCCCTGGGTAAACGGCTCATCCAGTCGCTTCTCGCTATGAACTCTTAACGCTTGCCATTTTGCTGATGTACCCTTCTTTTTCGTGTAAATAATCTTGTAAATAAGTTTCTCAAAGTGCCATTAAACCTGCTTGTACATATTTCACCAACTTCGAAGATTCAATCCTACTTCAACCCCGAGTCTCTGCACGCTACCAAGTGAAGGCCGGGTCGACGTAGCCCCAGCGTCACGACAACTGGTGACCAGCGTTGGGATCTGAATCTACAAGCCACAACATCTGATGACTGGAGGTGGGGTCTGAATCTACAAGCTACAACATCTGGTGATTCGAGGTGGATCAGAATCTACAAGCCACATCTTGTGATCGGAGGTGGCATCTCAAGCAACAAGCAGGCGCAACAATCGGCCAACAAGAAAGCAGCTCGGAACATCGATCGCATGTGTGGGTGAGTGCTTGGCTTTTCTTCTGATGTGGACCAGGTTCTAGAACAGGGTTAGATTTTAGAACTGGTAAAAAGTGTTGAAACGCCTTTAGGTTTGGTAGTTTGCACAGTTGTTTTGGAAGTAGCCGACACTCGGAGCGATCATGGACCTACAAAAGCTGCAGAAACCGGAACTGTTGCAATTGTGTGAGGAATTGGGAATTGATACAAGTGGTTTGGCACGAAAACCTTTGATCATAAAGGCAATCACAGATTTGGGAGCCGATGATGAGGAGCTCAGTGAAGCATGGAACCTCATCGCCCAAAAAAAGGAGGAGCAGCTCAGACAGCAGAAAGAGCGGGAAAAAGAGGAAAAGAGGCGTGAGCGTGAACTTGAGAGGGAAAAAGAGGAAAGGGAGCGCGAACGTGAGAGGGAAAAAGAGGAAAGGGAGCGCGAACGTGAGAGGGAAAGAGAGGAAAAGAAGCTAGAAATTGAGCTCCGGAAATTAGAACTAGAGTTGAGCAAGAGGTCGGGCGATTGTCCCCAGCTAGCGGTACCTCGTCTCAACAAGGAGGCAAATTTCAAGATGTCAAAGTACATGCAGCCATATGTGATATCAGGGGATATCGGTCTGTATCTGGCTAACTTTGAGCGAACCTGCGAAAAACTGTCCTTCCAGCGAGACACTTGGTCTCAGAGATTATTGACGGTTCTGACCTGCGAGGCAGCGGAGGTTGTCGCGCGGCTAAGCAAGGAGGACGCGGACAACTACGAGAAGGTCAAAGCTTGCCTTCTGAGAAAGTATAGGCTTAGCGCCGAGGCGTTCAGACAACGTTTTCGGAACGCTACTAAGTCCAGGGACGAGAGTTACCCTGAATTCCTGTACAATTTAAGAGTTAATTTGGGCGAGTGGCTAAAGAGCACTGATTCCTACAGGGATAGGGACGCTGTAGTCGAGCGAATTCTTTTGGAGCAGTTTTATACCTGCCTCCCAGAAAAAGAAAGAAATTGGTTACAGGACCGAGGCGAAATTAAGTCGGCAACTGAAGCTGCCGAACTTATTGAGGAGTATGCTTCGCGCCGACAATTCAGCAACCCAGCAGTGGATAGGCCCCGCAATCCCAAGTTCAGTGTGAAAAACCGTCAGGAAAGGCACTTTGCTAGAGTTGGAAACGAAGAAATGAAGGTTTCTTCAGGCAAATTCCCTAGAAAGGACGGCAGTGAGAAAAGTGGGGAAGTGACCAACGTGCAGAACAGAAAGAATAAGCTTGAGGCTAGGAAGCCGCTCACATGCTTTAGGTGTAATGAGCAGGGTCACATTGCCGTCAACTGCCGGAAAGAAAAGATTGCTTTCTCGTATGTCAGGGACTGCGATGAAAATATGCAGCTTTTAGAACCCTACCTGCATGACCTAGTAGTCAACGGGAAGCCTTGCAAGGTACTGCGCGATTCGGCCGCAACGATGGATGTTGTCCATCCGGCGTATGTATCGCCTTCCGACTATACAGGACAGTGTGCATGGATCCGACAGGTAGTTGAGGAACAGAGTGTGTGCTTGCCGATCGCGAACGTGGTCATCGAGGGCCCTTTCGGCGAATTAACAACCGAGGCTGCCGTTTCAGGAAAGCTTCCTAAGTGCTATCCGTATTTGTTCTCCAACAAATCGGACATGCTGCTGCGAAAGAGGGGCATCCTTTTCGGAGACAGAGTTGTGCAAGCCTTAACACGTTCAAAGGCGCGAGAACTAGCTACACTGCTCATTCCAGAAAAATCCACAGCGGAGGAAACGGCTGTTAAAACAGTGGTAAATGCGGAAGATAGCAGGTCAGAAAACTTTGAGAGCGAGGCATCTCAGATATGTCAACTTGAAAGGGAGCTTGATGAGACGCGGAATGAGGACGTTCTTGAGAGTAACCTCTTGCCGCCAGTGTCTGGTAATCTCACGAGACTTTTAAGTGGAACCCGAGAGGACTTAGCTATAGAGCAAGCCAATGATCCCAAGATACAGGAGATAAGGGAGCGCCACCGCGCCACTAAGACAGCAAACAATATTTCTTTCGAGATGAGAAAGGGAGTGCTGTATCGCTTATTCAAGGATAAGCGCGGAGTAGAGCGGGACCAATTAGTCGTTCCCCAAAAGTACCGCGGAGACTTACTGCGACTTTCCCATGGCAGCTCGTGGTCATGTCACCTTGGAATAAAGAAAACAAAGCAGAGGCTGTTGCAAGAATACTATTGGCCTGGATGTTTTAAGGACACGGAAAATTTTGTACGGTCATGCGACACGTGCCAGCGGGTGGGAAAGGCGCAAGATAAGTGGAAAGCTCCGATGGTGTTAGTACCAATCATTACCGAGCCGTTTCACCGGTTAGTAATAGATGTAGTTGGGCCACTTCCCGTGACAGAGTCAGGGTACCGTTATATCCTCACTATGTTATGCCCAGCCACAAAGTTTCCAGAGGCTGTTCCGCTGCGCGAGGTGACGTCCGAGAGTGTAGTGGATTCGCTGCTGTCAGTGTTTGCACGAGTTGGATTCCCTTCCGAGGTCCAAAGTGATCAGGGTAGCGTTTTCACGAGTGTCCTCACCACCTCATTTCTCGAGCGATGCGGCATTAAGGTAGTGCATAGCTCGATCCATCATCCGCAGAGCAACAGCGTAGAAAGATGGCACTCTGTTCTCAAACGAGTCCTGAGGGGACTGTGCTATGAAAACAAGCGCGAATGGGATACCTGCCTGCCTGCAGCGCTTTTCGCTTTGCGGTCAGTGCCGCACGAATCCACTGGATTTAGCCCAGCCGAGTTGGTGTACGGAAGGTCACTGCGATCACCTTTGCGAATGGTGCGCGAAGCCTGGGAGGGGCGCAGAGAAGACCCAACAGTAGTAGAATTCATTCTGAACCTCTTGAATCGCTTACATAACACTAAGGAACTCGTTGAGGCCAGCATGAAGTCAGCCCAGGCTCGTTCCAAGGTGTACTATGATAAGACAGCCCGTCAAAGGACGTTTTGTATCGGGGACCAGGTGATGTTGCTGAGAAGTTCAAGGCAGAATAAGCTCGAAGTACAGTGGGAAGGACCGGCTGAAGTCGTTGCAAAGCTTTCTAACACTAACTACGCAGTGAAAATTCCCGGTAGGCGTAAAGAAGTGCGCATTTATCATTGCAATCTTATGAAGCCTTATGTGCAGAGGGAAGCCGTGGTAAATCTAACGTTAAACCTTCCCGAGGAGATGGGGGACAACTTGATTTGCCTCAGCGGAAAAGGAAGCAACGCTCAGGAGCTTCTCAAAAAAACGGAGCAGAGAGGAGAACTAAAGAAATCCCAGCTGTCCGATCTGGGCGAGATAATAACAGAGTTTGAGGCCTGTTTCGTGGACAGGCCAGGCAGGACTGATTTGACTGAGCACGATATTGAGCTGACTTCAGACGTGCCAGTGCGATCAAGGTGCTACCGATTTTCTCCAAGGCAAAGAGAAATTCTGGATAGGGAAGTAACTCGCATGCTGGAATTGGGAGTAATAAAACCCTCGGAAAGCGATTATGCTTCGCCTATGATCTTAGTAGAAGCTCCAGGTAAAGACCCTAGGCCTGTGGTAGACTACCGAAAGCTAAATTCTCTCACCAGGGATCAAGTGTATCCTATTCCGAATATTGAGGAGAGAGTAGAACAGGTCAGTAGAGCGGCATATGTGACTACGCTGGACCTTACTCGAGGATACTGGCAAGTACCGCTCACTGAACGCGCCAGCAGATACGCGGCTTTCGTCACTCCGACGGGCAGCTACCAGCCAACAATGATGAGTTTCGGGCTCAAAAATGCTCCATTTTGTTTTTCCCGACTCATGGATAGGGTTTTAAAGGGGTGTGAAACATTCGCAGTGCCTTATTTAGATGACATTGCGGTTTTTTCCGACTCATGGGCGGACCATATGGTACATCTAAGAGCTGTACTGAGCCTTTTGCGTCAAGCTGGACCAACTGTAAAGGCCGAGAAATGTTGCCTGGCAAGGGCGACCGTGGACTACTTGGGTTACAATGTAGGTCAAGGTTTCAGGAAACCCAGCGAGATTAAGATTTCTGCGGTAGCAGACTACCCGCGGCCGAGCACGAAGACGGAAATTCGAGCATTCCTGGGTCTGACTGGGTACTACAATCACTACATCCCTAACTATTCAGCTTTGGCTAGCCCTCTGACCGACGCTCTCCGCAAGACAGAACCGACAAATGTAGTCTGGGACGAACAAAAGGAAGCCTCCTTCGTAAACCTGAAGGCTGTGCTGATTAGCCGTCCGGTATTGCGAGCTCCAGACTATGGCCGAGAATTCACGGTCCAGTGTGATGCCAGTGATCGAGGGCTAGGTGCTGTTCTCTGCCAGAGAGATGACGACGGTAATGAGCACCCGGTGCTCTACCTGAGCAGAAAACTGAGTTCTAGAGAGAGGGCTTATTGCGCGTCAGAGAAAGAGTGCGCTTGCATTGTATGGGCCATTCAAAAATTGCAGTGCTATCTTGGAGGGGCCAAATTCACCGTAGAGACGGACCATTGTCCCCTGGCTTGGCTGCAAACTGCGACATCGAAGAACAGTCGCCTTCTTAGGTGGAGCTTGATTTTACAGCAGTACAATTTTGAAATAAGATACAAAAAGGGGAAGTTAAATGGGAATGCGGACGCGCTTAGCCGCTGTTTCTAAGCAGTCCGAGATGTTCCTCACCATGCATCCAAATTGATAATCAGGTTTTTTTTTTTTTTTTTTTTCGTGCGCTTGTATATGTGTGACTATGTAAAGCAGCACGTTTGGTTTTCTAGGAATACGTGGGTCCTGAACGTCTTGAGAGTGGGCTTTTCTCGAACAACAATGGCAGTTTTCTTTTAACCTGGTCTCTTCAGACGGGAGCCGAGTGCTTGCTTCGACATGTGGTTGAGTTTCAGACAGCTCGAGCAATTTGGCCTACAACAATCAAGACAACGCGACAAGCAACAGCGAGCTTCAAGCGTTCACGTGCAGGCCATTAAGTCGTCTCTTCATGCAGCAGCTGGGACTGCTGCCCTCCGAGTCTCTTCTGGCGGGGGAGGAGGCTGTTACGACCAAGCATCCGCATTTGCGCGCTCTATTGTTCGCCTGTGGGCATGGATAAGTGCTGTGAATATGTGGTGATGGTCCAATGGCTCTAAGTGAGCCTGTTTCCAGGAATCCTGTTTTGTAAGCCCGTTTTGCTTTGTGGACAACCTGCAAATGCCAAATTGACCCTGTCAAGAGAACGTCTGGAAAAACACAAAGAAACGTCCCCCTGCGGGAAATAGCAGGAAGTGCTTTCTTTCTTTTGTTCACCCTTCCAGTCGAGAAGCCCTATCGTCCAGTAAGGAATGCCTACTGGACAAAGGAGACGACAGAGTGACATGTCCGCTGACGTGCAGGACAAGAAAGGAGCATGACTCATACGGCCATTAAGTGATTTCCCGGGAATGCAGGAAAGATTTGCAATTGTCGAAAAGGGACAATGTTGGGAGCCCTATGCGGCGCGCACGTGCACTTGGGTTTCTGAGAAGTAAACCCACTTGTCAGAACCAGCCTGTGGTTTCTTTGCTGAAGAATAGAAATGTACCTCCTCTCCTCGCCGTTCCCAAGCTTTTCCCGCCAACAAGTGATCACGCCCAACGAATGAATGCCGGACCAGTCAGTGCTTCAGACCATCAGTGCAGTGATGTGTTCGATTGGATGCCGATACCTGAGGGGCGTGCCCTGGATTTGGTTGGTCAGCATCTTCAGAGAGGGGCTGGACATAGGGGGTTTTAAGGACGCTGCAGAGCACGAAATGTCGCTCTGGGCCCTGGGTAAACGGCTCATCCAGTCGCTTCTCGCTATGAACTTTTAACGCTTGCCATTTTGCTGATGTACCCTTCTTTTTCGCGTAAATAATCTTGTAAATAAGTTTCTCAAAGTGCCATTAAACCTGCTTGTACATATTTCACCAACTTCGAAGATTCAATCCTACTTCAACCCCGAGTCTCTGCACGCTACCAAGTGAAGGCCGGGTCAACTTAGTCCCAGCGTCACGACAATAATAATTTAACTGGTCGAATTTCGCTACCTTAGAGCTGCACTCTCCTTATTTACATGCTTCCCAATTTTCAGCAATGGCAGGCGGCCTCTCGTATAAAGGGCCTAAAATACCACCAAGTTAAAGCCTAAGAAACTCCTTGAAAACCAACGAAGCGACCAAGAGCAAGAAAGTAGAAGGGAGGTCACACGCAGGGGAGCGATTCCAGAAACCCGGAAACGACGAAGAGGGCGTATCTAATCGAAAAATTCCCGCTCCGTCCAAGCGCACGGACACGTCTTGAAGAGGGAGACTGCTGTCACTTCGCTCGCAGCAGGCCGCCGCACAAGAAGATAGAGAGGCAGCTAAGATAACTGCGCAAAGCCAGTGACTGCGTTATGACTGCCAGCTCCGGCGACAACGGCGGCGACTTTTGAGCCTCCCGAAGGTTCAGTCGTTTTCTTCTGAAGTGCTTTCGTCCTGACCTTCTGAGAACAAGGAGGTCCCCGGCTGGAAATCCTCTCGGACGTCTCCACGCCTTTACCGCTTCTCCCGTTCTAATTCTAAGGCTTCGTTCGTTATCTGATATATGATAAGGTTCAAGGGAAGGCGTTTCTGAAGTATGCTGGTCCTTCACGCCCGGTAGTCGCTGGTTTTCTGCCTTCAGATACAAGCTTTCCTCTAGCCTGGCAATCCATTGCTTCAAAACAAGCCTTTGTCTCCATTTGCGCACACTAAACACGTTATTCATGAAGCACTTTAGTCGAGCAACTCTCGTTCCCCTAACATCAAATATAATTGACATACTTCCTGTCGTTGGCGATGTTACTGGATGTCCGAAAGTGCAGAATATTGTTAAAAATAATATTAAAATAAAAGGCTCACGTGAAGGTTAAGCTTGTGCAACACGAGACTCAGCGGCAAATGTGAAGGTGTCTTCATTTCAGTATGCAGGTTGAGACAAAGAATTTGAGAACGGGATGCGTATATATCTACAGTGTCAGTTATAGAGTGCTGCATATATAGCGTTGTTCCTATGTATATTTTTTTTGCCATTTTATTGCTATTTCTAGTTCCTTCCGGATACTGCCACTTCTACCACAATGACGCAAAACAAATGCAACGGGTTTTGAACAGCTGTTTGCGTAACAAGATGGAGACGTGTTGTTCTGTCATCCAACTACGCGTCTCGCCGCTGTCTCCATAACTTCCTCATTCCGCGGTAAGCATCCGGCAACTCTCCTCACTGTAGCTAAAGTACTAGAATACTGTACCGACACTCCAAAGGGTTCTCATGGAAACAGACGACGGCGAAAACTCATTGAACGCGGGCCTAATTATTACTTTCGCTGAACAATGAAATAAATATAAATGGGCATATAATAGGGGTGGATGTAAGTACAGGAGTGATAAAAAAAAACAATTCTGAAGGTTTTCGAAGGGGCCGGCCAGTGTTCAGATAGGCCGACAAGCGCTCATTACGTAGTCGTACTGTGAATGGCACGCTGAGAAGCCTATAGGAGGTCTATTCCATCTTTAGTGGGAGTTGCATGAGAATCTGCAAATTAATCTCGCACCATTCCCGCTTATCTGCATGGACAGAACATGCCAAAGAAACACGTTGCGCTACTTCCACTAACGCACCGCTGTCACATGGCGCATTGTGACAGCATTAAAAAACAACTGATTTTGCATGGGGCGGCAGAAAGTTAGGTGGGCGGATGAGATTAAGAAGTTCGCAGGGGTCAAGTGGATGCAGCTAGCACAGAACCGGGTTAATCGGAGAAATATGGGAGAGGCCTTCGCCCTGCAGTGGGTATAATCAGGCTGATGATGATTATGATGATGATGATGATGATTTTGCATTCAATTGAAATCGACAATCAAAGATATCCCAGCTGACGAGGAAGCGTATGCGAAGTGCAGACTTTCGATACAGATCAATAGAATCATACAATTTGTAATGACTAATGGTGAGCTCAAAAGACGATTCGTAGTGTGCTGTAAGTTATTAGAATCGTACACAAGAGATTTCGCCTCTCGCAATATAATGCAGGTATCAAATATATAAGATGACTAGCGTACGGCTATGTTTTCCAACCATGAATATCAGGTATCGCATAGCTGCTTAAGAGAACGGGAGCATTACCCATCGTCGAGATGTTCGGTACACGATATAAAGGACGGATTAGTTGAGATCTCGCAGGTCTGATACCAACCACATTATGTTGAAGGTTTATGCCTCAATACTGCGCTAAAACATTGACTTAGGAAAGCACGCTTGATAGTATTATTCTCAGCATTTTAGACATATATGAGAAGGGGTGCGTATGAGCCGGACAAGTACGAGGGAGAGACGCGATTTTTTATGATGGAGCAGACTTGTGTGTTCGCGGTACTCTAATTAACCTAACGAACCTTGTGAAGCAACGCCCATTAAAAAACCACCTGTCGATAACTGTTTAAAGCCTTAAAAAAAAGTCATAAATATGTATTCAATCGATCTGCACGCAGTTGAAGAGCTATCCTCAATTCGAGAAGAGATCATCCTGAAGTTTTACACGGATTTCCATCAGTTTATATAGGGAATTAAAAGTGAGGCAACAATTATTTGCGGTTGCAAATTCAAGGGCACCTCCCGTGTTATGAATATTAAACCACGTATACTTTTGATCACTACAAGTTTTAGTATGCCGCTATCGATTTCGGCAATATGAAGCATAGAGAATGTCTACCTTTATTGCCCAAATTAGAACATCTTTTTTTTTTTTCTGTTGGTAATGGTGACTATAGAGAAAATACCTCTCAATCCTATTTTCTGAGATGTTGGGGAATGATTGAACCAGAGCGTGAAATGTTTAGAATGAGTGAGAGGCTCGAACATCTAAAATATGTTGCTGTACCATCCCTATAAGTCTGATCGTGCGCACGAGTAACATCAAAAAAAAAAAAAAAAAAAGAAAAGAAAGAAAGATAAACCGGGAAAATCTCAATATATACAAGGAGGAACCAAAATTTAGAGATTATATGCAGATTTTCATTTTCACCAAGGAATTTGATATGCATGGGCCTCGGAAGTAAATTTCAGCTTCAGCAGGAATAATATAGCTGTGCTAAGCACGTTCTATGGCATTTTTTAAAGTCCATCTGGTTGCTTTACTTTTGCACGCACACACTTCTCCATCACGTAAATTAAGACACGGGGAAACCTCTGTTCCCTTATTTATTTTTTTGGGGGGAGGGGTAGGGGGAGGCGAGAATCCCGAAACAAAATGTTCTACTCCCTGGTAAGAGTAACCCCTTCAGACACGGCTCTGCTATTTTCCTTGGTCATTCGGAGAGATGAATATTAAAATGTAGCTTTCGACTGCTACTACACCTACATTTTGGAAGCATTAGCGAATGCATATTGGTATTTATTTTGTTTCGATTTTTTCATAGTTTGGCTCATCTCGCTGCAAAGAGAATGAAAGGCAGTTAACGACGAGGAATACGTTACGGCCAAACATGAAATGATTGACTTAGTAACAAAGTATTTTTATAACTGTGTTCTTTCGTATACCGCTCTGTCAATTCGGTTTATTATATGCTATTTGATAATGTTACATTATTTCGGCATTCTGTGAAGTTTACATCCTAACACCACCTGATAAGGACGTCACTGATGACTGAGGGCATTCACAGTCGGTCACAGCAAGGCAGCGATGTGAGGATTATAGACGACGCTCTCGTGGCGCAAGATTGGGTCATCGCCTGAGCTGAAACGTCAGTCCACCGTAGTTTATTGTTCTGGTCAGTTCAGCGGACACAGTTTGTTGGGCACAGAATGCGCTATATAATTAAGATGTTGTTGCCAATATTCTGGAGCCCCTTGCCAGATAATATGCCTTCCGGTAGTCTGGAAATCGGCAGACAGCACAACAAACAAATGTTGCTTGAAATGCAGGGACAAGCCTTGAAATAGCCAAATGAATGAACATTGTTTCATCGTCCGGTCGAATAAGAAAGAATACGTGTCCGTGCAACTAGGTTTCGTGTCATACTAATAGTCCAGTTTTACCAGCTAGAGTTGTATTTTCTGGCTCACATATAGTACTAGTGCAGTAGTATATATATACGGTGTCGTTAATGTTCAAGCCTGCGCTGGCAAAGGCTGCTGGAAAACTGAGCTGCTGGAAAAACATATCTTACCTTCCTTATCTTCCAGTGGGCCCCAAAATTGAGCGGCTCCCTTCGCGCTTGTAGTGCTGCTAACTATCCCACTGATAAGCTCAGCACACATACACTAGTGGTTAAACAGGTGGCCTAATGTACAAAAGAAAAGCCTCCTCAAGTTTCTCAATAGGCAAATATTTATATAAAAAGGACCGATAGAACCAAAAATAAAAATGCAACCCAAAAATATAGTTCTCAGTTATGGTCAACTTGTTCTCTATTAAAGAAAAAAGATCTTTATAAGAAACACTGGGGGTCATTTTACCTTTCAAAAAAAAAAAAAAGAAAACAAGAGGAAGAAAATATGAAGGAGCGAAAACTACCTTTGGGCCCTGCAAAGATATTGCAACTTTAATTTCGAAGCTGCTTTCAGCACGTGTTTTCAGTCCAATTCTGGCTTTGAGGAGAGAAAATTTCCTTGCCCTATTCCGTGCACTTTTCATTTACTAGAGTACGTCGGACTCTTCCTACTGGCAGTCAATCTTGCCTACGCTCCCGCATTATCGTCCTTGAAGTGCGAGCTGCAATAATAGCTACTCAAGAGGAGCAGTTGATCGTCGACAGGTGACGCATACCGCGCAATCGGGATCGGATGTTGCCCTCTGTACAGGTAGGGCTTAAAGTCAAGATTTGCCTCAGGCGGTCTAAGAAACCCGCCAGTTTTCAAAAGAGGATCTGAGACCCTCCGAGCTCGGAGGCTTTGCTAACAATATTACATGCATTAAGCGCTGCATATTCATTCCACTGTGAATTTTTCAACGTTAAATAGAGCCCGCCACACTACTTGAGCTTGACGATAATTTATTTTTCAGTTTTGTGTCATAATCAAGAAAAAAGCTACCTCAGAAAATAATTTCCCCCCTCTGCATAAAACAATGTGCGATGCAGGCCACAAGCTTCTTTCTCTTTATTTCCTTCTTCACCTGTGCTCGAACCTCTAGAGACCCCTCTCCAATGGAGTCAGACTTCAAGCACTGTATTTAGGCACTGCCCGTACCGTGACGTACGTGCCGACATAAGGAAGACCGCATGGGCATCATCCGCTGTTTACCGCTTGCACCCATGGCACCATAAATGTCACTGTAAAACATTTCACGAGAGACCGCACACATTCACAATGCTGGAGGCGATATCCACTACAACGCTGCTTCGTTAACACGGCGCTTTTGTGACACGGTTTTACGGCCAGCGACTCAAACGCATTCACCGAGAAGTACGCATATATCTACCACGTGCGGAGCACACGAAGCTCAATCCCTGCGGCGGCTTCTTTTAGGATCTCTCGCTCTTTGCAATGGGAAGCCCATATGATACGTCGCCGCTTTTGCGAAGGCCAGATTATCTCGCCACACAGCTTCCGTTGGGCCACAAGCCCCTTCCCGCCAACAACTCCCCCCCCCCCCCCCCCCCCTTCTCGAGCTCGGCGCCGCCACTCTCTTTACCTTTACGCTAAGGTTTACAGGCTCCCCATCCTTTTTCCAGAGAAGGGGGCCAGCTGTAATTTGCTTTGTCCAGCGATCTTTGCGGGGTAGCCGCTGTGCACAAAGGACAAGCAGTGAGAACTTCCAAAAGCCAACTGTAGCATTTCAGAAGCGGGTTCCGTTTGCTGTGGGTTAATCCCCATTCAGGCCATATCAACAAACAAGATCACTCTGGGAGCGCCATAAGGACTAGAGCTATAGCCCCCGTATTCCCTCTTTTCTATTTTTCTTCCTAGGAACAAGATGCGTGTGCCGCTTCGACACTGAGCCATTTCCCCGTAGCCGGGGGAAGAAAAGCCTTTGGACTCCGAAACCGGGGGGCCAGGCGGCAGACGCAAAAGCCACGGAAGGTCTCCGTGTCTCCCGACCTCTCAGTACAATGGCAGAGACGTTTTTGCAGCCGCGTGGAACTGCGCGCAGACCCGGCTGCAAACATGCGAGGCTGTGGCGTATTGTGCCGACTTATCCAGAAGGCGGCCCTGGATAGAGGCGCCGCCGAGGTATGTTCTATACTTCGTGAGACTGAATCCTGATGCGAACGAGCACATTGCCCGCTATATAGGCGTATCGCATGCATCTGGGAGACTGGGCAAAGCCTCCGCGGTGGTCGTAAACGTGCCGCCGCATACGGCCGCTGATATTCGAACCGCCTTTACTTCACGCGGTTTGGTATCTTTTTTGCTCTCCGTTTCCTGCGCTGATTCGCTTAGTTCGTGCTTAACGATGGCCAACATTCTGCCGAGTCGCTGCATTGCAAGCAAAATTAACACGACGCCTACGGGTGTTCCCTGGTAGCGTCCAGAAAGGAAAGATACGACGTGTCTCTTCTTTGTTTCTTTGACGAACAGATGGTGTCTGAGCTGTCTCGATATCTACTATGTTGAGTCCGGAAAGGAAAGATGCGACGTGTCTCTTGTTTGTTTCTTTGGCGAACAGATGGTGTCTGAGCTGTCTCGATATCCACTATGTTGATTAAAAAACAATTATGCCACAGGTTGGCAGCCCAGCTTAGACCCTTTCAACTGTTTCGGCCACCTTTTTTCTTTTTTTCACTATCAGCTTCCGCTTGAAGTTTGGTCCTGCCCGTACGCTCCTCGATTGCAGGGGTGAGCTGCTCGAAGCACAACAGCAAGTTGCAGAACGTGTCTGGTAATAAACGCTCGATTACAGAAGGACATCCTCTCGGAGACAACGATTGTCAGCTAAATGCAGCACTAGACGCTTGTTTCCCTCGCGGATTATAGTCAGTCTTATCAATGGCAAATGGAGATCTATATACGGCTTCGCATTAAAAACGCCTCGGAAAGTTAATGGACCGAGTTGCCGGGTGTTCTCGATTTGAGTACACGTGGTTGTGTAAAGGTTTTACTCCTGCGGCTGCGAGGGCATCTTCCCACTGGCTATGAAATACCGCGTTTTGCTTGTCTTACACAGCTGTTATTTCCTTTTATGCAAAAGGAGAGGTGGCACGTTTTTCTTTCGCGGTGCACCGTTCCGGCTCGTTGTGACGTGTTAAGCGGGCAGAGGCGGTTGGCTCCTAAGGGATGTCATCGCGACGTCTACGGCTCTCCTCCTCTGGCAACGCAGGGGAAGCACTTAAAGGAGGAAAATGGCCTCTCGCGGTCAAATGACGCGGTGCAGGCTGTCTGGTGTTCGATATCAGCCATGCGGCCGGTTTAATCAATGTCTCGTTTTTGAGAACGTCATAAACTGCATCGTAGGACGGCGTGCTGGCGGCTGAGGTTTCAGTGCCTTCATTTTAATCGTTTTAACCGGACAGCAAAGGAAAAATTTCAGTGTTCCCTCGACTGGTATGGGCCTGTTATGGCAGCCCTTCATGCATGCAGTATTTGCCTCCTCTGCGCAAGAGAATGGCTAATCAAGGGGTAGTGCTTACCGAGCCTACATTTACGGCTCAAGACGCCCTTAGTTTTCGTCAAACAACTTTTATGCACTCAAGCGAGTTGCTATGAGGCAGCCTCCGAGCTTCAGATAAAGGGTCATAAAATAGCTCAGGTCAGCGCGACGCTGTTAGATAAAGACTGACAGTGCATGCGTGGCGATTTCAGACATGACCACCATGTTCAACAGAGTCCGCAGGTTATTACAGGAAGTGCGCCTTGGTAGGCGGGAGTGGTCGAAGTGCAGGAAAACTAACTTCTCGGTAGTATAGACCTATAACACCAGGCGCAAGCAGATGCTAGCTTTTGTTAGTTCGAACCTTAAATCTAACCAAAAGCCTCCTTTGAGGCCAAAAAATGGCAGCCATGAATGCAGCCCTGTGCCGGATGCAATTTTAGAGGCGACACATGCACCTGTAGATGCCTTCAAACAATAAAGTACCCTTTAATCATTGACGCATCAAAATGCTATTACTGCATAAATTTTGTTGGTTAAAAAAGAGGAAGCTTTAATAAGCGAGGCTCCATGACTGGTATTTTCTTGAAGGTATCAGTTAAGCAAAAGATTTCAAGCACAGCAATCGGTTTACGGGTTACAGATGATTTTGACATTTCAAAGCAGATAATATAGAGCTCGGCCGTCCTTGTGATACGACGAAAAAAAATGGCGAAGTAATACGTGCCTCTACCGATCACTTGCTAGTAAATGGCGCCTCGTTCCTGTAATTCGGCCGCGGAAACGTACATATGGACTGCTGTTACGAATTTCACTTCGCATGAGTACTGCAGCCACTGTCAGGGCAAATGATGATGAAACCTTATATATCTAAAATGGCTGTACAGTAAGAAAACTACATCCACAAGGAGCTTGAAAAACAGGCTGTACAGAATGTACCAACGTGTATGGGTGACATCGGCATTTTTTCTGCTCTTTGTGGAGAGAAAAACGCTTATAACCTAAACAGCTTTTGTGAGACTTTAGACTATGTTTTTTTTTTCAAGTAAAAAAAAAAAAGAACTATAGAACACTGAGAACAGTGCAAGAAAAAACGACAAAATATTCCGTAGTTCTGTCGTACGCCAGATGTTTCTGCAGTTCTTCAGTACTTGCCAGTAGTCCTTTGTTTCCTTTTTTAAGTAGCACTTTTCTGTAGTCTGTAGTTCTGTAGTATATTTCTGCTATAACTACAGAAAATCCGGGTGCTACTGCAGAGATTTGTTGTTACAGAAACTTAAACAGCAAATTTTCTGTGTTTTTTTTCCGACTGGGATTCGACGGTTCTCTAGCACTGGCCTCTAGGTATGAAAGTCGTAAGAGAGGATATAATTATAGAAAATGTTTATGCATGCACACGATGCTTGGCTATGATTTTCTGGATTTGTGCATCGTTACTGCGGTGGTTAGTTCAGCCTTCCAGTTACGGCCACAAAATCATCCTTCATAGATTTTAATGTTGTTGAAAGAAAATACACGAACAGCTGCCCTCAGGGACGCAGTTCTGTGCCTTGATGTAATATATAAGCGCAGAGTAATAAGAATCTCCCTCGCTGCAACGTTACCAGTGAAATTCGCCTCAAGCGATGCATAGCCTCGACGAATTCGTGAATGCCTCGGACACTCGTCGATTTCGAAGCGGCAGACTCCACATTTGTGTTTGTTGTCATTTTGGTGCGATTTATATGTGCGAACAAAAAAAAAAAAAGAAAATACGCTGCGAGCACTCTCTGCCCTCTCCTAATGGATGTCTGGTCTCTGCCCCGCATGGTCCATCAAACCTTCGCCTCCAACTCCCGAACCCGCTGGCTACAAACAGTGTTCGACCAACCATTTGTGTGGGAAAAACGCGTCGCGACAAAACGTGCTGTTCACAGACCGCGAAATTAGAATGTGTGCGCTTGAGTAGAGCGCAGAAGGGATGCCCCACAATGGCTCCGCTCACACCGGCCTCAAAACGGCTGTCTTTCTTCTCCCAACCCCTGGCCCTTCTCAGGGAACCCGAATGGTATTGAGATGAAACCGGGGCTCCTATTTTGCGCTTGAAGTACACTCAATCTAACTCCCGCGAGCACTATACACAAGGAGGACGTAGTTCCACGGTGAAGCCGTTTGGCGCCCGACGCCTACATGGGGGTTCGGCGTGGTATCGCACAATATGAACCCCCCGGTGCAACATCGAAGCATTTCTTTGGCTTCTTCTTCTCCTACGTCTCAAACTCTTCCCCTCAGTACCGCGGGCCGTCAGTTCCTTTCAGTATAATTCTTCGGATTTATATAAGATCTTTGAAACGAGCTCCAGGTCTGTAGCGACGGTAAGAGGTGGCGAAAACTTGAGGAACGGAGATGTATGACGACTGATGACGTTAAGTGTCTTCTACCCTCGAAACGGGCTGCTTACCTGAACGTGTGGTTTCTTATTTCTGCGTACTGGCATATTATTTTGCTTCCATTTTAGCATTCTGCAAAGAGTGCCCACCGAATGCGTTCGGTATAGCTATATCTAGCGATGGCCTTTAAGCCGAGCCTTATGTGCCGCAACAAGTGCACTTTATGTCTACCACACAAGAAGGCCCCAATGAAGCGTTTCCTAGCAGGATCGTAAGTGCCCGATGGAAAAATGCCTCCCGCATTCATAATGTGGCATCGGTGTGTCATCGTGCGAAACGGGGTGAAAAAAAAAACAAAAAACAAATCAAAATAAATAAAAATAAAACAAATGTTTTCGTCATCACCAGGTTAACTAATGAAAGTATGGAGTTTTATTCTATGTGAGGAGCTTGAACTGATGGGAAAACAAGAACATAGTGCTGGATACCCGAGTCGAAACTGGAAAGATGCGGTAGCAATGTAAGAATGTGGGTGTTTTGCTGAAAAGTGGTGGGGAAGCATGAGGGCTCGATATATATAGGAAAGTGGTAGCAACTAGAACTTATTTTCTGAAACCAAAGGAAAACAAAATGACTTTGCTGCATGGAGCTTGCTATATTTCAGATAGAAAATATGGCCTATCATTAAATCGTAACCAATCAGCACTTCAGGAATTTGGAATTATTCTAAGCCGCATAATTTGCGTGTAATTTTAATATTTACTTCGTATTATCTGCCTACATGATATCAAAAGAATTAGATCTGCGCTTGGACAGGGTGTCATTGGAAATGTGAACTTAGCATTACAGAGCATAATTATTTGATGTCAAGTTACATGTTGCGGCCTCAGCTTATTTATTTGTTTGCTTGTTTATTATGCCCTCAGCAACTACAGGCTTTATCTAGGGGACAGGTATTAAGCAAAGAAAAAAAAGAAGTAAGAGAACCTATGCAGCGATTATCCTGCGAAAGAAGGAGAATCACGTTGGATATAGATGATGACCGCGCTATTACAAATACCACACTGAAATTCAGTAATAAAAGAATACTTCCTAACCAAAATGAGTTACAAATCGGGGATGAGCGATATTGTTTCGCTTCGTTTTCTCTTCATTTGGTCATGATATAAAACGGTACGAAAGCCTCATGAGTGATGCGAGAAGATGTCATCGCAAATTGGACGGCCAGTCAGAATGGGGCAGTAGTAGGACGACTAAAGGCTGTGTCACCGTACTGCTACAGCATCCAGTCCAGCCTTGTCGCACGGACCAAACTCAGCTAGTTAGTCGCACAACAACCCGACAGTTTCTTTTAAGAGATGACGACGAAGCTCAGAAGACTCGTTGAATGTGTCTTCGTCCTCGTCCGTGTAGACGCCAGTCTATGAACCGATGCACTTTATGAAAGTAGTATCAAGGTAGCGAAGACTTTATATGCGACCATGTGTTCAAAACATGGTAATTCATGGGCACCCCAGCTCCTCTGGTCGCTCAGGGAAACTGAATTTTATGACGTTGAACGACATCATGCCCACTGAAGCTTTTGACCCGATTTATAAAGTGGCATTTCTCTGGGCCCATTCTGCCGTATTTGCGAGGCCGTCCTTTTCAATGAAGCATTTCAGTGCTCGCCAACTTTTGCAGTTTAGATGTGCTCAAGCCCTCCTTTTTTCACGCAATTGCCAACCTAAAAAGTGTGACGGCACAACAAGAGTCAGTACCTCTTCTAAAGGGAGAAGATCAGCTTAGTTATTACAAATTTTGCACAGATATCTTTCTGTAGAATTCAAAATTGCATGGCTTGCAACTGGCGTAACCGCACAATTCGCAATAGAGTGTCTAACAAGTATGGCCCATATACATTTGCAGCCGTAACTTATTACTTCAGCCATACAAATACAATGATAAAGCTTATGAAAAATCTACGACAGAGCCAGAAAAGAAAGACTGGGGTTTAACCCTGCTTAAACTAGGTAGGCGAAACGAAAGCGTCACTCTGCTTGGTTTTGCTTTGGTTGTGGTTAGGTTCAGAGATCGAAAGATGTGACTTTGCGCCGATTAAATTTCTGAGGCTATGAAGTCGAAGATGGAGCACGTGATGCTGTATATGTGCCGTCAAAGATGAATGGTCTAGTGACGGTACACCGAGGTGGGTAGAATGGTTAAGCTACACAGTCACACAGTAACCTCTGGCTCGCTCAAGGTCAAGCGACCTGCCAGGTTGACCTTGGTTGATACATGGCATAGAGAAGGTTTCGCTGCAGCATATATCAAAGAACAATGCGCATGCGTAGAGTAGACAAACGCAGACAAGAGCTCACGTGTGAAAATCCAGCGGGAAACGTCGACAACGACGGTGTAATCCTTACCGGTCGCTATGCTGCACGGTGCATCGATTCTCCGCATACCAAAACGGCGCAAGAAGAGTTCGCGCTGGCCTTAAGTAGAACAAAGAAATGACGTACTAAATAACTGCCAAGCATTCTACCAGTACGAGTAGTAGTCTCAAAATACTTTATTTCGGAGCAGAAATCAACTGCTCAAAATGAGGTTCGCTTGCCACAGTGCAGATAGCGAGACGGTGGCGATAAGAAACTGCTTCATTGTGTCCTTCACGAACACTCCAACAAGGCCTGCAAAAGCCACGCTGGCTCTGGGTACGCATTCATAAACAGGTTGCCGATTGTTGCAAAAAAATAACAAATTTTCTACGATGCTTAGAGCAAACTACTGCAATATTCACAAAACCATAACGAGGTATTTTGAAGTTACCCTTGTTTTGTTGAAGGACAGCAGTCAAATTAGCAATTTGGTAACAATTTTTGACCCCTCCCCCATCCTGAGGCTATGCTGCAGTCACTCTAAGACCGCTTTTGAGCCCAGCCTTCGCCACCACTCTATATCCGGCTTGGTGTCATGGAATTTTTTTCTGCTGTGGCCAGCGTCAGCGTCATACCACACGCTCTAAATCCCAAGATGCAACAACCGAAAACATGTTAGCGAAGGAAACAAAAACAAAAGGTTTACAAACTATAGGGCCTCTTCCTCGGCCTTCCCTGCAAACTACACTATACTATGTTACAGAGGTGGGCATTTGACCTCAAAAACCTCGACCACACCTCAAACTCAAAAAATATTTGGCGACCTCACTCAACCTCAACCTCATCACTTGAGGTTGAGGTCCCCCAGGCAACCTCACCTCACTTTTCAGGTAACCATTGGCGACCTCACTCAACCTGACCTCAAACTTAAAATCTGAGGTTGAGGTCGGGCGCTCGACCTCAAAAAAAAAAAAAAGAAAAGAATCATTAAATTAAACCGCAACTTAAAGCTAATATACATTTCTCGGTAATCATAGGGTATATAGGCTAGCCAGAATTTTGTCGTATGAAGGCTGTATTTTACTCCTAATTTTATACAATTAATATCCCGGATAAAAGCAGAAAAACTCCGGACACTACATGTCCAACTCTGCACTAAAGTGGCAATCCTCTTCCCCTCCTCGCCTACCCTTCTGTGGTCGGTTTCAATCTAAGGCCTATATGGGTACAACGTTACTACGCATAGGCCCATAATGCAATACAAAGAGTTTATCCCATCTGACCCACGTGAATAAGATTCGTATTAGAAATAAAACAAGCCAGTTCTTACTATAATCTGAAAAGCCAAATGCTGTTGACCCTAGTGCCGACGACAACAATGACGATATGCTCTTTTGCTTTTCTTGCCACATAGCGCTAAACAGACAGGGACACAGCGAGACACGCGGGACGGGCGCTTTTTTTTATCGCCCGTCCCGTATGTCTGGCTGTGTCCCTGTCTGTTTAGCGCTATGAGGCAAGAAAACCGACACCAACTCGCCCAAGCTTCCATCCTTGCTCTTTTTCATAATTCAAAAAAAAAAAATTGATGATTGCCGAGCTTTTTTTTTTAATACACTGTACATTGCTTTGCGACAGAATACATTAAATTAGGAAAAAATAGGAATACATTCGTGCCTCGTTAGTACGAACGCCTTGGTTTCCGACCAAAGCTGTCCATAAAGCGAGTCATCCATAATAACGAGTCATGAATAAAAACGAAAAGTATATAATTGAAAAAAAATATATATAATTAATGGCTGCTGTTTTAATTAATTTGGGTATATAAACACAGCCGAGATGTCGATGCTACCCTCCTCTCCATAGATCCGTCGACCCGAAACGTCATGTCTGTTCTTAAACCTTGTCAGCCATCCTCTTGAGTACCTGAAGTCAGTAACGCCTAGACAGAGCGTAGAATATTATTTCTCAGTAAACATCCCCCTGTTTTACTGAACAAAAATTCCGTAAGTCATCACAGGTAAAACTTATAAAGACGGAGGAGAAGAAGCACTCATAATGTTGCCGAGGCAGCGAGCCTTCTTTTGAAGCATTTCGTCGCTCACGACAGCACCATTCGCGTACACATTCCCGAACCAAATTAACAAGGCTGACTCCATATCCTCGAACTGTGCTTGGCGCTGTCGGACTGTGGCTTTCGCTGCGATGCCGACGTCGAGTCATTTATCTGAGTCCTGTAGTATATATATATATATATATATATATATATATACCGTCGAACTGGCGAGGCTGAGGCCTAGTTGAACTTGGGTCCAGTCTTTCATGGCTTGGATTGGCTGAGATGGCTTTTGCCGCTTGTACTCACACATTTCCCATGCACTTCGTGCCTAAGTTCAGCTCCATTCTTTTGCGTTTAACTCCCGCCATGCCAAAAGTCAGACTAAAGTTGAGGGTTACAGGCTCCTGCTTCTTTGCACTCTTTTTCCCTAGTTAACCTCCCTGACTTTCCGTTCTTCTGATTCTCTTTCTTGCCTTGTACTGTTTCTGTAAGGAAGCGAGGGAGTCAAGTTGGCAGGCTACTATACAGAGGGCTATCAAACTGCCCTTTCCAGTGCCATTTGTATGTGTTCCTACGAAACAAACACTGCAAGCTGAAGTACATTTTAGAACGACGGCTAGCGGACTACGAAGAGCTCAGACCTTGTCAAGGCCGCATCGTTGACTCAAGGCGAAGCCGACATGCAGATCGCTGTGTTGCAAAATGTGGTAGTTCGGCAGCGCAACAGTGACGAAATCCAGGAGCATGAAAATGAAGGGCCTCCAGGACGGGACGCCTGGTCCTGGTTGCGTGCTCGTCGCCTTTATTTTGTCGCTCTACTTCGTGAGTGTCTTAACCCTGACCGAAAAGCGTTAACGGCTTCATGGAACACACTTTGTGTTCTGGGATAGAAAAACTTCAGTTCCCACCCCCAATTTCGGCGCTTGTCTTTCTTCTTATTATTTCTTTCTTACGCTTTTACCGGCCTCTTCACGTTCAGCAGAATTTATTGCGACCACATGTTGCTATTTTCCCTACTGCTGCCTTTAGTTGCGGCGCTGCTGCTGCACCCAGAAATCTCCCGGTTCCCTCCTTTTGGGGTCTTTCTTAGTTAGCTGACCCTCGGTTTGCTGTGTACGATCCCTGCCAAACACCCTCCTTTTCTCCTCCTCCTCCTCCCTTGCTTTCCGCTCTTGCGCCCCCCCCCCCCCCCCTAAAACGACGACACGCCCGCTTTGGTTCTTTCTAAATCCACAGGACTCGTTCAGGCATCCGACCGTATCGGCTGTCGCATAGGTTCCCAGCCTGCGCACCCTTATTTAACTTGCGTTCGGACTCCCCTGGTTTTTTCAAACGATGTCCATATTAACGAGACAAAATACATGGGCCGAATGGGCTGTGTGCATTCATCCCCTGTCCATTGTTCAGAGAGTGAGTTTCTATATTAACGAAGAATAAATACATTGAAAAATCTTCGCCCCCAGAAAACTGTCCATAATTCGGGTCCTACATATTAACGGATGTCATATTAACGGGGCACAAATTTTCTATAATACCCACTCATGAAACGACTTGTGAAGACTAAATCGCCAACAAAACAAACAAATAAGGAAAAGACAGCAAAACACCAATTAATCATAAAACTCGGCCAACGCCGAATAAACCTTCAGAAAATTTCCAAGAGGAATGCTGTTTATCTTATGAGGTCCCAACCGGCCACTCCTGGACGCTTGTTTATAATTCTGTGATCCCGTGGCATACTGCAAGAATTGGCGAAATTGCTTCTTCGAACACCACGCTTACATTAAAAAATTACAAGGGTCGGAACTGCTAGGAAAAGGGGTTAAACGTGAACCACTTTGCTGTCGCGAGCATCGGCTCGCCCGTCAAATTTCGCCGGAGCAAAATGTCCAACTCCCACCCGCCTAAAAAAAAAAAAAAAAAAAAAAAAAGAAAAAAAAACATACATGATATAAATACTTGCACGTCTGAACGGAATACTAGATGCCATTTCTCAAACAATTCTGAGACGAGCTTCTTTCTAGTATTCCCCTGTTTTCCTTTGAAGACTAAACTAATAAATTGCACGGTGGTGTCTCCGAAGCTGCTTCGCCGCATGCACCGTACGTGAATCTAGAGAAACCGTTTCCCCGTTAGTGTCGTATAGTTACAGCACATAAACGTAAAATAAAGACAAGAACAACCGAAAGGAGGCGAGCAAGCAGCCCGGACCGCGCCCCCTGCTGTGCACGCGCTCCTCCCTTCGCCGTCCGTCTCCATGGCATCTGGTTTTGATCATGCAGTGAATGCCGAACTGTCAGCAATACACACCAAAGGCAGCGGGGTATGTGTGTCAGCTCCGCTTCCAGAGACTTCATCGCGCTTTTCAATACTTGCAAAAAGAGAAAATCTAAATGACCGCGCCGGTAAGTGGAAAGGAGGGTTGTGCTATGGGCCTCTGAAAAGATGCCAGAGAAAGAGCCTAATGTGAGGGAAGAAGCCTGTTCTCTTTTCGGCATTGTACGAACTTAATTGACATACAAGAAAATATATATGAAGAAATACCATGATGACGAAAGTAATAACAAATGTCGCACACTAAAAACAGAAGAGAACTGCGCTTCCCAGAGCGTATAAAAGGTTTGAGACATCGACTTAGTACTGCATTCCTCAGTGCTAGCCTGTAATTGACTTCACTCACGTATATCTAAATTAATATTTAACGAAAAAGACAAATGTCTGAAAATATTATTCCGACATCTGGTCACAAAAAGTTTCATCCGATTGATTTGTCCGTCTGGAGCAGACGGGAGCACAAAAGAGACACGCTCAGTTCGCTACACCAATTCGTCCGTCTAGACACCAAAATGTCGAGCCGGAAACCATCTCAATACTTTCTAGCTCATAAAAACATGTAGGAGAACGTTTTTCTCTTTTTTTTTTCTGCACCTGATTAAGAGATTTCAAGAGAAACCTGATATTATGAAGTTAAGAATCCCTTACTCTCCTCCTTTCTCCTGCATTGCTTGATTTCACTAGAATTTGAGAGAGAAACAAGGGGCCTTAGTGGAGCGAAGTCATTTTTTTTTTCAATGGGCTTATGCAAGCCCCACATATATTTTTTTTGTCTCTTCTATATCGGCAAATAGTTAACATGTGCAGGCTTCTTTCCTGTATACCACTGCGTCTTATAAGCTGTGCCGTCCGTTTCATCCTCTTACATGTTTTACCGCTATATTGGTTATATACGGAACGCTAGCACCTTCATCCCATTGCAGTTGTTCGGGGCCACCTGTGAATCTGTTAGAAGGAACAAGCAGCACAAGACCAAAGAGAGGTTGTTTTGGAGAATACAAGAATATAAATTTACAGGACCGGAATATAGAACGATGACGTACAATTCGGAAGGGAGGACTTCGATAAAATGCTCAGATGGTATTGTGCCGGCTTTCCTGGTTTGTTCGTGTTTTCCTCTTTTTTTTTTATCTGTCAGTATCACGTCCTCTAACGATTTCGCTGCACCATTTTCTGTTAAGTTTCCGTGTAATGTACAGCGGGGTCCTTTATCGAATGTAAGGCAGCAGCCGTGACGTTAGCGCCTGGAAACGGGCGTGCACACGAGTCACAAACAGCTCTGCTCCGCGCCGTCTACGCAAAGACAATTTGCTTCACTTTTTAGTTTGCTTGTTTCTTTGCGGCATCCGACAAAAGCACCGCGGGTCAACGTGAGTTATGTGCTTTGCGCGCTCCTGGGTGTTTGAGCCGGCGGCAAGCATCGGCAAAAGCAAGTCAGAGGAAACGGGGGTGGCGGGCGGGGGGCATGGGGTGCTCGTGAAGTAAACAAAAAAAAATATCTCCTTCCAAGAAGACCAGAGGGAAGCGTCCTCGGGCTGCGGACATTACGGTGGAATGCCGAAAGCTAGGCAGGGGCTGCGGCATCCGCTCGTCCGAACGAGGGGTAACCAAACACCAAGAGCCGGCGGGCACACCGCGGCAGTACGCTCGAGCTCCGCGTCAAAAGGGGCGCTTTTCGAAGAAAGCAGCGGCAACAGCTAAAAAGCCTGGACCTCACAATTTCGACCTCACACAATGACGACCTCACTCAACCTCAAACTCACGCGTGAGGTTGAGGTCCAATTTCGTGACCTCACTAAAAAAATTTCGAGCTGTCACCGACCTCACCTCAACCTCACCTCACTCCGTGAGGTTGAGGTAATTTTGAGGTTGAGGTCGACCTCATGAGGTCGAAACCTCATGAGGTTGCCCACCTCTGCTAATGTTATGAGTTACATGATAGAGGCTTGATCAACTATTTGCACTTTGTTTGAGCTTTCTAACAACTTCAGCTTCAAAGTGTGTGTGCGTGTGTGTGTGTGTGTGTGTGTGTGTGTGTGTGTGTGTGTGTGTGTGTGTGTGTGTGTGTGTGTGTGTGTGTGTGTGTGTGTGTGTGTGTGTGTGTGTGTGTGTGTGTGTGTGTGTGTGTGTGTGTGTGTGTGTGTGTGTGTGTGTGTGTGTGTGTGTGTGTGTGTGTGTGTGTGTGTGTGTGTGTGTGTGTGTGTGTGTGTGTGTGTGTGTGTGTGTGTGTGTGTGTGTGTGTGTGTGTGTGTGTGTGTGAGAGAGAGAGAGAGAGAGAGAGAGAGAAACACTTTAATTAGGAGCGCAAATTAAGCTCTCAACATACCCTTCGCCTGGTCAACCAACTATCCGAAGAAAGTACCTGCATGGCCTAGAAGTAGGGTACCTCACTCTGCATCCAAGCGCATTGGAATGCTGATTCTTATTCCACCCTCCCACATCAAATGAGAAACCCGAGTTGCCAGCTCACCCCACGTTTTCGACAGCATGTGTTATCGTTACGTCACATGTCACCCGCCGACTCTCGCCTGCCAGAGCCATTCTAGTGTTTTTCCCTCACACAACCGACAAAGCTGACGCTGGATCTGCCGCAGAACGGCACCTTTTATCTTATCGCCTTGGAGATTCGGCACGGATAGTTAATACAGCTGACGTCTGGGAATGCATTGTCACTTTACATGATGTTATTTTGCAAAGTGCTGGGTCATGCTACGTTGCATACTGGCCATGAGTCACGACTACGACTGTGAGTCACGACTGTGCGTAATGTTTGTACAAACTCCACACCTCATTTTACGTTGTTCTCTAAAGTACTGTTTCATAACAGCAGCTGAAGTGCCCGGCCATGTCAGTTACCAGGTACCACATGAGCATGAGGATATGTACACTACCAAAGTTGTCAGGGGGAGATAGATAGAAAGCTCCTCTTAGCCGTGCTACAGCGCTTGCATCGCGCAGGGATAGCCCGCCTGATGATTTCTGCCACACTTCCCCATTGAGCCTGTATAGGCATCGAACTCGATGGGAATCAGCCTGTGCACACGGTGGTTTTCAATGACGTTATTCAACTCGATGGGCATTGACTAAATGGAGGTTCACGAATGACCATTTTAATATCAAGGGCAATTGAGAGCTGCCACGATTCACTACACGTGGAAACAACAAGGGCTAAAAGCTCCAAATAAACAAAACATATTTTCGATCTGATTCCACAGCTTTAAGAGTACCACTTCATAAAGTCATTTTTATTCGGTAGTCGTCAAAAATGATTTCTCCGAAAAATGTGCTGTGATTAGAAGTAAACAAAGAGAGAGCGGTTTTCTTCTGCGGCTGACCGCAGAGCTTCGCCCATGTGTGCCTTCGAATCCAAGTGCTCCAATGATATATATACTGTGTACATGGCAATGACGACCGCCGAATGTGACAGGTTCGCAGGCCCAAAATGAACGCTCCTCAAACATCTAAAACTTAAATGCGTATCGTTACCCCATCGCCATCCCGCAACTGTTGCTTGTGGGTTCTGTCAAACTGTGAAGTGTCTGAATACGCTTCTCCCAACAAACTTTCAGTTACAAATATTTCTAGCATTTAGTCCAATAATCGTCTCGTGTCGTTCTGCTTAAATTTATATTTTTTGCTAAATCTCGTTACCCAAACGCCATCTGTCGGATCGCACTCTCAGTACTCAATGATCGTTGAAATTCACCATGCGACATAGGTGCATCTGCACTGCTCTCGAAAATTTCAATAGCCATGCATCGACCAAAGGGGCACAGGGGGCACTGTGAATTTACCAGTGTGACAGATGTATGACTGGGGATTCAATGGTCCCTCTGGGTTCGAATCCCACCTCGAATGTGCTGCCCCACTTGGCAGCTCCTGCAAAGTCGGCCAGCACATGTGCCCTCGTGACGCCACAAAAAGCGCCTAACAATCAAAATAGCATGACACCTGCTAATTACCACCTGCGCGAGGCATGGGCGCCATTTTTAGCTCGTAGCACCAACACCGGATTCTCTCGATAACGGGTCATTTAATGCTGACGCTCTAATAGCTACTTATGGGAAAATGTTTCCAAATTAAGTTTAGCAAAATAGAAATCTAAAAGTGGAAGAATGTTATCCATCTCTATGTGATTTTTTTTTATATACGACAGCGTTTGCCGGTACTATTCAGGAGCGAAATTTTTTATGTAGTCTTGAATCTTCTGTCCATTTAAGCTTATGTGATTATTTTTCTTTACGCTGCCAAACGTGGAGAGGTGAGAAGTAAAAACAATTTGTTTGAAAGGCTGTGTTAGATTGTACGGATACAAGATTTCAGATGTTAACTACTTCGCTGAATTACTCGAAAAATGTCACCTGACGGTGACAGGAATCAGTTATGAGTGTTGCTGAAAGGCACATGTTAGAACAAAGCGGCATTAAAAAATATTTGACGCCGTTAAAATATTTTTTTTTAACCTGACCGCTGAATGATGCTGCACTGGAGTTACCTCATAATGGCTGGCAGAATGGCTTCGTGGTTCTACACACGTATCAGGATTGCCTTAGTGTGAGCTTAAAGATCGCAAAAAAAAAGAAAAAAAAGATTCTACGTTAAAAAATAACAGTACTTATATTCATGCTCACGCATGTTCTCGAAAATATCTAGGCTCATAAGATGGATTTATGACCGATTAAGAAATTGCAAAGAGCGGAAAAAAGAGAACGGACGACAACAATGATCAAAACTTAAAACCATCCCACCAAAGATACACACTTATCGGTACTTCCTCGGGAAATGCAGAGACTTGCGGAAATGCACACAGCACCCCTTCCGCTCATTCAAGATGCCTTGGGGCTCGTGCAATGACAAATCGGTCGGAAGAGCGTTCATCGACCCGCTTCCAAAGCGCCGCGCTCTGGACCCTCATACGTCACAGGACCAGAGGTGGGCAACCTCATGAGGTTTCGACCTCATGAGGTCAACCTCAACCTCAAAATGACCTCAACCTCACGGAGTGAGGTCGGTAACACCTGAAATATTTTTGAGTGAGGTCAGCAAATGAGACCTCAACCTCATGCGTGAGTTTGAGGTTGAGTGAGGTCGTAACTTAGTGAGGTCGGCTTGTGAGGTCGAAATTATTGTTTCCCACAGCGATAAAATAGCCGGCAAAACACCTTTCATAATGCCGGTCGTGTACACTCTTTTGGCTACCAGCGCGCACGTAACGAACAGTTTGCGTCTGTGCGTTTGCGTTCGACACGAAAAAAAAGGGAGGGAGGGAGGGGGGGGGGGGGGGCGTAAAGTGCAGCGCGGCAAACAAGTGGGGTCGGACGACGGCTGCAGACTCGAAAGAAGGTGAAACAAGATCCCGCCACCATTCCGAGCGAGTTTGGAGGTTTCAGAGAGGCATATGGAAAGAACAAGGATGCAGAAGAGACGAGAGATAAATGGCTTGACGAGAAGTCACCCTACGAAGTCTGTATTTTAGTAAATAAAATCTGCTTTTGCTATTGTATATGGTATGAGTTAAAACGAAAGAAAGCAATAGGACGGTACTTCGTAGTTGCATCAGTGCAATCCACTCTTTATTATTATTATTATTATTATTATTATTATTATTATTATTATTATTATTATTATTATTATTATTATTATTATTATTATTATTATTATTATTATTATTATTATTATTATTATTATTATTATTATTATTATTATTATTATTTTTATTTTTATTTTTATTTTTATTATTAGTCACTAGACATTAAATTAACCCTTACATAAAGATATAAATTTAATGTGCCCTTCTCGAAGAATCATTGAAGAACAGACAGGTGACTGACGACTGCTTGCAGTCATTCCTTTCTCATACCCTACATGAGCTTGCGCCTTTTTCATTTACATGTTTGTTTATCGAGGGCCTCCCCTCCGTTTTGCAGCTTGCAGCCAAAGTGGCTGGCGCGCCTTTTGTTCGTAAGCTGGCTTCTGCTCTTTCGGCTCCGCAGCCGGTGTCCGATCTCAACTAGCGGACAAAGCGCGGACCCGGGAACCCCTCGGCATTTCTTGGAAAGTAAGCCACTGCACATACGCGCGCCTCTGGGAGTTTGTGAGTTTTAGGTATCTTTAAGTGCGTTTCTGTCAACGGGGCCCAGAGTTACAAAGACAGTGGCAGTGTGGGCGAGAGAGCGAGATGTATGCGCGGTGCTCAAACGTGTGAATGCGCGAGTGAAGATCTGCGTGTCCTCTTCTCTTTAGTTTTTCAGTACACTTGCACCACCCCTATTTTTCCTCACTTCTTATTTTCGTTTTGTGTGGTCACTTACCAGAGCCCCCTCTCGCGTTTGTGCACCCGCGTTTACTCACAACCGGCTGCTTTTCTGCTGTACGGTCAATCGTCACCCTTCCCCTCCCCCCCCCCTCCGCCTAAGAAAAAAAAAGACAAAAAAATCGGACGATACAATTCTCAGATTCTTCCTCTCGCAACATTCTTTTCTTTTTTTGTTTGTTTTTTTCTTTTGCTTCTTTAGCTTTCGGTTGTGCGCTACACCTCCGACTGGCGTATTCCTGTTGGTCAAAAGAATATAAAGACAGGCCCTTCTCGCTTCTCGGAACACCGCGGCGGCTGCGCGGACTTCTGTCGCTTGTCGACCATGCAGGCATCTCATCGTTTGGCAGGAGGGACACGCTAGTCAGTGTTCAAACTCTGCTCTTCCTCCGTGTAGACGCGTCACCACCCTGCTCATCACCCGCTGGTCTTCCTCTCTTGACGGATATTATGCAGCCGAAGAAAAACGAAACAACTCCCGTAGCATGGGTTAAGTGTTCGCGCTTCATTCTCCCAGTGGGCGTGGTTCTCTCGTCGCGACTAGAAGCTGGTGTCTCAGCCCCACGTTCTCATCGACACCAATCGTTCCTGGAACGTCTGCTTGGAAGTCGCCCTTAAACGGCGTCGGTGAGCCGCCCGAAATCGGCAAAAAAAAAAAAAAAAAAAAAGGCAGCATCTAAACAACATGCTGTGTTCTTCATCATTTAACGTGGCCGTCTTTTTCAAGCGAAGACACGCAGCCATGCCGTGGTCGGCGACTTGCTGTAATTTATGACGGAAGTTTCCGCCCTTTTCAACTGAGGTCTGCCCTTCTTCGAGGTCTATCGCATTGTTGCGTTCGGCGTCGAGGGTGCATGAAATGGTTGCGGTTATGGCAGGTGTGGTTATGGCAGATATAGCGAAAAAATCTAAATATACCGACGATGATGTGCGCGCGTGCAGTTTTCGAATTGACAAAGACATCGAAGGCCGTTTCCGTTACAATAGCCACGCAAAAGAAACGAAAAGCACTGTAAACTTGGAATGCATTCACTGCGACAAGAAACTGTGTTACAAGGAAACCAACTTTTGAGCTTCTCTCGGCATCTTAAGGTAATGTGCGAATTATCCCTAATCCAACGTATTATTTCTTTAACTTACATCAATGATAAAAGGAATGTTTTGGGGCTGCGAATTCACCGTTAGTTATTATAAGTAGAAGGGAGGGTAATCTTTCCAATGATTCGTCACGGCGTTTGTTCTATACAGCACAACCCACTCGTCAGGATTATCCAAAGTAGCACAATGTTAAAAGTCAAGCACGCTTTACCTTTTTGTAACTAAGCGCCTCTGCATATCGCAACATTTTGTTCTGTCCGCCTCTTATGATAAGTCCCACGTCAGAAGTCAATTTAATAAAAGAATGTTATGGTACTACAACTTCCATGTATACGTAAGTGGTCGATCTACTTTTTTTTTTTTTGTAACAGAGACGTAACACTGAAGAAACATTAGATTGCTTGTGATTTTCTCATCCGATTCGATTTCAAATCGCAGGAAAATGTCTTCACCAAGAAATTATGACTTGTTTGTCATGAGGAAACACTATTTGACGGTCACAGATATGTGCGACGTTTCACTGCAGACCTTTGGGGGTTCGCATCCAGCAGTGCCAAGGACACACAAGCATTACAGCGGGAATTAGGTCAAAAGTCACTATATCAAAACAAATAAAAATAAAATTTGAAGAGTTGAAACTGACCAACTAAACTGCCGCTATTAGGTCAGCTTGCTATGAATCAGTAGCCCCGCTGGCAAATGTTCATTTCAATTTTTTTACTTTACAAGTAAGCCTCATCATATTCAATGTTTAAAATTTATGTCGTCATTCTGGCGTGTCACCGCACAGGACTTGTGCCATGACGTTTTATAGTTAGTGTTCTCAAGTGAAAAACCTTTTCTTTTTTTTTTTCTTTTTTTGAGGTCGAGCGACCGACCTCAAACTCACAGTTTGAGTTTGAGGTGAGGTTGAGTGAGGTCGGTGGTGGCGTCAGAAAAATTGGGGTGAGGTCACCTGCTCAAACCTCAACCTCAAAGCGTGAGGTTGAGGTTGAGTGAGGTCAGGAAATTTTTATTGAGGTTGATGTGAGGTTGCACTTTTTGAGGTCAAATGCCCACCTCTGCACAGGACGCTGTTGTGACCGTGCATGGTCCGCGCTTGCGCGCACTATTGTGCGCCTATGGGCATGGTATTGATATGTGCTGTTTGTGCAAGGGCTCTAAGTGAGCGTGTTCACATGAATCTTTTTGTGTGAGCCTGCTTTGCTTTGTCGTGACCCTGCAACCACAGGGTTGCAGGGTCACGACAAATTGGCCCTGTCAAAGGAACGTCAAGAAAAATACAAAGAAACGTTGCCCTGTGAGAAATAGCCGGAAGTGATTTTGTTCAACTGTTCACCCTTCCCGTCGAGAGGCGCTTTGTCAAGTGAGGAATGCCTATTGTCCAAAGGAGACGATCGGAGTGACACGTCCGCTGACGTACAGGAGAAGAAAGGAGCATGAGAATTACGGCCATTAGAGGATTTCCCGTGAATGCAGGAAAGAGTTGCAATTTCAGGAAAGGGACAATGCTAGAAGTAGTATTCGTGGCGCGCACGTACACTTAGGTTTTAGAGAAGGAAATCCACTTGCCGGAACCAACATAGCGGATCTTTGCAGAAGAATCGAAATTTACCTCCTCGCCGTTCCCAAGCTCTACCCGACAACAAGTGACCACGCCCGACGAAACAATAGTGGATCAGTCAGTGCATCAGACCGTCAGTGCAGTGATGTGTTCGATTGGTTGCCGATATCTGAGGGGTGTGCCCTGGAACTGAATGGTCAGCATCTTCAGAGAGGGGCTGGACATAGGGGATTTAAGGACGTTGCAGAGCACGAAATGACGCTCTGAGCCATGGGTAAACGGCTCATCCAGACGCTTCTCGCTATGAACTCTTAACGCTTGCCATTTTGCTGATATACCCTTTTTTTTTTTCATGTAAATAAGTTTTCTCAAAGTGCCATTAAACCTGCTTGTATATATTTTACCAACTACGAAGATTCAATCCTTCATCAACCCGGAGTCTCTGCACGCTACCAAGTGAAGACCGGGTCGACTTGGTCCCAGCGTTACGACAACGCCCACCACTTCCTGAACTCTCTCTGTGGGTTGGAACTGCATGCCTACGTGCTTGCAGCGTACCACCACGGTGGATAGGAATTCCCAACATGTTGGACGAGTGCCCGTTGGTGCCATAGGGCAGGATTTAGTCCACTACAATTCACCACCTTCCTCTTTCCCGCACCTTTTACCGTAACTCCTCTCTGAGTACCTGCTCTTTCCTAATATACGCTCAACGCGCTACGTTTAGCTCAGATATCTGTTGGGTCTGCAAAAGTTGTCTCCACCATGCTGGTAACTGGGGGTCACTACGCCTTCTTGAGGCATAGTGATTCCTCAGGCCATCAAAAAAGGAGCCAATTATTCTATTCTGAACATCGTCAGAACACACGTCACGAGGAACTCGATTTGTTCTTCCACGCCTCTCTCCACTTCTCTTCTCCTTGGACAAGCCATAGACAGTGTAGCCACTTCGCCCCGCATTTGAAGAACGCCGAATGGCCATTGCGATGCGTCGTCGTCGTAGACGACATGCTAGGAGGTGGCGATGCTCCCTTTAGGACGCCGTTTGTTTTATGAACTAACAGGCAAAGGCGTGTGGGAGGTGTTATATAATAAACGCCGGAAGAAGCCCTCCTTGCGCGAAGCCAGCTAGCGATCAGAATTCGAAATGCCCTTCTTTCGGCGACGACGCCTACGAAGGGGCGACATGAAAAGGATGGCGGGAAGGGAGGATTAGCCGACTGGCGGAACTGCAAAGCGGCCACCTCCGGACCGCCACAATACCGAACAAGATTGATTCTGACCGATCGTGCTCGAATCCTTCCGAAGGAAGAGGGGCTGTGGCGGAAATAGAAAGAGGATAAGGAACGGCCTCAACCAACGATGCAGCATGACGGCCATATAGACGTTCCCACGCGGCTTCTTCACAGAAAGACACACGAGGCCAAGTGCAGAAGAGCCAAGACGAGAGAGCGAGCGTAAGAAAGCACGGAAAAGAAAACGGAGCAGGGAACGAGTGAACGAACAACTTCCCCCGCAGCATGCGTGCACACTGCCAAGACGCGCGACCCCAGCGCAACGTTCTTTTGAATTAGCAACACCCACGGGAGCTTGGAGGGCTTGTTAGTGACTTTTTGCTTTTTTTTCTCTCTCCTGCGTGTTCTTAGCGCCGGGCGTCCACAGCGGGCGGTACTATTAAGGCTCTTGGAAGTGGTCACTTTGTATTCGGTGGCGTGATAAACACCCAATCCGACAGGCAGGACGCCGCGTGCGTCATGCGTCATCGAGGGGAATTGAAAACGAATTCCATCTCGTGTGTATTTTTTTCACGTTGTTGGTTCCAGTCTTCATATCTTTCTTTTTTGTTTCTTCGTGTAGCATATAGTGGGTTGTGGAAAACGCATGAACCGCCTCCGAGCCTTTTATCATCCCTCCTACGTAGTCGTCCTGGTGTGGTGACTGGTTAGGGGATGGGTCAGCGATTTGCAAAGGAAACGCTCAGCGGAAACGATTCTAGGTATCATGTGTCTTCACAAGCAAGACGTGAGTCTCTATGCTAGGTTATATATGGCAACATTTGCCGAAATTTTCCATCTGGCAGAAAATGCATGTACTGCATAAGTATCAAATAGCGTCAACTCTCCAACAAATGTTTGAGCACAGCATAGTATCATGTAGTCACGCTTATTATACCACGTGTCGAAAGTACCCGAGGGTAGAAATTCTTCTAAGTGGGTGCGACGCTTAAGTCGCAACCGCATTGAAGAACATTTGAAGGCAATGGCCTTGCTAAATGGGTGTCACGCTTCTCAAAAATACATAAGGCAAGATATGTACTGCATAGGTGTCACCCTTAAATGGTATTTGCAATAACAAAAAAAAAAAAAAAACATTAGGCACGGGCAACAGCCGCATAACCCTGGATTAAAGCTTAGATCTAATTAGTTTAAGTATTGTGAATTGCAGCAAGTATGCTACATTGGTATCACGCATAGACGTTTCCCTTGGTAATCTATAATCCCTGCCTTGTAGGCCGGTTTCAAGGATTTTTCCGCAGTCAAATAGGGCCCAGCCAGGCGGTGATAGGTAGCCGTTTATTATAGCAAGCATGGCTGAAGTTTACTAGGGACACTATATTACCCACATTTCATCAAGATAAATCGTATTTAGTGCCTGCATATATATTTATCATCAAGCTTTAATAACGCACAGAAAACAGGTACTGATCAATGCGCTCGTGCATGTGCGTTCATGAACATTTTATCAAATCATGCATGTGGTTGGAAACGTAACTGGTGCACCAACTCCTTTTTATAGACCGGTTATATAGACTAAACTCGCCTAAATTTATGGGATCCTTCTGACATGAAAGCCAAAACGTGGAAAAAGCACTTCGTACATAAACCTCCGACGTCGTTCAGGTTGCTACTTTTGTCTAGCCAGCAAACGACCACTCCAACGAGAAACGAGAGATATTGGTACCTACGAAAATAGGTACAATGACACATTTCGGACTGGCTTGGACCATTAGACGGCCCTTATATAGGCTATATTGTACTATAGTAATCTGTAAGCAATGTGAGACTGCGAAACGGTAAGAGTGTTTCTCGCACCAGCATCCCCTTCGTCGGGCTCGTGTAATACGCTCGTACAGCGCCCTCCAGCGTCGAAGAGTGGCGTAGCATCCACGTCTTCCCTTCGCCGGACTATGGTAATGGCCCGTGGCATCCAGCTGTTCCGTACCGGTCGCATCGGCGGCTCGGAGCAGATGCGCTCTCAGACGTTCGCCAATGAAGGCGGCCTGGCATCGGCGCCCACACCATGGGGCTCTGCCCCATAATGACGTCCGAACGTGATCGTCGAACAAATGGCCTCGTTGGGGTTCTCGGCGTTGCGGTGCTGTTCGCGGTGGTGGCGGCGATGGTGCCACTCCTGCTGCTGCCTCTCGCTGATGTTCTTGTTGATTGCTGTACACGGGCGTTGAGGCGAAACGAATTCCAGGAAGACTCTCTGAAAGCGAAGTAGCGCCAATAGCGGCGACAAATCGCGATTCGTGGAATATCCTCCTGGTGTGTGTCCCCGGTGGCTGTCGCTTCTTCCCGCTACGTTTTGAGGTAGAGTTTCAGTCCAGGCAGGCTTTCATTTGCCGTTGCTCGGCCCGTAAAAATGCTCCCGATTACACCGGATGGTAGGATTATAGAATTCTGTTTCGCCCCGGTAAGGAGCGATCTACAGTAATTGTTCCCCGATTCAGCTCGCCTGTCGATGCAAAAAGTATAATTTAACCGACTACTTTTTGAAAAGGATGTTTAATTAGTTGACAGAAAGCTGACACTATTTTCAGCACAAGCCACGACATCATCAATCTCAAAAGTAATCTCTGTCTGCCATCACTATGCCCACAACGGTCACTACTTTTTTGTGCTCAAGAGGAGATAGAACGTGGGCTAATGTATTAAGGCGAAAGCCTTTAATGCCTCATTGTTGTCAGCAGGAGCTGTCAGCAGATGCTGACGGCAGAGGGTGTCACACTATCGAGGGAGATAGTTAAAATAAATAAATCAACTTTGGCTCTACCGGCACTCGAACCTCCATCCCTCTGATCCCCCAGCCGAGCGCTTTACCAACTGCGCCATTCCCCGTTTTTTTTTTCTTTATTGCAAAATAGGCATAATGACAAAATATACAGTGAAAAATATATAAAAGGTTTGCAGGCTGCTTGCTGGCCGCGAACAATAGAGTCGTTTCATTAGTGCAAGATTTCTAAACACCACCTCGATTTGAGCATCACAATCTGTATCTTTCAAAACATCATGCATTTTCACAATACTCTCGGCAAAATATTCATACACGGATCTGGCACCAGTGTCACCGTAACGATAATCCATAGCACTGAGCCACACAGAATGCAGGCCTATCAGGAATATGGCATCGTATGGTATTGCATTGTCGTGAATTGGCAAAAACCTGATACCTTGCGCTGTAAGAGGAAGATCCTTTTGAATGGTACGCTGTAACACGTCCCAAAAGAAGATAGCGTTGTTACACTCAAGGAACACATGTTTGATTGTTTCTGTTTTGTTACACAGAAAACAGTTTGTCCCCCGTGGTACATATATGCCTTTTTCACATAACCAAGCTTTAACAGGGAGGTTACCAGCGTGTAGATGGAAAAAGGTCTTGATTGCGGGCATGACCCACATCTTTCTCACCCTCTTCAACACACCTTGACCAGCCGTAGCTTTGAAAATTTGTCGGTACAAGGAAACTGGAAACGTCATGCCAATCAAAGTTTTCATTAGTTGCTTTCTTTTTACTGTGTGCAAGTACTCCCTGGTGAAACGCACTGGAGATAGCGCGAAACGCCATAACGACCCCCCTCACTTGATGAAACTAATAAATCCGGTAAGGCGTTGGAGAGCATGTATTGTCTATAAGAATGTAGAAAGGGATGTCGTTGTCTGCGCAGAAACATAAAGCGCAGCACTATCTGCCTTACATATAAATGACAAAGGCCAAGGCCCCCGTCACCTACTCTTCGAAAGAGGTTCGTTCGGGACATTCGCTCCCAGCCGGATCCCCAGATGAATGTTGCAAAAATGCGATGGAATTTTTAGAAATTCCCCTGGGTACAATACAAGCTTTGGAATATATACGTAGTTTTTGCAACAAGAAAAACATTGCACACTACAGCACGCGCGAATACAGACAAGCTACGGCCACCCCAATGAGTTGCCAGCTCTTTCATCTCAGCCGCCTTTCTCCTCCAGGTAGAGTCACTTCCCCGGTAGCATTCAAGCGGCACCCCAAGATAAGTGTTCGGTGTAGTAGGCCATTGGACTTTCTCAAAGACAACAGGTGTCTTGTCCCATGAGCCATGCCACAGTCCCAGTATGCTGCCGATTTTGGCACAGTATTCCTGCGTTATGTTCAATATAGCCCTGATACTATCTCTGTCCCGTGCAAAAAAAAAACAACGTCGTCAGCGTAGGCCAGTACTCTAACTTGGCATGACTGTAAACTGAAGTCTCTAACTTCATTACTCTGCAAAACTTTTCGACACAATGGCTCCAAAAAGAGCGCAAAAGGTAACGAAGATAGTGGGCAATCTTGGCGAACCGAAAAGAGTACATTTATACGTCTCGTTAATTCTCGATTTACGATCAAACTGGTGGTGCAATTTGTATAGGCTATTTTTACTCCTTCGCATATCACCGAACCCAAACCTACATGCTTCATCAAAAGGAAACGTGTTTCATGCGGCACTCTATCGAAGGCCTTCGCCAAATCAATCTGGTGCATGGCAACCCTGAGGAAATCGCTGTCACAAAGCTCTAACACGCATCTAGCGACGTGAATATTGGTGTAAATAGTTCTGACTTTTATCCCGCACGTCTGATGGGGTCCGATTAAATCCTTAATTATTGATTGCGGCCTTCTCGCGAACACCTTCATGAGAACCTTGTAGTCGACATTTGTCAATGTGATGGATCTATATCCCGTAAGAGTGTGAAGTGTAACTTCATCCTTACCTTTGGGTATTAAAACCCTGTGGGCATGGGTGAACGATGGCGTCAATGTCTTGCGCTCGAAGGACTCTGCGAATACCATTTGTAAGGCAGCTAGCAGCCATGTCACCTTTGAACTCCTTGTAGAAAGCAGCACACAGACCTTCCGGACCCGGTGATTCTCCGGGATTGAGATCTTTAATGGCTCTTTCAACCTCCCCAACTGTGATGTCTCTCTCCACAGCTGTCGTAGCGTCCGGATCCAGCTTAGACACAACCGACCAAAAATATTCCTGAATCCCGGGTTTATCGGGAATTCGGTGTCCAAAAAGCTGTTATAGTGATCTTCGAAAGCGCGCTTGATACCATACTGGTCGTATGACGTCACTCCATTAGAGTCTATCTTCAAGATACCTTTAAGTTGGGCATACGTCTTTTCATAATATAGGGCGCGTTTTTTCGGTGCCTCACCGGCCAACAGTCTCTCACCCCGTGCTCGGAACATGTCTCCCCTGTACTTATTCTCGCCGAGTTTCTCCAGTTTTAGTTTGGTTTCTTTTATTTCTTGAGCAAACCCACCAGGAATAGCGGTCTCTAGTTGAAAAGTGATTAAAACGTTCATCATAATTCCCCTTGTCCACCGTGAGGATAGCGGGATTCCGCCAGTGACAGATACTGCGTCTTTAATTTCCTGTAAACGAATTATAGGATGCCGATGAACTTTGATGCGTTCAATGGAATGCTGGTTGTGTTCGAAGAGGAACGCGCATGTACCGACGTCTGTTCATGACGTCACCAGGCGATTCATGCATAGACGAAGCTGATCCCGCCGAGCGTCCGATCGAGGCATCCGTGCGGCGCTCTTCATTTGGTGCTTCCTCATAAGCCGCACCACACAGCAAACAGAAGCAGACCCAGATGTCGAGGCGTTTGCTGTGCCCAAGGATATGGGATCAAATCCGAGCTGCAATGGCTGCTTTTCGATGGGGGCGAAAAGCAAGGCGCTCGTGTACTTTGCGATGTCAGTGCACGTTAAGGAATTACAGTTGGTCGAAATTTCTGGGGCCCTCCGCTACGGCTTCTCTCACAGCCCGGGTCGCATTGGGAAGTTAAGACTGATAAACTAAACTAAACCGTAAAGCAACGCTTTAACTAAACCGTACACAGTTGTCTGAGTGGTCTAGGGACCCTTGATGGAGCCTTCCGAGGCCCTTGTATCGAACATTTGGGGCTCTTGGATTCCACTAGGAGCCAAGGTTCGGGAAGGTTCGATTCCCATCTACCTTTCTATGCAAAGAAGATACTCTTTCTGGCAGTCCTTGGAAACTTGGCTATGCCATGTGTCCTCATGACGTCACAAAATCAGTGCTTGACCATGCCGCCTACCAACAATACCTGCCTGAGACATTCTAGTGATTTTTCGCTCACACCGCCAACAGCAGTGACAATGCAAGCGCACTCCTCGCTAAGAGATCAAATTTAGGTCTACATGGTCAGCTGCGATCAAATACAGCCTTCGTGAGAAGTATAAAGCCGTAATGTGTTTTCTTCGATAATGCCTTCCAGTGAGACTCTTGAAGCATTTATGGAGCTCTTATAGGAGGGTGAAGGGCCGCAATTCTAATTACCTTCAAGAGGTCTGGAATGCTGGGATTGCATATATATTAGGAGAAAGCGCAAGTTGTGGTCCAGAAAGGGACACCTCTTGTCTTCAAGGTTTTGGCAAAGGTGCAATTTTGTCAGCCTGCTTAGGGTGTACTCTACTTCTGAAAAGCTACCAGCGTAAAACAGCTAACAGCCTTTTCTTAACAGAGCTTATAGCTCCGAGGCTCTGCGACGTGTTCACTGCAGAGAGGTAAGGCTGCATTGACAGCACAAAATACTGGTTTGCAGCATTAGTATAAACTGCTAAATATCTTCAACAATTTTATATGATGGAGTAGTGTGATATGAGAATGGGCTTGGTGTATAGTTACGCTCAGAAAAGAAACCAAACGGTCCTGTGAAATCCCGCTTCTTGAGAAAGATGTAATGAATATACCTGTACCTGGGCACAAAGATGTAATAAACAACGACGTGTACATCACTAATTCTATTAACTGTAATCACGGTACCGCACGGAAATGTTTCGGAAAGGGCTTCAGCGCGATAAATGATCCCTGAGAATCAGCGCTAGTAATACCAACATTTCGTGCCAGTACTTGCTCCCACTTGGGGAAGGATTGGCGTTTGAGCGGACGCTGTGCGGACGTGTTCCGCATGAGCTCCCGCCTTGAGACCGATTTTCGGCGGAACGCGTTGTGCCTTGGACTTGCTTTTTGTGGGATCGTCTGCAGGCAGTTACCCTGTACCTGTGGCATATTTTGGCAAGTGTTCCCCCCCTTTTAGGGTTTTTTCGACGATTTGTACTCGACCATGGTGCGGCAAAATCAGGCCTAATCATTAGGCCGAGACGACGCCTGCGGCACCGGGCTCCAGGGCTGTGACTTGTGGTTGTGGGCCTTTGCGAAGCTGAAGACAATGGAGTACTCCGTTGAGGGAGAATCTATAACGCCCGAAGAGTTTGAGGCGGGAGAATGGACCTAGGTTTTGAAGGCGCAAGATCGATTCAAGAAGTCTGTGTACGGGGATCACTCCGAGAGTAGGCCTACCGAGAAACAGGCGGGCAGCGACGGGCGCCAGACGCACGGAGCAGCCCAAGTCAAGCGGGGGAAAGCGCCGGTGTGGAAGAAACGGGAACCGTTTCTGAAGATGCCAGCCAAGGATTTCATGGTTGTGTGCCGGCCCAAGAATTGGGACTTGAGTATAGTGACGACGAAGGAGCTCGGATGTACCTTGAGAGCGGCAGCGGAGCTGACGAACGCGACTGCGGTGGAAGGGCCCGCTTGCACAAAACAATCTTAAGACTGTCTTAGCTAAGTCCAGACTTAACTGCAGTCTAAAGAATAGGCCACTAGCATGACCGCTTAAGACTGGAGTCAAGACTGGGCTTCAGTCCTGACTTGAATAAGTCGCTTGTATGATTACGACTCTAGTGCTGTTTTGGTTAAGACACAAGAACGCCAGGTGTCTAAGTAGAGAAATTAGGGAAATACAGGGATGCACTGGCACTGTCCCTGCTGTAAGATATACACATTCCGTCAATTTTGCGTTGTGTAAAATCCGTGTCATTGCTTTTTGCGGCTTAAGATTGTGTTACGAGGAAAAATGCCCCAAGTGGTTGCTGAGGCCGTTCTGGGAAGCCACTCTGGTGAATATGAACCCGAAGCGTTCGACGTTCGGAACACGAGCCGTCTTAAATATGCTTGGTCTTTCTAAAGACACCATTTAAGTCTGGACTTAGCTCGGACTTTCTCGTGCAAGCCGGCCCTGGTGCGGGTCAATGAGACAAACAACACGATGACGGTGAGCACGCCGTGTATGAATGGTAGTGGGGCATATGCGAATGTAAAGACGCTCAAGCTGGGCGGTCGTGACCTTGAGGTTACGGCGTACGTGGCGGCGCCGGAGAACTCTGTGCGCGGAGTAAATTATAATGCGTACAACGGATGCTCATTGGCAGGAGTTCGCGCAGGATTCTTGAAGAAGAACGAAGACATGGACATTTTGGATGCCGGACCTTTGGGCAAGTCAAAGGCGATTCAGATCCCTTTCGGGGGGAAGCGCGTTCCCCGGCAAGTTATTTAATGGAACTGTCTGTACGCTGTGATCCCGTATAGAGTGTTAGTCGAGACCTGCTATAACTGCAGACGAGTGGGACATCGGGCAGACGTTTGCTATCGTCCGAAGACTAATCTGTGTCGCCGTTGCGGGAAGGAACATCCTGCACCACCGGACGGAGAGTCGCTGACCTGCACGCCGGACTACATCGTGTGCCATGGGGCGCACAGCACGGGAAGCCGCAACTGCAAGTTTCGCCTAGCCCGTCAGCAGCCGACGGGTCTGCAGCACAGCAACGAGGACAAGAGCCAAACTGGCAAGGAAGAGCGGCTTTCGCAGCACAGCAATGAGGACAAGAGCCAAACTGGCAAGGAAGAGCGGCGTTCGAGGCCCAGGAAGCGGTCATCTAGTGGTGCGAGAGGCGATAGCAAGAGAAGGGACCGGTCAGCTTCCTTCCCGTCACTGTCCGGATTCGAGCCTGGCAAAGGAGGAGGGCAAGGTTCCGGTCATGGAAGAAGTCCAAGTGGCACGAGGAAAAAGGTGAGCTGGCCAAACGCGGGCTCCCAAAATGAGACTGCTCGAGACAAGGAGCTACAAATGCAGGTGTTGAAGCAAGCCGAAACTATCAAAAAGATGGAAGCTAGGATGGCAGAGATGGAACGCGCGCTTAAAACCGGCAGAGTAGAAAGGGTACGGACGCCGCTGGTCGATACCCCACAGAAAGTGGCGCCGGCGAACGCTTCTAGCGTGGACGATAACATAGCTATGGAAGTGGAGAATCGGGGGACGGTCATGGTGGATGGAAAAACTTTATTTTCGTCAGAGAGCATGTATGGATGGTTCCGTGTTAGATGGCCATCAACCCATGGCTGACGGCGACCTGGGTGGCCCACTCCACGGCCCTGGTCTGGACGACCGGGTCTGAGCTGGCCAACATGGCCTCCCACTGCTCGAGGGAAGGATCACGCATAATATCCGCCGGTGGCGGTGCTATGCTACAGCTCCATAATATGTGGTCATAGGTTGCCAATTCCTGACACCATCTAGTTCACAACACCTTCGAAGAGATCAAAGAAGCCCAACTGGTCACGCAGATAGCCAGGCTCCAGCAGACTCCTACGGGGCGCTCGCTTCTTGGGCGACTGGGGCTAGGTGCAACTTCGGAAATCGAGAACCGTACTGCGAGCATACCGGACGCAATTCGCCAGACGCTAAAGGTTAGCTCCCTTCCCCGGAACATGGACCCCAACTTGCATGTGGCCCGTAGAGCAGCCCGGGCGAAGTATGTACAACTAAATTTAGCTACAAGATCCACCACGGTATACACGGATGCGGCTTCGTATACAGGAAGCTCACATAATAGCGCCGTGGCGGTAGCTATTGATTCCAACCTAAAGGAACTAGCCAGCGCCTCAGTCAGGGAATGCACGGTAACCGAAGGGGAGGAGCTGGCCGTTGCTCTTGCGGTGGTAGCCGGGTATCGATGCAACACGTCCCTTACCATTCTTACAGATTCTAGAGAAGCGTGCCGTAACTACATGAACGGCCGCATAGGTCGCGCCGCCCTCAGGCTCCTCCATAGCACGACCCCATCAAAAGTCAAACACAACATCTACTGGGTGCCAGGACACACCGGCATAGCGGGGAACGAACGCGCCGATCAGGTAGCTAGAGGGTACACGAGCCGAGCTTCCTCCCAATCGGACGATCTACCCGAGCGAGTCGGCCCTACGTACTCCGACATTCTTAACTACTATAAGGGGGTACGGATCCGCTATCCGCCGCCTCATCGGGATCTAAAACAACAAGAGGCCGTGTACTGGCGAAGACTGCAGACACGAACATTCCCTAACCTGCATACCCTGAGCAACATTTACCCGTCACAATATCGAGACACCTGCCCTTGGTGTGGTAGCAAACCTTCGCTATACCACATCACGTGGCAATGTAAAAATAACGACAGCTTTCGTAAAGACCCGAGTGCGGAACAGTGGGAGAGCCGGCTCTCCAGCGGCGATTTGAATTGCCAATTAGGTTTAATCCAGCACGCCCAGCGAGCAGCGAAGCTCCGCGGAGCCTGGAATAGGGGCACCGACCCTGTGAGAAGACGGAAGATGGAACTCTTCCGCTACTAGCACAAGACCCTCGTAGAGAAACTAACGTATTTCCTATCCTATCCTATCCTATCCTAGTCTGCAATCGTCGCCAGACGCATTCCTGCGCCTTCACCAATTGCTTGTCCGGGGGTGGGTAAATCCTCCGCTCAAGTTTGAAATGATTAGTAATGTCATGAAAGGATACCAGCCCATCTCTCGTGGACCTTCCCGGAACGTCCGGCTCACCAACTCGGCTGACGAAACCTCGAGCATTCATGTGAGCCGTCTCGTTCCCAGGATTCCCAGAGTGTGCTGGTACCCAGACAATTTCCGCCTCCGTAGTCCCTCGCCCCGTGGCCCGATTCAGCAATCGCGCCGCAGTGACAGATATTCTGCCCCTCGCCAAATTTCGAATGGCTGTTTTGGAATCGCTGAAGATCAAGTCAGCATTACTACTAGTAATAGCTAGTGCTATCGCCGCTTCCTCTGCAGTTTCTGGGGAGCGGGTTTTGACTGATCCGGAGGCGATCAAGCGTCCCCGCCCGTCCACCACCGCAATTGCAAATGCGTCCTTGTCCCTATACTCGGCGACATCTACATAGACTGCCCCGTTGTACTTCCCGTACTTAACATGTAAAGCTTTGGCTCTTGCCTTCCTGCGGTCCTCGTGATGTATTGGATGCATGTTCTTGGGCAAAGGTTTTATGTACAAGCCCTTGTGCATTTCCCGCCTAATCTGAATTTTAGTGTCACCAGCTGGAGCATCAACTCCAATGCCGATCCTTTCCAATATGTCCCTTCCTGCTTTTGTTTTTGAAAGCCTACCGAGCTGCATCACCAGGTGCGCCTCCCGTAGTTCTTCTAGGGTGTTGTGCACCCCTAATCCCAGCAGCCTTTCGGTAGACGCATTGTGAGGCAACCCAAGGGCCGCTTTATATGCCTGCCTAATCATAGCCTCCACCTTGCCTTTTTCCGTCGCGTCCAACTTCAAATAAGGCGTCGCATACACTATTCTACTGAGCACAAACGCCTGCACCAGCTTACACAAGTCCTTTTCCTTAACACCTCTCTTACGATTAGCGATTCTCCTGATTAACCTCATGGTAGCATTGACCGTATTTTTAAGCCTTTTCAAGGACTCGCTATTTTTCCTGTTAGTCTGCAGATACATACCCAGGATCCTGATCGTTTGAACCTCAGCGACCGGTACGCCCCCCACTTTGACCTCTAAAGGCGGTGGCGGCACATAGTGCCTCGCATGTATCCCTCTTGGCTTGTCCCTCAGCACAAAAAGCTCGGACTTGGGCTGAGAGCACGAGAGTCCTGCTTCCCCTGCTAACTCCTCAACAATATCCACCGCGTGCTGTAGAGTTTCTTGCAAATGTGCGTCACTGCCTCTTGTTACCCAAAGAGTAATGTCATCCGCATAAAATGTATGTTTAAGTCCCGATATCCCTTGCAGCCTGGGTGGTATCTTGATCAATGCGGGATTAAATAGGAACGGCGATAATACCGACCCTTGCGGTGTCCCTCTGCCCCCCAATGGGAAGGGATCCGATTTCATTTCTCCGACTATAATCTCCGCAGTCCTACCCTCTAGAAATGATCTGATGTATCGGAAGGTTCTACCCCCCGGTCTTATGTCCGATAGGTTCCTCAATATTGCCTCGTGGGTAACATTGTCAAAGGCCTTAGTTAGGTCGAGCCCCAAGATAGCCTTGGTGCCCGTGCCGTACCCAGGATCAACAACGTCTTTTTTTAGCTGTATCATGACGTCCTGCGTTAATAAATTAGCCCTGAAACCAATCATTGTTTCAGGTATCAACTCCTTGTCCTCTACATAACCCTGAAGCCTGTTCAGGACCACATGCTCCATCAATTTGGCTAAACACGACGTTAGCGAGATGGGACGCAGATTCTCAATGCAGAGCTTCTTCCCTGCTTTAGGAATAAATGTAATCCTAGCATGCTTCCACTCTGGCGGAATCTCCCCGGCCACCCAAAATTTATTCATCAAATTCGTGAGTGCCCCTACGGACTTGAAATCCAGGTTCCTCAGCATCTTATGAGCAACCCCGTCCGGACCCGCTGCTGACGTGGTACGAAGCTGACCCATTGCAAACTCCACCTCCGCCACCGTAAAGTCTGCATCTAATTCAAGGTTTTCCTCTCCCGAGTAATCCGGCAAGCAACCGCCCGCCTCTGCGTTTATGTAACGTCTTCGGAGTTCATGTATAAACTCCCCAGTCGTGCCTTGATACCGATGCACTAACCTAGCCATTTGCCCCTTCTGCGCAGATTTGGTTGCCGTCGGGTCTAAAAGGTGCCTCAACAACTGCCATGTTTTTTTGCATCCGAATTGCCCATTCATCCGGTCACAAATCTGCCCCCACTGTTTGCACTGCAACTCCAATGTGTACGTTTCGATTTCTCGTTCTAACTTGGCCATCTTTCTACGGAGCACACCATTATGCCTTTGTTTCTTCCACCTCCGAAGGAGACTCGCATGTGCTTCCCACATGTGTAACAATCTGGAGTCAGCCGTAGAGCCCTCCTCCTCCGCTGGAACCTCTTTTGTGGTACTCTTCACGGCCTGCTTGAGTGCCTCAACCCAGGCTCCTAAGTCCTCGATTTCCCCGGTCACTGTATCATTCCTGACTTCCCGAAATCGGTCCCAGTCCGTCACTCGAGTTCCTTTCACCTTGTCTTTGTGCTTAGCAGCACTAAATATCGTGGAAAGAATATAGTGATCACTTCCCAGTGGCTGTCCCGTGTTTACCCACTTTGCATCCCTGATACAATTCACAAATGTGAGGTCTGGAGAGGTGTCTATGCTCACGCTGTTGCCTATCCTTGTATGATCTAGCGGGTTGTTCAAGATCGTCCATCGCAGGTCCTGGGCAACCTGCCAAAGTTTATTTCCCTTCGGGCTGGCTCGGATGTAGCCCCACTCCGGATGATGCGCATTGAAATCCCCCACCACGATGAGTTGAGACCTAGCCGCTAGCCGTTGCATCTTTATCAGGAGGTCTGGCAAGCCCACCCCCTTATCTTTTGGAGAAGAGTATACATTAAGAGCAAAGAGACTCTTACCGCCTTTTCTTTTGGGTAAAATCTCCAGCAGGACGTAGTCCTCCCTGCTGCTATCTATGGTATGCTGAATCACTGTGGTGTTACGATGGACTAGCATGGCCGTAAAGACGCTCGATACGCCCCCTCGATCAATCTCTGGTGGTGTAATAGCAGAAACTTCGACGGTGGACACGCCGTAGCCAGTAGTCTTAGGAGGGACATGCTTACCCTTGCGGAGAGAGTAGGAAAACTGGAAGAAAGACAGGATAGGTTGGAAGGTCGGGTCGACAGGATAGAAGCCAGACTAGGCAAGATTGAGGAGCGTCTTGACGCCTTCACCAATGACTTGCGGGGTTTCCAGACCCAAGTAATGGGTATATTTAAACACCTAAATGCTATGCTAGAGGCTAGATTGCCTCCCGTAGTCGGACAAGAGCCGATGTTAGTGAACCTAGTGCCTCCCCATGGCCCCTTGCCAGCAAATTGAGGTTTGGTAATGGAACTGCAGGGGCTTCCGTCGCAAGCGGGGGAACCTGCAGTTGCACATACAAAATCTAGATAGTAAGCCGGACATTATAGCTTTGCGGGAGGCTAGCGGCGTGGTTGAATTACCGGAATTTAAGACATTTACACCACCAGAGATTGATAGAGGGTGCGTATCGAGCGTCTTCACGGCCATGCTAGTCCATCGCAACACCACAGTGATTCAGCATACCATAGAGAGCAGCAGGGAGGACTACGTCCTGCTGGAGATTTTGCCCAAAAGAAAAGGCGATAAGAGTATATTTGCTCTTAATGTATACTCTTCTCCAAAAGATAAGGGGGTGGGCTTGCCAGACCTCCTGATAAAGACGCAACGGCTAGCGGCTAGGTCTCAACTCATCGTGGTGGGGGATTTCAATGCGCCTCATCCGGAGTGGGGCTACATCCGAGCCAGCCAGAAGGGAAATAAACTTTGGCAGGTTGCCCAGGACCTGCGATGGACGATCTTGAACAACCCGCTAGATCATACGAGGATAGACAACAGCGTGAGCATAGACACCTCTTCAGACCTCACATTTGTGAATGGTACCAGGGATGCAAAGTGGGTAAACACGGGACACCCACTGGGAAGTGATCACTATATCCTTTCCACGATATTTAGGGCTGCTAAGCACAAAGACAAGGTGAAAGGAACTTGAGTGACGGACTGGGACCGATTTCGGAAAGTCAGGAATGACACAGTGAACGGGGAAATCGAGGACTTAGGAGCCTGGGATGAGGCACTCAAGCAGGCCGTGAGGAGTACCACAGAAGTGGTTCCAACGGAGGAGGAGGCTCTACGGCTTACTCCAGATTGCTACACATGTGGGAAGAACATGCGAGTCTCCTTCGGAGGTGGAGGAAACAAAGGCATAATGGTGTCTTCCGTAGAAAGATGGCCAAGTTAGAACGAGAAATCGAAACGTGCACATTGGCGTTGCAGTGCAAACAGTGGGGGCAGATTTGTGACCGGATGAATGGGCAATTCGGATGCAAAAAAACATGGCAGTTGTTGGGGCACCTTTTAGACCCAGCGGCAACCAAATCTGCGCAGAAGGGGCAAATGGCTATAGGTTAGTGCATCGGTATCAAGGCACGACTGGGGAGTTTATACATGAACTCCGAAGACGTTACATAAACGCAGAGGCGGGCGGTTGCTTGCCGGATTACTCGGGAGAGGAAAACCTTGAATTAGATGCAGACTTTACGGTGGCGGAAGTGGAGTTTGCAATGGGACAGCTTCGTACCCCGTCAGCAGTGGGTCCGGACGGGGTTCCTAATAAAATGCTGAGGAACCTGGATTTCAAGTCAGTGGAGGCACTCACGAATTTGATAAATAAATTTTGGGTGGCCGGGGAGATTCCGCCAGATTGGAAGCATGCTAAGATTACATTTATTCCTAAAACAGGGAAAAAGCTCTGCATTGAGAATCTGTGTCCCATATCGCTAAAGTCGTGTTTAGCCAAATTGATGGAGCATGTGTGTCCTGAACAGGCTTCAGGGTTATGTAGAGGACAAGGAGTTGATACCTGAAACAATGATTGGCTTCAGGGCTAATTTATCAACGCAGGACGTCATGATACAGCTAAAAAAGGACGTGGTTAATCCTGGGTACTGCACGGGCACCAAGGCTATCTTTGGGCTCGACCTAACTAAGTCCTTTGACAATGTTACACATCAGGCAATACTGAGGAACCTATCGGACATAAGACCGGGGGGTAGAACCTTCCGGTACATCAGATCGTTTCTGGAGGGTAGGACTGCTGAGATTATAGTCGGAGAAATGAAATCGGATCCCTTCCCATTGGGGGGCAGGGGGACACCGCAAGGGTCGGTATTATCGCCGTTCCTATTTAATCTCGCCTTGTTCAAGATACCACCCAAGCTGCAAGGGATATCGGGACTTACCCTTACAAAAATGAGTTTTGAAACTCTATTGTTGGACTATTGACCGCCTTTTGAATTTATTGAATTTCGATAGACATTCAACCCCAGCTGAGCGCAATCTTTACAGGGCCAACAGAATTTTCCTTGTGTTCTACCCAATAGACTTTTTGTGCTATTCTTTCTATGTGCTTTTTGTTGTCAGTTTTAAACGTTCACGAACAATTAGCGTGTACTGTTCATGCTGACCCATGTTTTTAAGTAGTTTTAGGCACAAATGATAAGAACATGATGTGACAATTTCGTTATGAATTTTTGGTCTCACTTGTAATCAACTATTGGCCACATTCTGTAAAGGGAAATATAAGAGCAGCATGCAGTTTCGTGCCCGTTCATGTTATATAAAAGTACATATTAACGGTGCACACTTAGCTCAAGCTTCGCAACACAGTGAAAATAGGCCCTAAAAACTTCATGATGGCAAAGCCTCCACTAATAATGCAAATACATCGTTGAATGTCAATCGGAATCCGTAATGAATCAGCTTCTGTATGTCGCAGAAGGTAACTTTAGTGGTAGGACATATTTTATATTTATCATAAAACAAGTTGAGTGAGTCATCATACTAACAAACAGGATCCTAGATTGAACCTACCATGTAGGGCAGGACAGAGCTTTTTTAAACCAGTTGCAAAGTTCACTATATATATGCTTCATGGTCTGACATTCTGCCCAAGCCTAGCTATTTTTGCTCGTAGCTTTTGCCGCAAAATGAGGTGCAGTCTGTATTGGAATCCTCCACCGCTGTATGTCTTTGGAGAATTTTACTGTTATTTTTTTCTTTTCCTTCCTTTCTTAAAGTGGACACCATGCTAAAATGAAGTCACTTTAAACATTGAGGGGTTCTAATAATGACGGACTGATCCCACGCATACTATAGAGTTAACACGCATAGCAAAAACATTCGCGTATGAAATAAAAAGAAAAAAAAAAACAGGATTGCACGCGTCTTCTATCGGCGACTCGTCTTTTCAAAGAAGCATTCGGCCACTGCCTTGCTCCTGTCCACACCCATCTTTACCCCGTGCCTCGAACGGCGCCAGCATGTCCGGAGGGTCGAGTGTTACTTCCTGTCGGCTGGGGGGAAAAAGGGGGGTGGAGGGAGGGGTTGCTCCCTCTGGGTCTCTGCTCTCTGCCTTCTCCGTGGTTTGTCTTCACGGAGATGACCTTGGCTACAGCATAGCTGGAGTCGCGCAGCGGGGGCGGCGGCTCCCCCTTTTTACCGAAGCTGTTCTTCTGTGCCCCGTTTTCTTTGCACGCAGACGCGGGTACGCTGAGTGCGGCGATGTGCCAGTTCAGTTGGCGTTTTCCCGCCACCGTGGTCGCATCTTGCACTGTGAGCGAAGCACCGTATGTAGGTTTTTCGCTGGTGATTATCACGAAGATCGTTTTGTTCAAATTGGAGCGCGAACGTACGCATTTAAGTCTACGGAGGAATCCGCTCTTGGGTGGCAGCTTCTGCGCAAGGAGTACGTGTTTATGAAGTTCAACAGTCGCAGGCGTTTTGGATTCTAGGCGAAAAGCCGGCGCGCGCGGAGTGAGCGTCTGCACTTTGGTGAGTGTTTTACTTTTTCCTATTCGTGTTAGTGCCAGTCTTGTACAGATACGAGGTGAAGCACGCATGTAAATATTTCTAGCAGGCAAACCAGCCTCATCGGAAAAAAAAAGGAGGGGGAGAGAGAGAGAGAGAGAGAACGAGGCTTGTCTCTACGCGGACGCTGGGGCCGATGGAACGCCAGCTGGAATGGCGACATTTTCTTTCTTTTTTTTTAACCGGTGACCGTTTTTGACGGATTGTTCGGCACAGTGCTGTATACTCTTTCGATACGCTACTTGCGCTGAGACGGACACATTATCGAGATCATAATATGCCTCTGTCACACATTGCGGATTATTGAATCTGTGCAGCTCCACCAGTTTTGCAGTGTTTGTTTTTCTTTCCACTCATTTTAGTGCCTATAGTTGGTAATTTTGCTTCAAGTTTTCTGGGTAGTAATGCTTGTGACTTGCGCTTTGCTATTTATATTCACAATGGGATCTTTGACGGCAGCATATATTGTTTATCAGGGAGAAATGAACGATGTGGTAGTGCTGCCGAGCTGTGGAGGCAGCGGTCGATGCCGTCTAAGAAGTGAAAGACAGTGACAACTCATTTTACACAAGAAATTTCCTGAGCTATGACGTGGAGCAGCGCACAAATGCCTTTGCTCTATTTTTAGGTTAGTATATACCGGAACCTAATTATGATTTATATTGTTTATTTCAGCATCACATGCGAGGAGTTCCCGGACGTATCAGCGTTTTACGCAAAGAACAGCCTGGCGTCATACCTTGCACATGAATTGAAATAAAGCAAATAAACAACCCAGATCATGTTATGGGTTCACCAAAGATGCATATTTTTTCTTTCTCATTAACGCACATTTTTTATTCTGTGTTCCTTTCCGCTGCGGATTAACAGAAAATGCTGCGTGATCAACGGTTAGCCAGGAGCAGGCACGAGGTGGTTTACATTAATGCAAAAGTAGCACAGCACATATCCTTGCTGCGGTCAGTCAACACATTCTATGTTCTGCTCGACCAATCAACAATTTAGTCAGTTTAGTGTAGGTTAATGAGTGAGTAAGTATAATGGGGCTTAAAAGATCAAGATCTGTTTTGTTCTTTTATGCCTCACTATGCTTATCATTAACCAGCACTGATCAGACAGGATTGTTGATTGGTCGGGCAGAACATAGAATGTGGTGACTTATCGCAGCTAGGAGATGTACTGTACTACTTTTGCATTAATGAAAATCACCCCGTGTCTGCTCCTGGCAAACCGATGGTCGTGTACTATTTTCTGTTGTTCAGGAGTGGAAAGGTAGCAGAAAATCAAAAAGCGTCACTTGCAGAGTTTCTGAAGCATTTGAGCCTGAAATCAACAGAATTTCAGTTGCGCGAATTCCAAAAGCGCTCTTAAGAAACACATGGGCCACTATTTCATAAGCGCTCAACAAGAGGTCAACACTGCATCATCCAAGATGTTGCCGATTATCGACAGACTTTCAACAGCGTGTATTGACACAACGCTTTCGAATTTCTATAGAAACCCTACATGCATTTTTGTAAGGGTAAACACATTTTATGTGGACGACATTACTCTTTGAGTAACAAGAGGCAGTGACGCACATTTGGAAGAAACTCTACAGCACGCGGTGGATATTGTGGAGGAGCTAGCAGGGGAAGCAGGACTCTCGTGCTCTCAGCCCAAGTTCGAGCTTTTTGTGCTGAGGGACAAGCCAAGAGAGATACATGCAAGGCAATATGTACCGCCACCGCCTTTAGAGGTTAAAGTGGGGGGAGTACCGGTCGCTGAGGTCCAAACGATAAGGATCCTGGGTATGTATCTGCAGACTAACAGGAAGAATAGCGATACCGTGAGGCTAATCAGGATAATCGTCAATCGTAAGAGAGGTGTTAAGGAAAAGGACTTGTGTAAGCTGGTACAGGCGTTTGTGCTCAGTAGAATAGTGTATGCGGCGCCTTATTTGAAGCTGGACGCGACGGAAAAAGGCAAGGTGGAGGATATGATTAGGCAGGCGTATAAAGCGGCCCTTGGGTTGCCTCACAATGCGTCTACCGAAAGGCTGCTGAGATTAGGGGTGCGCAACACCCTAGAAGAACTACGGGAGGCGCACTTGGTGATGCAGCTCCGTAGGCTTTCAAAAACAAAAGCAGGAAGGGACATATTGGAAAGGATCGGCATTGAAGTTGACGCTCCAGCTGGTGACACTAAAATTCAGATTAGGCGGGAAATGCACAAGGGCTTGTACATAAAACCTTTGCCCAAGAACATGCATCCAATACATCACGAGGACCGCAGGAAGGCAAGAGCTAAAGCTTTACATGCTAAAACGGGAAGAACAACGAGGCAGTCTATGTATATGTCGCCGAGTATAATAACAAGAATGCATTTGCAATTGCGGTGGTGGACGGGCGGGGACGCTTTATCACCTCCGAATCAGTCAAAACCCGCTCCCCAGAAACTGCAGAAGAAGCGGCGATAGCACTAGCTATTACTAGTAGTAATGCTTACTTGATCTTCAACGATTTAAAAACAGCCATCCGAAATTTGGCGAGGGGCAGAATATCTGTCACAGCGGCGCGATTGCTGAATCGGGCCACGGGGCGAGGGACTACGCAGGCGGAAATTGTCTGGGTACCTGCAATCTCTGGGAACCCTCGGAACGAGACGGCTCACATAAATGCTCGAGATTTCGTCAGCCGAGTAGGTGAGCCGGACGTTCCGGGAAGGTCCACGAGAGATGGGCTGGTATCCTTTCATGACATTACTAATCATTTCAAACTTGAGCGGAGGATTTAGCCGCCCCCGGACAAGCAATTGGTGAAGGCGCAGGAATGCGTCTGGCGACGATTGCAGACTAGATGTTTCTTCAACCCATACGTGTTGACCAAAATCTACCCGGACATTCAGCCGGAGTGCAAATGGTGTCAGGAATTGGCAACCTATGACCACATATTATGGAGCTGCAGCACAGCACCGCCACCGGCGGATATTATGCGTGATCCTTCCCTCGAGCAGTGGGAGGTCGTGTTGGCCAGCTCAGACCCGGTCGTCCAGACCAGGGCCGTGGAGTGGGCCACCCAGGTCGCCGTCAGTCATGGGTTGATAGCCATCTAACACGCAATCGTCCACACATGCTCTCTGACGAAAATAAAGTTTTTCCATCCGTCCATGCTCCCACTTGGGACCGATAGTTGGGTTACTTGATAAAAGCAGTGAAATGAGGCCGCGAGCGATAGAAGGAAAACAATTTTTCATATAAGGAAGACATCATTGATGAGAAACACCGCTTTATGATGTCTTCCAAACTCACGCGTAGGAGAAAGGGGGACAGATACTGCGCAGTTCCCTTACCTGTAAACCAATTATAGTTATACGTAGCACTGCAACTAACGGCAATAAGCGGCAAACGATGTGGGGCAAAAAAAGTAGGCTTTCGCCATTCTCCGCTTAAGAGGCATATAAGGGACCCTCAAATTTTCTTATTTCTCCTGCATTGGTCTTAACTCGGGGGAGAAGGATATAAAAGAAGCAAATAATTCAGAGGACCTTGTCTGCTTTTAAGATGGAGTATGGTTCAATGCCAGTTCTATATTTGAGAATATCCAGGCAATCTACGTGCCGTCGTGCCCACTGATGCGGAGAGAATTATACCTCGCAACGACTCGCAAGTCCCTAAGAACGAAGTGGTACCTATATAGTTCAGTGGCTGCTGTATTTGGACGCTAAGGCCAGCGACTATGCTTCTAGAACGGCAGCTGCCTAACGCAGGAAAATTTCAAAATAATAACAGGTAACGCCAATGCAAAGAAGTTGCACAACCATTAACACCAAGCAGTCAAGATCATTCCAGAGCGAACCGCTATGGACATCCTCGTATTCCGTATACTAGTTATGGACTGAAAATAAGTAGTAAGCAAAGTCATTAAAGCAGCTTTTTTTCACTATTAGTAACCCGATCAGCAATTGAATAAGTCAACTAACGTATTAATAACAGAATGGCGGCAATTACTTACAGCCGCTGCTGTCTTCTCGCTTATATAGAAGGTGCAGAGTGTGAGAAGGCTTAGTATTATCAATTCAATCACCTGCACGTAAACACGAAATGCGCAGAAATTTCTGCGAATAGCCTTAGTTAAAAAACGCTGCCATCTACATTTCTTGGAACCCAACAAGCAGATAATGAATTTTCTGCACTTTCTAAAAGGCTCTAATAAAATCTTCGGTAGATCGAGAGGGCAATCGGTGGTGGCTTGAGCGTTCAAAGCCAGATGAATGCAAAGTTATTCCTCCGAATACCTGACCTGTCTAGAGGAGACAGGATGCTACATGGAGAATAATTCCAAAAGAACTAAGACAAAGAAAAAAAAAAAAAAAGCTCCGCGGACAACTAACTTTTTCGTGTCGTCCGTGGTCATCAGCTGTCAAGATGAAACTTGCGATTAGAACAGATGTCGCTCACCCTGTTTTTCTTATTTGTTTTTCTTACAGCTACCCCTCGCTCTTTCCCCTCGTTGGAATGTGCGTGGCCGTACCTAACCTGGAAAAACCGGGCGGTATTCTACAACAGGCAGCGACCGGACCCGGCGGCAGGACGCCTTCGGTCTCCGTAGGAAGAATCCGAGGCCACACGAGAAACAGATTTTCAGGGAAACAGCCGAAAACGTGGCACGCCCCTCTCCATTCCTGTCTTAAATAGAAGAGGAATACAATGCATTGGGGAGCTCACTTTTTCGTTGCGCTCTGCGGAGTGATTTAGCATACTTTAAGTGGCTTCTCCTTGCACGCTCAGTAACAACGTTGTCATGCTGCACAAAAAAAGCCTCAGCTCGGTCAAAAATAAAAGAAAAATAATAAACCCTGTTCGGGTCTCTGAAATGACACACCGCATACACGAACCCCAAATCGCGAGGAAGATCTGAAGCCAGTGGACAGGCAGTATGACGGATTGCTGCTCCAAGGTCAATGCACTCGATGTTCAGTGACATGGCCGTCATTGCTCTGGCGGTCTTGATTGGCCGTTCAGAATAACAACAAAAACTAGTAAACAAAAGATCCCGTTTGGACACAAAGATGTCCCACTACTGCGGACAAGCTATACTTCTCTTTTTGGCCCCCAACAGCATCTTGCCTTTTGCCATAAACAAATACGCACTTTTCTGCTCTGTTCCCTGGTCAGCATGAGTGTCATGGGAGACAGCACTTGCGCTCAATGCTGTAACAGCACTGCTCACTTTATTCTCGGCAAAAAGGCTTTGATGTCATCAGCAGCTCAGTACACGTGTAGCGTAAATGTCATATAAGCTTAGTATAGTGATGTTATAGTCGTGGTGGGTATATCCGGTGCAAAAATTACAGTATTGCACTTGCCTCGCTTAAAAGTTTAATGGCGAAAGCCTTTCCTCTTCTTCCTCTTCTGTCTACTTCTTCTACTCTTTCTCTATCTTGCGTGTTTGTGTACTCGTTACAATTTCAATGTTTATTTTCTTTTGCTTCGTCGTCAGAACGTATTTCGACGTAATCATCAGGAATATTATGCTGAAGTCGCAACCTGTTCAAACGTCCCGCTGACACATCTCGTGGAATCTCGCGGACTCATCTCTCAGAGACGAGATATTCACCATAAGCCTAGAAAGGCTTTCGACTTAAAAATAGCACAGTAACCACACAGCACACGAAGAGACACAGCAGAACTGAAGAGCAGAGTAAAGAAAGGACACCAAACAGTGTTGTGTCCGTTAACGCGACGAGTATGACGCTGGTTTGGCGCATTCCTCTCTTGAATGTCTTTCCTCTACTATGCGAGCAGAACATAATTTTCGCAATGGCTCACGTCGGGTAAATGTTGGTAAAGTTTTATTGATTAGGCAGCGTAATTCTTTGTTTAATTCTCGGCGACTGCCCAGAATCACAGTGAGGACTAGCTGGCATTGACGCGTTAACATGTAAACCATAAGCTATTAGGTGATACGTAACCGCACCTTGGACAACAAGTTTTATTCGCACATATACATGAAAAAGTAAAGATGATTTGAAGAAAAGCGCTCATGCCCATGGACAGAGAAGGTGCTTTCCTAAGTAGCGTGAACCGCAACCTAACCTAACGTAACCCGTCACATGATTGCAGTTTCGGTCTTGCTGAACCCTTCATGGTTACTTGCTGAAATAGCTCTCCTGACTGATCCTAGCCCATGCCAGCATTGCCGTTGGGGTGTGCGTGCACGCTTCCACGCATCGCTACTTCGAACCCACGAGACGAAGCTGTCTGACTGCTTTCTTTTCGTGTTGGCACTGCTATACCTGATCTGGGACCGCTTCAGCTTTTATTGGCATGTCTTGGTCGGCCCAAAGTGAATTTTCTGTCTAGACAGTTGTGTCCCGATGTGCTTCTGTTCATCACGTTTGAACGACGGTTCTTGTCCGTTTCCGAGGCGATGATGATGACGGCCTCAAGTCGCAACGGCACATAGCTACGGTGATGGATTGGTCAGGGTGCATTGCAAACATAAAATACTTTTTTAGTCCAGAAATTTTCTTCGTCTTTGACGTCATCATTATATTGCGAAGCATACGTGGGGATCTGGGATCGTCAGCGACAGCAGGAGCGAGAACAAAGAAGTGCGAAAACAAGCAACTCTCGGCGGGTTGAAGCAACGGAAGCATGCCCCGCTGTCGAAGATACTCGAAGACGGCGTTCTAGTTTATAGCCGATATGTTCGAGATCCAAGAGGAAGATCAGCGGAAACGGCATTCGCTGCGCCCTCGCACCGAGGACTTGGCGCTAGCAACGAACGCAGAAGCCCTGCCGCAGATCACGAGCGACCCTGCGCCGCCCGAGGTAGTGACCACCGGTCGGGCCGAGCTGCTCAGCGAAGCTAGCGCGCCAACATCATCTTCATCGGTCCCGGTGAGCAGCTACGGTACGCGGCTGACGACTCGAGCTCTTGTACCGGACCAAGTGTTCCTTGTCTGGGCCATTCTGGCACTTTTCATGATGATCGGACTCGTCGGACTGGCGTCCTTCTACATATACATCCAGTCTCACCACCTCTTCAACCTCCCCGTTGATCTGGGCCCCCACGGCAACGTCACCAGGGGAAGAGTTTGAAAGGTGAACAGTGCTCAAGCACTGCTGAGGAATTCACGCACCTGACAGCCTGTGCCGGTAATGAGAGGTTCGTGCACATCTTGGATGGCCAGCAACCGGGCTCTTCCGGCTGATGATGCTCACGCGCTGACTGATCATAAAAGCTCCGCTATGACCGCTCAGTCGAAGTGTTGACGTGAAAGCATCAAGATCTTCTGAAATCTATGCGACCACTCAATGATGCTGATGCGACGCGCTGTGGAACCCAACTGAGGCATCGCTACGTATTGCACGTTGTCTGTGGATTTTCAGCCTTTTTTTTTTTTTCTGTCTTAATCCAATGGTGTTCGCCAACAAGGAAGACATGCATGGAACAGTCCTACATGGCGTGTATGTGTACTGAATTAACATCACATGGCCATATAAGGTTCGGATCAGTAGGCCGATTAGTGAGGGTATCAATAATACCAATTTAAGCCAAGAGGGCAATTCACGAACCTGGGTGAGTTGTTGTGATGCCATTAATTTCATTCTTGGTGAAACAACCGAGTAAACCAGTGAGGCAATTGAGTGGGTCCCTGTGTATTTCTGTATTCCTGCGGTGTAACTATCCGAGATCTAACGAATCAATGCTTTTCAGCATTGCATACCCTCGTTGCTGTCTCAGCATGACATGAGCTAATGGAAATGAAGGCCACAGAAAAAAACCTCACAGATAAGGCATTTCTGCGTTCACCCGACGTGAGCATAAAGCAAGGTCATTATGAAACATGTTAGAGACCTGCGACGTTATCAGTTATAAAAAGCCATTTTAGAATGACATTGCATGCATTGTTTTTATAGTTCTTCGCGGCGCATTACGGACAAATTTTTTGTTTGTGATTGATACATTTACTTAGATAAATATCTCCAAAGCAAGCGATAAGCAAACTTAGGTGACAACTCGCTCATCAGCCACCCTACTGAAGGCCTCCGACCACACTTATGGAATTAGGCGCCCTACGCGTTTAATTTGCGCGTTGGTCCCTTGGAAAAGGGACCAACGTTAATTCTTGAAAACAGTTCTAGCGCAATCCCATTTCAGGACTAACCGCGGTGTCACTGCCATAACTCCCACAAGAAAATAACAGTTAACTTTTAGTACGGACAACCACAAGATAATCTTGTGCACAGTGAGCCTCCCGATAGACTAGCTATTTGTCGCAGTGCCTGAGCGCTGCAGTTAGTCCATATTTACGCAATTTCGGCTCCGAGTGCACGATGAGTGTTGTCAATATACTATGCCTTTAAAAGAAATAAATTATTTTATAACGCGTTGTACATTCACTTCTAAGCATGTATTCCTTTCTGCATGATGTATACTCCAGCCAAATATCACGTACATCTTCGGTTTGAACTGTGCGGGTTTCGATCCATTGTACTTTCAGGCCTTACTGCTTTTCATTACATCCGTTCAATTCGCCTGCACTATGTGAACTATAGTTCTTGTGTGCCGCCCTTCGCCATTCGTTTCAGCGGTGCAACATGGCGTCTTCTGCACGATTCCGTTCGTTTCAAGAAAGTGTAGAAGTCGTGCAAGTCCAGTTCACGAAATGTTCAGAAAAACTCTGCGCCTTCTCAGTGATGAGTGCCGAAATGGTGCAGCTGCTGCCACCGCATGGCAACAGACGGCGGTTTGTACGACGATGGCTTACGTATTATGGAAAACAGCGAAGAGACTGTAGTTATTCCACTCGTCAACAAGAATGGGGCCCGCGATTTCACCATGGAAACGGCGACGCCTACGTCTCGCCACGTCTATAAAAATTAAGCACGCATATGCATGCAGTATGATATGCACGCTGACTTTATTCATGATTCTGGGCAGTAAAACATGCGTACGCGCCAACTGCCACAAGGTGCACGTGCACCGAGCCTAATTCATAACAATACTTCATTGCAAGGGCTACTTCAGTCACTTTATTCGAGATCAATGTCGGCGCCGGTTGATGTGAGCGACGTACACAGCTAGCTGCTATGGCAACCGCATGAATGGCTCGATCAGTCGGCTTGTAATTGCTTGTGCGCGGCGAATGAATGCTGCCTGCTGTGTATGCCGCTCTGACGCTAACGTCCCTATTTATAGTAACGTTAACTGCAGCATCTGAGTGAAACGCACATACGATCATGCATCCCACATGCACGCGTCTGCATTTTATATGCGTTGTAGCGTACGCGTAGCCGTTCCGTTGACGAACTCGGGCACCGTTGTGGTGTCTCTTCAACTTTCGTTGATTTCTAGCCGCGCCCTTCTTCCTATGGGCTATTTCAAAATTAGTCGCTTCGTTCGGGATGTTGGTGTCGGTTGGTGTCAGAGGCACGCAGCCAACCGCAACTTGCTGGCGACGTCACTCTGCCATTTGTTTTAGAGGTGTAAGAAGCAGCCGGTGCTGATGCTCTACTTGAACTTCTGAACTTTGACGCTGCACGCTTGCGTCACCGCCGCAGAACTTTTCAAAACTGGTGCAGCGAGTGCAGCCGAATCGAACAGACCTATTATGTGCAAACTGTGCCCGGACTTGCTGTTTGGTATCTCCGATGTGAAATTCTTGAAATGGACTAATGAGAAGACTTTATCGGGATATTAGGGGAAAGGATGTACGGGTGAGGTTCTTGATGCGGTACTCCAGTGATTTCCGTTGCCTTCCGTGCTAGTTTTACAAGTACCTTTGAACCTCGAGTACTGAGCTAGACAGGGCACCTTTCCACCCCTAACAGTTGGCACTGCATTTCAGTCGTTAGATGGATTTTTTGGTCAGGTCCAAACCATGTGGCGCAGGCTCGCCTTCTGGCCACTGAGTTTGCATTGAGATTAGGGCTCGCAAGACAATAGGAGTAGGAATTTTAAAGCGCGAGTGAGTTATAGGTTTCTCGGTAGGCATCACCAACTTACCTTCCACGCTTTGGAGGCCCCTTGACTAGAGGCGGATATTTTGATAGTTGTAGTTGCTTTGCGTGTGCCACCATTTGGTGATGGAGGGGAAAGGAAAATAGACTATAACCATTATTATAATCCCTGATTGAATGCAATCTTCCTTTTATTCGAGCTCGCTTACTTGGAACTTCCGGTTCATTCGAACTGACCGTTTGCGCCCGTAAACTTCATATGCATTAAGGGAAACGGGATCGGGGACTGCTTACCAAGAACGCCGCAGAACTCGAATAACCTTTCAGTTCTCATCCAGTTTGGGTGATCGAGATTCAGCTATACTTGCCTATGCACGGCCTTACTGCGTTCAGTCATTTCGAACAACCGCTGCTGGAGTAACGCCATCGCAACATGCCACACGTACACCGCAGCGCGGTGTTCCACGAAGATGTTCCTATTCCTCCAAGCCGGTCCGTCTGATCGGCCAACCGGCGCCAACTCAGCAAAAGTTAGCGTCGCTCCCTTCCTGCCCAATGATGGATAGAACGTTCCGCTTCGACATGACGCATAACCCTCGTCCGCGGCTCGATCCCAGGACCATCCATATAGCAGTATTAAAAGGTCCCCGCATAACGACTCGTTCACTCGCCGCTGAAGGCGAACGCAAACAGATTCTCGCATTGGCGAGGCACGAACGGCAAGCCCACAGGGAGAAGCTGGCCTCAGTGGAGGGGAACTAGCAAAACATAAAGAGAGGAGGCCATGGGGAGGCGGCAAATGTGGGACGAGTTAAAAAAGCGAGAGCGATTCATACAAACGTTGCGGAACCCTCGTACTGTCTCGCCGAAGTCCATACTGCGCTCGCGGCGAGAAGGAAGAGAGGGAAATAAAAAGGAGAAGTTAAGCCTAACAAGGACGCGAGAGGGACGGAGAAACGAAAGCGTTCGCTCCGTACCGGCTTCGCACCCATCTGTCACAGCGCAGTGGCGCGAGTGATCCATCTCGGACTGTGAGCGGGCTCCTATGCACTAGAGCAGCGGCGCCCAGCGGGACATCAGAACGCGTTCGTCGAGACGAACGCTTGCAGAGGCGTTAAAACCGCACAAAAAAAAAAGAAAGAAAAAAAAAAGAGAGAGAGAATATCCTGCTGTGGGAATTCGACGTGTGTGGCGCAAGCAAGCGCATACACACTGCACATAAGTGCGCGCAGACGAGAACTCACGCCCGCACTGGAAAGCGTGCGAGTGTTCGTGCATAGAGCGGGCGTTCTTGTTTTGTTGCGGTTTCTGGCTGCGTAACATCACCCCCTCTTCATCCCTTACTATTATTCATTACTTTCTCTCGCTTCACCCTCCTCCACTCTGGTGGTTTTTGCTCTTTCCCTGGCTGGCCCCGATAACTCCTCGTCTGGAACATGATCCGATTTGTCCGGTATGTAAATTGATTGAGGTTCACCCGCGCACATGTGTCCTTTTGTCTTATATGATGTACTTTTCGTTCCTTCTTGCTGTGCTGTTGGTTTATGTTGCTCTTGTCTTTTTTGACTTAGCATACGGTGCGAGATGTGATGCATGAGATCGCGTGCCCACGTCTTTCTGTGTGAGCGTATAACAGAGGGCGCTCTGCGAGTGACTGGCTAAAGGGTTGGAGGCTTTGTTGGACTCCAGCAGGGTTGCTCCTGTCTCTGCGTTGCGCGCCCAACGCTCCGAACCGTACTTGTCCCACCAACAGAAACCACACGCCCTCCTGTGTATAATCGGCTCACCACGCTTGGTTCAGGGACCCGAAAAATAAAACAAGCAATCAAGAAAGTAATGAGGAGCACAAATGTACAAGTGTTGAAGACAGCAGTTCTTCACGCCCCCTACGCCACGCTCCCAGCGGCTACTCGCCGTAGACTGCAGGATTGATAATTGGATGGGCTTGTGAATGGCGGGGTCTATCGAATATTTTTCGCCTCCCTTATTTAGCAAATGGCTATGGGCGATATATAAAAAGTACATACGCCACATCCACTTTTAACTTCCTTCGATCAAAAAAAAAAAAAAAGAAAACGTTTACGTGTTTTATATGACCCGGAACAAGGCAAGACAATACACGCTTCTTCTTTAAAATAATTTACCACATGGCTTGTTTTTCGTCAGAGAACCTTTAAGCATCTCACTGCTAATATCATCATTTGATTATCGGAAGCCCAAAACTGTCGCGGCCACCCGTGGGTTCAGCAGGAATGACGTACTGAGCTACAATTTGATCAACACTGACCTTTGCAGTTACTGCTCACAGAATTCCCAAAGATGCGCAGGCTAATGCGTGCTCAAATTCGGGAGGTTCAAAATAACCCAGAAATGCACAAATCGCCCTCGCAGAAAAACAAAAAGTACAAGGCAACACAGGGAGGCTATAACCTGCAAGGGAGATTCTCGTGACATTTTAGGCCGCCATTATGTCGTCCAGAGCGCAGCTCCAGCAATATAAGCCCAAGCAGATGGCCCACAAGCTCAGTAGATATGCCTGCAGTCTTTCGGCGTTCTTCATGGACCCGAAGTCACGACCACTATGAAGTCAGTGTGTTTCTATAGCAACCATGAACCGCATCTAAGGGTTTTTATGAGACTTTTTCTAAGAGTACATAATCAAACAGATGGCACTTTCAGACGACGACGTTTGTTCGGAAAAATTCTAAGGGCGATTACAGTACTTCCTAATGCGAAATTTGAGCTCCGGTATTTAAGCATTGTTGCGATATAGAGAATTTTAGAGAGGCTTTACAAAGAATCATTTCTTTTGCTCACTGGCCAAATTAAGGGAATTTCTCAGAAGAAGAAAAAGAAGAGCCATGAGCAAGCGGTGCAGACCTCGTGGCTCGTATTTTCTTCTGAGAAATTGTTTTGATCGTGACTCTCTTCAGTTCGGTTACACCGACGACGGCGCTAACAGCGACGCGGTCAACGGGTGCAAAAGAGCTGCGTCATAAAAAAAAAAATGAAATTACTAGGGGTGCTAAGGGTACTGATGGGCGCTTAATGCGAAAGCTCTGAGGGAATTATTTTCATCCAATTCGCGATTGCGATGGTTAGCCTGCAAATTTTGACACGGGCCGAGGTTGTCTTGGAACTTTTCTTGCGGAACCATAAATTTTCTTGGGGGTTTTCTTGGCATAGCCTGAATTTTCCAGGTTTACGTCCTATTTGGGAGGTATCCGCGTACAACTTCGAAATTTTTGGTTCAGGCCCCCAAATTTTGTTAGTTGACAGGGACAAATGTGAAAATTTCAATGCGAACCCCCAGATCCTGGGTTGAACCACCGACTGGTACTGCATGAGCGCCAAATTTTTTTTTTACCGAGCAAGGAGTCGTTTTGAACTTAACGGCGGGTCCCAACTGCTCGTCTGCAGTAATGGCCTCACAGCCCGGGTTATGCATTCTGAGGCCTCTGGATACGGCTGGAATATTTGTGGCAAACACTAAAAAAGACGATTGATGCTGGATATATCGTAAATAGAATGGAAACCTCTTTCCCGCAACTCGATTCAAAATCTTCAGGATCGAAAATTACTTTGTGACTACAGTTTCGAAGTAAATGACTGTGTAGATGTGTATACTAGGGATGCGAAATCAGAACTTTTTCTCAATGTGGCCGCTACTTCCTCGAGAAAACAGCCAGCGAGGTGGATTATAGTATTGCATTTCTTTTTTTTTTTTTTTACCTTTGTGTCGCTAATAACGCTCCGTTTTTCGTTCGAGATGGCGTCTCTGTCATTAAAACGCGCATCAACCTTACCGCCAAGTTTGCGGTTTAGACTCTGCGTTCCTCTAAAATTAAATTAGAAGCAGATGATTTAAAAAATATTAGAAACATTTTTGCAAGGAAAGCATTCTTGATAAATATAACCAGGGTTTTCGCTTTACGGGAAATCAGCCAAATGGGACTAATTTCATCGCGAAAAGAAAGTACTAGGAAATAATTTTCTAGCGAAACCGATGTCGTATGGGGCTGAAAAGGAAGGCAGGAGAGGCGAACAATCTACGAAGTGAAATGGAAACAAAGATTATATAACAGATGTTCGAGCTGAGCAGATCTAATATGCCCTACTACCCTACTCGTGTCTGAAAGAAGCAGTCATGATTAGAAAGAAAGTAAGTGGTAAAAACTGTTTACAAAGCCCAGCCCACAGATTTTTTGTAAGTTCGGCGTATTGACAGTACGTAACCATTTGCCCTTTTTTTTTTTTCAATTTACCATCGCTTTTCCCATTTCCTTCGGTTTTCTAAGCCGTTTAGTGCTTATCCGATGCCACGCTCATTTCTTATGTGAAAATTTTTTACACAAATCTTTACTTCGAAACTTTCAGTTCAGACAAAGAAAATTCTTCCTGTGTTGAGGTCTGAGACATTGAATACAGCGATGGCCAAAACAAGCAAGGTAATACCGCCAGCTGTGTAACGAGATAAGGAAACGCTGACGCATTTATTTCTATCACGTATTCAATTTTTTTCCCTGGCATGATTAACAATCGGAACGAGCTCCCATATAAAATTATGGCTGCGTCTAGTATTAAAAAAATCAGTTCGTGCATTTATTCATTGCATGATATTTTATGGATTTCTGAATTTATGCCACTGTTCGCACTTTTTTATTGGTTATTGTTCGAAACACTAATGTGTATTTTGTTATTTTCACTGTAGGCTTTCTCAGTTCTTTTTTTCTTTATTATTGTTTTTCAATGCTGAGATATTGCTAGATCTAGTGATGCATTTCATTATGCGGCGTCCTGTATTTTTATACCCCCTGTACTATGCCCTAAAGGAAAACACAAATAAACGAACGAACAAACAAACGCATAACAAACACAAAAGTATAACAGGATTTACCCCGAAATATATACCACCAACACGTGCAAGGTCTGCAAGGCAAATATAGCAACACTTAATACTCCGTGACTGTCAGCACTCAGGATCAACTGACAGGTGTTAATTACGAAACTTTCTCGTCGAGGTGATCCGCCGCTCTGCGTATCTCCAGCGTCGACGACCAACTCTTGGCTGTCCAGCAGACCCTCGAGGTGGCGAAGAGACAAGATCTGGACGTTTCCACTTCGGTGACCTAGGCCTGGTCGCGTTAAACCCTGCCGGACACTACATAAAGTTATTACTCACTCAGCCACTGCAGAGATCTGCGTTTGAGAAATACGAAAGCAAGGCTTTGACTACACTTTGGGGGTCCCAGATAGTCATGACTCAGCACGTTTGAGTTCTCACTAGGCACTAGTCACGGTTATGACTGATTTACTTACAGAATACATGACTCCATCTCCTGTCTGACACATGACAAGTGACTATGAGTCATCACTAAACTATAATGACTCAAAACACATGGCTAGGCATGGCATGACAGTTATATACTACTTGTCATTACATACATGTTCGTGACATTAAGTGCCATCTTAATGTGGCATCATATCACACGTTACATTTTGCTTCCATATTTTGCGAACACGTTTTCTAAAACACAGCCATCAAGCAAACCTTTCGCCTTAATAAATAATTAAAATAAAATCAAGCTCTGCACGACATACTTGTATCGTGAGAATCGTTGAGCGCGAGGTTGAGTAAAACGCGTCAAAACTATCCTTTCCCTCACAAGTTGCGCCTCTCTTCTGGGTAGCGATAAGCTGATAACTCGACTCGCGTGCTGAGCCTGATGCTAAAGTATAGTTTGCAGAGTACATTGATGAACACTTTGGTTGTGTACGGCGCACGTGATCGCCTTGTGGCTTGACAACTTCTGCATGTTGTACAGAGAGGAGTGCAGTTAGAATGCCCCCCAGCAACGTGGTGGAGTAACAGACGTATTAGTTTTTCACGTCGCTGACGGCTTAGCGCTTGTTCGTTCGCCCTATAGTCTTGAGGGAAGGGTGCCAGCTTGAGTAATTACTATCAAAGCAAAACTTTTTGCCTTGCCCCTTCGGGATGCTGCTGCGTGCTGAAGGTTTCAGGACATCACTCAAGGATCTGCACAGGTTTCCAAATGCACGAGGATACTTTTAGAACGTAAGCTCTAGTACCCCCGCGGGGTCTGGAGCACTTCACCACCTGGGAGGAATGGGAGACCCTGCTACGCTCTAAGGAGCCGGTCTGGCAAAAGACCGCCACAGACCAATGATTTCCCTGGTCAACTGGTCGGGGTGTTTGTACAAAATGTATAATATGGCTAAGAAAGGAAGATTGTGTGTCAGCAAACCTTCCCTGCTCCTGCGGGACTGTGAGGTTGCTTATCTGGATATCAAATAGTAACACGTGCGCTCTGGTTTTGGTGTTTTATTGTTTCTGTTCCTCATATAAACGTGTTTCCTGCGATTAAATTTTAGTTGAGAGGCAGCGCTTGTTCCTGTGGTTTCTTCCTTTCGTCCGCTTTGTTCGCGCTGTTTTTTGGACAATTATCCGTGCCCTTCAGTAATCTATAGCCCCCTCAACCCCCCCCCCCCGCCCCCCTCCCCTCCATTGTCTATATCAGCTGTCAACACGAATATCTGCCAACCCTGCTACGTTAAAAACTTTTAAATCCAGGCCTTTGCTCTAATAGAGCATGCGAATAAACGATATAGAAAATTTTGTTGCCTGTCGTATTCTTTCCTCCGTTCGCTGCGTCCGCATGAACGGTTCGAAAGCCGCCACTGCTCACCGCCAGCCTGGCGCCAAACGGCTCTCTTTCTTTCACCTCGACTGGCGTCTCACGTGCGGCTTTGTCCTACGTGACCCCCTCTGCCCTGTGTGTGGCGGTGGGGTTGCAAGGGGCTGAGAGGGTGTTGGCTTCGAGGCGCACTTGGCTTCCGTCCTGCCCGGAGTCAGAGGTCACTTCCGCCGGCGTCGGCTCGCCATCGCGGTTTGTGACAGACTGCCTAGCCCCTTCCTTCCGCTGTGCCTTCGCGCCTCCATGCTTTACCGCCTTTGAATTTCTTTCTTTCTTCTTCCCTTTCGCTTCTTAGGCGGCGGGCAGGTTTTGATCTCGCAAGCGTGGGAGGGGCTCCTCCACTGTGGTTCCTGTGTCGCGCCTGTCGCTGCCTTAAGGCCGCCTTTGGGCTTGGGCAGCTTTCTGCAGATAATGGAATTGTGAGAAGGAGGAGGAGAACTCTCTTACTTTAAGGAACTTTGAAAGTTCCTAAACACAGAACTCGCTGATTCACCGATACAAGATGAAGTCACAGAGTTACTTCACCGAGCGCTGACTGGCCGACGGGGCATGTGAGGCCATGAGACCACGTGACATAGGTGGGCTAGCATTGTGTGCTAGCAATTGCCAGGTGACATGAGCCTGTGCTGATTGATCACCAGAATATTTGACATAACAAAACCACGTGATGTGTCCAAGTTTGTAGATGTGCTCGCAATTGGCAGGTGCTCCAGTAACGTGACATGGCCGAGTGGGTTGGCTCGGAGGTAGCTGGCAGTTGTGCCTGCTTCGTATTCAGACCGACCCGCGTGTTGGTTTAGAAGAGAGCCAGAACCAACGCCGTTTGTGTCTGCCGCAATGGAGAATCTGCACATATGGAGAGTGTGATGAATGCAGCCTGTCCCGGAAGATTGAGTATCGACATCTGCACAGGTTCACAGAGTATAGCGAGCAGCACTGACGGAGGAGGAGACAACGGCAAAGCGGATATGTATACCCAAGCGACCGAAGGAACCCGACCCAGTTGTGACAATTACGGGAAAACGGATGAACCAGTCAATAACCGACAATCCCTGAAGCACAGCAACTACTTGAGAGCGACCATGGCTAGGCATAATGTGAACAAGTCAACCTTGAGGTAGTCGTGAAACTCTAGGTGCATGGTACAATATATTGTATGGAGCGTGGGGTATTCCGAGCGTCTTCGTATGTGGCGTTGTAGTATTTATTTGAATCTAGGCTGATAGTGCTTTTTTTAACACATATTAGAAACTCATAGGTCGGCTTAGACTCGAATATATCATCGCGGTATCAAATCACAGCTCATAGAAAGTAAAAAAAAAAAAAAACAATTCAGGGGCACTTTGACGATCTAAAGTGACGATCTTAAGTGCTAAAGTGCCCATTGCGCAATTCTCACGTCATTGCAAGTGGACAGCTGGGGACCGCACTAGGTGTCGGTTAAGATTTGCGCACGAGGACACTGCGCATGCGTGCGTTTAGGATGTTTCAAAGCTTACCAATAACTAATTATCAACTATTTATTTAAATATCAATAACTGAACAAATATTATCGTTAATTAATGTTCATACACTTACTCCTACATTATTGATTGACTATCAGTACTGAAGCCATTGCAATCCTTCTGAAGATGACTGGCAGCTGCTGCCGACGCACGCACCGACACGCCGGCGAGTCATGAGCCATAAAAAGCGTTCCCCTTAAAAAAAAAGTAGCGCCTAGGTCGCGCCACCTGACCGGGACGCGTATTGACAAATCATATCCCGTAGGCGCACTGGAGCAGACGATGCTCACAGCTAGTTAAACGGCGATTGTTGATGAAAGGTCTCTCTGAACGCGACCTAAAGGTAATATACACTCACTATAAGCGGCGATTATTGCTGAAAGGTTTTCATTGAACGCAAACTAAAGGTAACATACACTCACTGAAGACAGGAACTGATTACGGGGAAAGTAATTGCTTTGTGTAACCATTGCCACGCCGATTGGTACCTAAAGGTGTCTGTGAACGCAACCTTAAGGTAACATACACTCACGGAAGGCAGGAAATAATTACAGTGAAGGCAATTGCAAAAAAGAAATCACTATTCAGAAAAAAATACAACATAGGAGTCAAACAGATGTTTCAGTGGCATCAGTGCAGAGATTGGTGGTGTTAATCCATTGCGCCACAAAACGACGGGAACAGGGACCTTTAACTGTGCTCTTATTTGTTTAGACAATATATCCCCCACTTGCCGCCAGGTGACGCTGCTCAGAGGAATCACGGCCAGAGCGTCGTCTGCTCGAGTGCTCCTACAGGATATGGTTTGCTAATAAGCCAGCTGCTCTAGCCAAAGGCGGCACCGACATCGTGGTAATATCCGGTGACATGACGGGCCAGCTACAAGCTCTTGACGTTTGCCTGAACTGGCCATTTAAGGATCGACTGCGCAGGTTCAATGTTCACTAGATGAGAGATACACACTACAGCTAACTCCATCATCATCATCATCATCAGCCTGATTATACCCACTGCAGGGCGAAGGCCTCTCCCATATCTCTCCACTTAACCCGGTTCTGTGCTAGCTGCATCCACTTGACCCCTGCGAACTTCTTAATCTCATCCGCCCACCTAACTTTCTGCCGCCCCCTGCTACGCTTTCCTTCCCTTGGAATCCAGTTTGTTACCCTCAGCGACCATCGGTTATCCTCTCTTCGCACTACATGTCCTGCCCATGTCCATTTCTTCTTCTTAATTTCCACTAGAATGTCGTTAACTTGCGTTATTTCTCTGACCCACTCTGCACGTTTTCTATCTCTTAATGTTACCCCTACCATTTTTCGTTCCATAGCCCTCTGGGTTGTCCTTAACTTAAGTAGAACTCTCTTGGTTAGCCTCCACGTTTCAGCCCCATAGGTGAGTACAGGCAAGATGCAACTGTTGTATACTTTCCTCTTGAGCGATACCGGTAAGCTGCTAGTCATAATCTGCGAGTGCTTGCCAAATGCGCTCCATCCCAATCTTATTCTTCTTGTTATTTCCTTTTCATGGTCCGGATCTGCGGTTACTACCTGTCCTAAGTAGTTATATTCGCCTACTACTTCCAGTATTTCGCTACCTAATGTAAACTCCTGTTCCTTCCCGAGGCTGTTGAACATTACCTTAGTCTTCTGCATATTGATTTTCAAGCCTACCTTTCTACTTTTCCTGTCTAGGTCATCAATCATTATTTGCAGTTCATCTCCCGAGTTGCTTAGCAAGGCAATGTCATCAGCAAATCGCAGATTACTGAGGTATTCTCCATCTACCCTTATCCCTAACTGCTCCCATTCCAAGTCTCTGAATACTTCCTCTAAACAAGCTGTGAATAGTACTGGGGAGATTGTGTCTCCTTGCCTAACACCTTTCTTTATGGGAATTTTGTTACTTTCTTTATGCAGAACTATGGTTGCTGTGCAGCCACTTTATATATCTTCCAGCGCTTTCACGTACGGCTCGTCTACCCCCTGATTTCGCAATGCCTGCATCACCGCCGAGGTTTCAACTGAGTCAAATGCTTTTTCGTAATCAATGAATGCTATGTATAAGGGCTGATTATATTCCGAGCATTTTTCTATCACCTGATTGATGGCATGGATATGATCGATAGTAGAGTACCGTTTCCGAAACCCTACTTGATCCTTTGCTTGATTGCAGTCTAAGGTTGTCCTGATTCTATTAGCGATTACCTTAGTAAATACCTTATACGTAACAGACAGTAAGCTGATTGGTCTGTAATTTTTAAGGTCCTTAGAGTCCCCTTTCTTGTGAATGAGGATAATGTTTGCATTCTTCCATGCTTCCGGTACCGTCGATGACACCAGGCACTGCGTATACAGGGTGGCCAGTTTTTCTAGCACGATATCCCCCCCGTCCTTCAGCAAATCTGTAGTTATCCGATCCTCTCCAGCTGATTTCCCCCTTTTCATAGTTTCTAGTGCTTTCTTGACCTCGTCCTTCGTCACTGGTGGAACGTCTGACTGTTTTTCCCTATCGCCAATCTCATTACGGTCCTGACTACTTTGGCTACTGTAGAGATCTGTATAGAACTCCTCGGCTACTTTGACTATCTTTTCCATATTAGTGATGACGTTGCCCGCCTTGTCCCTTATCGCATACATCTGGTTTTTGCCTATGCCCAATTTCTTCTTTACCGCTTTAAGGCTTCCCCCGTTCTTTACAGCATGCTCAATTTTCTCCATGTTATACTTCCTTATATCGGCCACCTTGCGCTTATTGATTAGCTTTGATATCTCGGCCAATTCGATCTGGTCTGTTGGATTGGAAGCTTTCATACTCTGCATAACTCCAACAGGCCGCGTTAAGTGCGCATCGCTGGGAGTTTGGGCTTGCCGGATCAGTGAGGCCTGGTAGGACATTCTGGAAGGCTTGCCTGAACGCTCGTTCGGAAAGTGCAGCATCTGCAATGCACCTGATGCCACTGAAGATTGTGCACTGCCGGCTTATATTCGAGGAAAGTTCCTTTCTCTCTCTCTCTCTCTCTCTCTCTCTCTCTCTCTCTCTCTCTCTCTTTCTTTTCTTTTCTTTGAAAGGGTTTTTCAACTTTGCGGGTGTCGGCTTATAATATTCATAATAAATCCGATAATAAAAAGTTAGAATCAGCTCAAAAGAAATCAGTACGTCTCACCTTCACAGCTCCAACCGGGATTTTTATTTTTCCTTCCCGTTATACAGATTTAGGTCTCACAGCGCTATCACCTCACCGACAATTAGAATTCATGAAGTTTTTGCATACACTGGTTAATTCTCCGCGCCTTCTTTCACCGAATAACTATTTTTACTTTACCAAGCGTTTCATCAATAGAGGTTCCCATCGCCTGAACGTTACCCCTTTCTTTTCCCCCACTGAGTCTTTCAAACACAGCTACTTTGCTCTGGCCATTGAACTCCCGAATTCGCTCCTGGAAACGTCCGCTCGCGACCCATGAAAGAATTTCTGACGGCCATTGCACCTTAGCACCATTTTGACTGTCTTTGATTTGTATGTTTGTAATTTTTTAATAATTTGTCTCTCCATGCCCACGCCTGCAATATCCTGATCGAGGCTGCAGTATGAATGAATGAATGAGTGAATGAATGAATGAATGAATGAATGAATGAATGAATGAATGAATGAATGAATGAATGAATGAATGAATGAATGAATGAATGAATAAATCGTGGCCATCCTAGATTCGAGTAAACACGGCATCTGGATGTTTGAAAATCTTTTGGCAACATCTTCCACGATCTCATATTTTATTCCATCCGGCGTCCTGTGCACACTGTATATATATATATATATATATATGGGCCATAGTTAAATTCAAACAGGATATCACACATCTTTCCCGATTATCTATTTTATTCTAACAACAGTTTCGGACGGTCCACCGTCCGAAACTGTTGTTAGAATAAAATAGATAATCGGGAAAGTTGCGCGACATCCTGTATGTATATACACACATCTTCCTTTGCAACTTTCTGCAAGGGCCAAGGGACCAGTTTGGACAGCACGCTCTCGCGCTAACAACATAACACTCACCGGGAGTATGAACTCATCATTTTCAGTCTCTGCGTGGCTCCGAAGCCCCCTGGTTTCTTCTCCGTCATACGATGTCTATACACCCAGTGCAAAGCGACGGTGACGGCCCTGGTGGCGGAGTTGAAAGTAAATCCAGGAGCGAAGCCGGCTGCGCCGTCGGCGCCGTATACGTTTCTATATGCAGCCCTCGTGTTATGAACTCGTTTGCCCCGTTGCATAAACTACATCCGCTGCCAGTGCGGGGCATCTCCAGCAATAGTTTTGCGTGGATAACGAAAGCTATAAAAATGTGCTGTATTTGCAATGCGACCAAAGCAACAACGCAACTGTACGAGTTAACATTGTCTTATATTTCGATATGAAAGCACTTCAAAGAATATTACGCATCATCGTGGTTTTTCTGACCATTCGCGTTTAGGTACAGGAAAAAATATATATGTCGGTTACTCCGTCAACCTGTAATAGTTCATTGTCTTATTGCAGTGCTGCACATTTTTGTAGCACTTAATTTTTGAAGTGATTAATAGGTCCTGGGTGCAAAGTGAAGACGGATATGAAGAGCGTCAGGTACAAGATTTAATAAATTAAACACGGTGCTTTAAGCGCATGGTACATCCATTTATTCTCTTATAAGCGGCGCTTGTTAAGAGCATCTCTAAATATTTGTTATTTCACCTAAGCGAATAATATACGAAGGCTCTATCGCGCTGCACGCATTTCCGACTTTGTGCTTTATGTCATCGCCACTATCCAATGCATCGTTACTGCTATGCCCGTAGGGGATGCTTTAAACTTCGGGGCATTTATTTAAACATCGCCCATTAAGATCAAAACGCGAATATGTTGTGGAACCCCGTTTGCATCGCAAATTCACTAGTTCTACATTTATTCAGCATTAACTAGCTGGCCTTCGCCACCTATGAGCGTGTGTCTGTCTCGCAAAGCAAACGTTGTTGGGTTCGACTTCCACCCTTACTGAAAGTTGACTCAGTTTTCATTTCCGTTCAATTACCTTCTTTTAGTTACACGACTGCCTTGAGAAATTTAGCGTTAATCTGAATATTTCAGACTGCTCCTGAATTTTCCATCGAGATTATTCGTCCACGGCCAACGACACGAATTTGCTTCGACATGGGACCCTTAGCGATATCGCATTAAATACGGCCGATGAAGCGATAAGCCTATAAGAGAGCGCTGATGGCATGGTGTAACGGCGGGTGGCGCAAAATGTCTCATATATTAGATCGAGGCGCTTCACAATGAGCGCATATTAAAAGAGCTTGCAAAGCAAAGGCAGGCTAAATAAAAAAAAAAAGAAAACGAGAAAATAAAGTTGAAGTAATCGATCAGTCGATGCAACATACCTACAGTAAAGCAGGGCTCAAAAATGCACCTAGTGATCCAGCACTTGCTTGTCGGAGGCACCTGGCGTGTACGCATTAGTTTCTCCAAGATGGCTGCAGCACCATCGGTTTAAATTCTACACAAAGGCCCACATTACATTTATGCTTCAGGCCACCATAAAAGTAAATTGGCAGGAGCTGCAAAAAAAAAAAAAAATAAAACACTGCCGCCAACATCGGCAATCCTTGCAACGATCCATGAACAGCCGCAACTCGTATCCTGGAAGGACTTTTGAAAACTCTCGCTAGGCGGCTGTCAGTAGCGCCCCTAGAGGAAGTGCACGAGGTGTATTGTGCGAGCCATGCATTCTCGAAACTAATGTATATGTACATGTGTCTCATTACCCTGACTCCATTTTCCTTTTAAGGCAAATGCCGCTGCGTCCGCTTTATCTGTGGAAATAGAGAATAAACTCTGTTCATGTAGGTCTCTCAACTCAGATGAATTATTCTTAATCTTTCTACACCCCCCCCCCCCCCCCCTCACCTCCCCTCCTGTGGCATCAAGGGCCATTTGCTGGGCTCAGAAACTAGTCTGCATTGTACTCTACCCATGTGACTTTTATAATGACTCGCCGCTCAAAATAAAATAAAATTATTTTCTTGGCCAAGGAAAGAAGACGGATGTGGCGCTAAACATCCGTTTCCCAAAGTGTTTCATTGTATCTAATTAAACCACAAATCTTGTCGTCACGTGCGCAAGATTTGAGACTGCAAAAATGTTCTTGCAGATGTGTTCCTTCACTCTGTATGAGGAAACGCAGGCTGAATGAACCCACTGGAAAACTGAAAAGCTGCGAGCCAGGAACACCACGCGGGAAGTTAGCAAGGCTGGAATCAGCATGCAGTGGGGGAAACGCCCCAGTGCCAGTCGTAAGGGCAATTAAAAAGCGCCACCGCCACCGCTGGAGTTAATTATCGCAATTAACACCTCATCGCACACACGCCGTCCGGTTCAAGAACACCGTGCGTGGCACGCACGGGTAATAGCAAACGCCGTGCCGGTGCAGTCCCATTCGCGCACGGCCTGTTACGAGTGCTGATGGAGACGGATGGGAAAACGCGGGGCAAAGAAATTAATGAGCCCCTCGACGTTTTCTACGTTCGTTTCTGGCCGGAACATTCCCCCGTGTTCTGCCTCTACTGTTGTCGGGTTTGGCGTGCCGTTTCTGTCTTACCAGCATATTTTTGCCCCTCGAAGATCGAAAAGAAAGCCCCCTCCACACACACACACACACACACACACACACACACACACACACACACACACACACACACACACACACACACACACACACACACACACACACACACACACACACACACACACACACACACACACACACACACACACACACACACACACACACACACACACACACACACACACACACACACACACACACACACACACACACACACACACACACACACACACACACACACACACACACACACACACACACACACACACACACGCACGCACGCACGCACGCACGCACGCACGCACACACACACACACACACACACACACACACACACACACACACACACACACACACACACACACACACACACACACACACACACACACACACACACACACACACACACACACACACACACACACACACACACACACACACACACACACACACACACACACACACACACACACACACACACACACACACACACACACACACGCACGCACGCACGCACGCACGCACGCACGCACATTCTTCCAGAAAAAAATAGGAAATAAAAATAAATTGTCTACTGTACCTGGGAGGAATGGCAGCTCTTTAATCGCGAGCAAGCAGGACGTATAAATCTGTCCGAAACGCTTCGCTTCTCAGACCACGAATGGATGTGGCGCGCGCAGAATTGCGCCGCACGGAGCGAGCACGTGTCCTTCGCTTATTTGTTTTTTATACTTCGCTTGTTTGGCCGGGCTTTCATCTCTGCGGTCACTCTCCCGGACGACACGTACGAGAAAAGATTACAGAAAAAAAAAAAAAGAAAGTAGACGAAATAAACAAGCGCCGCTAAGCACCGAGCCAATGTGTTGTGCGCTATACCCGGCTGCGGCGCAGTGGCTTCGAGAACGTGTACGTACTGTATACGATCCGGTAGGACTAGCGCGGCTTCACACAGTATCTCCTGCCTTCCGTCCCTGCCACCGCAGGTAAGACCCTCGTTCTCGGTTGGCTCGTCCTAATGCGTGACATGGGAACGCAATAAGTTAGGATCGGGACACGGTGCGAGCGCGGACGAGCCTTTGGGAAGCTGAGAGGTTAGCCGCGAAAAGGAGAGGGTGACGCAGAGGGACCGCGTGTGAGGCGCGAGGAGGGGGATGTGAGGAGGTCGAGCAAGACCTACCTACATTTCCGGTGGTCGTAATTTACCAGCATAGACAAAGAGCTGCCCCGGTTAATTGTGGGGCCATCAGTAATAATTAAAACCGCCTGCTTGCAGCATGCGTGCCAGCCTGTCCTCGACGCTTAGACAAACAAAGGACGCGAAGATCGAAAGCCGAAACAAACCTGCGGGAGAAAAAACAAAAAACAAGAAACAGAGCTATGCAACGAAGCGGACGACAAGTTTCTGCGAGCGTTTCCCGGCCCGCAGGCCGACCAACCAACCGCCATTAGCGTGTTCAGTTATGCATGACAAAACAGCTCGTCTCCTCGCGCCGAGTCGCTTCGCTTGCAGGAGAGAAGGCGAAGAATAGGAGGGAGAAAAGGATGATAACGCCATGGAGTGAAGAGGGCAGAAAGTGTACATGACAGCTGGAGTGCAGCACGATTTAGAAAGCAGGCGGCGGAAACACATATGATAAAGGCTTAAATTTAGTAAAAAAGAAGAAAAAAAAAAAGAATGTATGCTATACTCGAAGTCAAGAGGACAGGTATAATGGGAGGTCAGGACAAAAGAACATTAAAAGACGGGGAAGACTGCAGGTGAAAGGGAAAATAGTAGAAAAATGTGGACATGAAGTTGAAGGTGTAGAATGAAGATTGTGAGGGACATTACGAACAGATTCAACAAGCAGAGTATACGCAAAGCGTGGAATAAAGAAACAATAGAAGAGAAGGGCCCCTATCTGCCTAGTTCGTCGGAAACCTACACAAACGATCAAAACACTGCAGCGTAACAAAACACGAGGACATAACAGAAAGCGCTCGTGGTGTTCTTTTTTGTTTTGGTGTCCTCGTTTTTTTTTGTTGCGCTACAGTGTTTTGTAGGCATGAACCATCAAGCTCAAAAATCCACCCTACTACACAAAGCAGCAAGACAGGCACGCTCCAAACGCTCACGCGGCAACAGCCAACCGGAGCGAAGAAGAGGGCCGCCATTGTTGGAAATCGAGCAGACGAACGGACCGAGGCCGGAACTGACAAAAGCAAGGAACAAACATCGCAGCGCTTCGTGCATAAGCTCCGCCTCTAATGCAGGGCGTGCACTTGACCGGCCGGCGATTGGCGAGCCGCCCGTGCAGGGGTCATGAAAAAAATCACCAGTTGCCGCCGAAGCCAAAGGAGTGCATGGTTGGCCGACCAATGGGAAGCGGGCGAAATTGCGGTCAACGCAATCAAAAGTCCATTTTTCCCAAACGGCCCTCGCGCCACGCACGCCAGAAGAGCCGCCTCTGCCTCGGACTCGTCACGCAAGGACGAGCAAGGCAGATGCACGCGCGAGCTCTTATATATGGCCGACACGGACTGACCGGACACAGACTGCACGCTCTTGCCCTCTTTACTTACTCTCCAGCCTGGCGCCATCTAGCCGCAAGCGAAGAAAGCATAATTCGAGAGAAAGAGAGAGAAAGGAGGGGGGAGACAGAGAGAGAGTATATGCTCTTACTTGAGCCGTTCGACGACAGATTGTTTGTGTTGCGTGGCCGTTACTCAAGCGCGTTTGATGTCATGATCACATTTGCTTGGACCTGTAGGCGTATTTGAGCCATTGAACGTTTGGTTTCCATCACAACCATGTCGCAATTGCAATGAAGCAATGCCCACTGAAGTTGAGTTCATTTCATGGTTAGTAATAGCACAAATCTATACTCCGCGTCAGCCAAACATCAATGGGCTCCTATTCACCTCTCGCCGAAGGCGGCACAGGAGATTAAAGGAACAATCATGTGTCTCCCAGCCTGACTGGGCCCGATCGCAGGCGCCTTCCAATCGTAGCGCTGCAAAAAGTACGTTAGAGAATAAGTGCAGGTATCTCAATCTATTAATTGCAGTCAGCAAAAAGTTGTCCCGAAAGATTGCAGCGAAAGCACTGAAGCCAAAAGCGGGATATTCCGCACTGGGAAAGGACGCAAACTCTTTTCCTGAAGCATATATTTCAAAAGTTAAAATAAATGCGGCAGTTTATTTTCGCGAAAGCAGCTAAATAAAATAGCCACAGGTTCTGAAATAAAGGCGGGTTCACCAGGCCCAGCAAAACAAAAAAGAAAAAGAAAAGTCAGCGTATCATTCTGCTTTCTTCATCCCACCATGAGCGCCAGCTCTTAGGGAATTTAAAGATGGCGGAGGAGTAGGGAGTAGGGGATTATGCAACACTTTAAAGACACTGACGGGCGAGAAAACCCTACATTGTGAATGGGTGAAATCAATTACTTTGTTGTAAAAATAATGAATCATTCCACATTGCAATAGCAACAAATGATCCTGCGTTTTCCTTTGCCATAAAGATTATCGGCCTGTGCTTTCCGTGTACTACATCTGCTGTGGTATTGAGTGTGTTGCGGAAGAAGTTTAAAAGAGAGAATCTTTCGCGTTTTTCAAATCTATCCCAGCTAATGCTGAGTTTGGACTTGCCGGACTGGAAGTTCTTTGAGTAGCAATTTAAAATGAAGCGGATATAGAAGTCATGAATAGTTTTTAATTGGCTTGTCTCAATCACTTGCTCATAAATACAGCACAGATTCAGACCAATTATTGGAGGCCTGTGCAATAAAACCATGGTTTCAACATTGATTCACTTCTTGTTTCTGCGGGTGAAACATGAACTCTGCTCTTTACTTGCAAGAAAATTAACATGACCATTATGTGAAGGTATAGCTATTTAGAGACAGACGCTAAGTTTCTCCCACTGATGTATGTGTATCCATCAGGAAAATTTTACAATTTCAGACATGTCTGTGCCCCTTTGTTTAGGTTCGTATGCATGTGCAAGCGAGCTAAGGTCGAAACGGCAGCAGCTCCTGCTGCTGCTGCCGATGGCTAACGCTCCTGAAATTTGGTTCAAGGATAATTGAGCCTCTAGAATCTTTTTTCTTCCCGTTTCCTCCTATTTCTCACATGCGCTGGGCTATATGTATAGTTAATCATGTCTTTCCGCTTTTACATTTTATTTTGAGGAACGTAAAACAGAAGCATCTAGAATAAACAAGCATAAGTGCGGAAGCCTGAAATACAAAGGTGGAAACGTAAAATGTAGACAGTTTATTGCAGCTTGATAATAAGTTATAATTAAACGTATAATTAAGTTAAACGTAGTGTGTTTAAAAATGACGCGAACACACGACCATCGGCGTAGTGTAAAAAAAACTTGCGATATGAGTCTTTTAAGAAAACAGTTTTCATGGAACTGCCTGATAGCTCATCCTCTTGGTAATGTTAAGTTTGAAAGACAGAATGTCTCATGCCTTCAGGCACTTCCGGAGACTGGCGTGCAAATACTTATTTTGACCCGCTCAGGTCATATCATATATGCTTTTGTTACCGATAGCGTAAGGTTCCTTTTTTTCATATGTCCCCATTCCAGAGCCTGTACCGAAGAATACACTTAGCCATGAGACCGGATTACGCTCGCGGCCAGCATGGCCTACACTCACACCACAAAATATAAAGAAAAACAGGCATTTTTGCCATCTCACAGCTTCAGCTCGCTGTGCTGTTGACGCATTTTTCATTTTTGTTTTTCATAATGTTCCAAATTATGATGAAATCCCGTGCTTCGATAGTGGTCACAAGGTTGTCCATTTTACATGAAAATCTTCTGCTTTGCCGGCTGTTGACTTCACCTTGGGGACATTTCTCGACCTGCGTAAAGCCTTCGATTCTGTTGACCATAAAATCTTAGCTATAAAATTTGATTGCTATGGGATCCGAGCCGTTACATTGGATCTTATCAAGAGTTACTTATCGTTTCGGCGTCAGTTTGTTAAGATAGACTGTATTACTTCAAAGCAACTTGATATTAAACTAGGTGTCCCGCAAGTGTCGATACTAGGCCCGTTACTTTAACTCTTATATGTGAATGACATCACCAACAGTAACCATGTTTGCAGACGTCACTAGTCTATTTTTTACAGGTAGGACACTGCACGACATCGAACAATCAGCAAATTGTTATTTGGACGAACTATCCGCGTGGTTGCAGCAAAGGAAAACTCAATACAGTAAAAGCAAAGTGCATGGTATTTAAGCCAATCAATAAGCACGAAAAAAATATTCATCTAGAATACAGAGGACAAAACTTACAGCAAGTGAGTGTGTAGAAGTTTCTTGGGGTATGGTTTAGTGAAGAATTGTCTTGGACCCCTCATGTCAATCATCTGCTCTCTGAACTCGCAAAGTCTGTCGGATGTCTCAGAAAAATAGCCTCCCTTCTACCTCTCTGATTAAAGCAATCACTCTATTACTCCCTGTTCTATTCCAAACTTTTGTATGGTATTCTAGTCTGGGGAACGACGACAAATGGGAACTATGATAGGCTACAAATGCTGCAAAAGCGTGTCCTCCGAATCTTTGTAAACCACACCGCTTCTATTAGATTGTTACCAACGCAACCACTTTTTTCTACCTTTGATGTTTTACCAGCAAATAAAGTCTATTTATGGATACTGGCACAGCAAATCTATAAAAAGAAACTCCACACTATTTACATGCCTGTCTGAGTGCCATATGATACTCGTAACCCGAAACGGAGAACCAAAAAAGCTAAAACAAACTATGGAAAGCAAGATTTTGAATATCAGGTAATAGACATGCTAAATCGCTTTGTCTCTATTTTGGATTTCTGTTTGCCGACAAAGGCGTTCAAAGGGCAACTCCGGGCAATTTTGTTTTCTGTTGACAATATACAGTAACGTTGATAAATCTATATTTCCTATGCCAATATGAACTTTTTCTATGTTTGTGTGACATGAGCTAATGTTCAATGTAAATAATGAAATCAAATTAAGCCGCCCCAGTCCATAGCGGTTGAAAGAATAGAGCCATGCTGTATGAATGTATGCGCGTATTTTTTTTTATTATTATTTTTTTCCTTGACTTCTATGTTCATATTTATGTATTGTACCAGCTTTCTGATGTACTGCTGTAGACTGCTTAGTTTGTTACGGGGGCAGAGACCTCGTCAGGCAATCATGCCTTTTGTCTCTGCCACCCGCAGGAAGGAGTGATTTCCTGCAAATAAAAAAAGACTGACTGACTGACCAACTATAAACGATATATACCTTCGTTTTAACGTTAAGAAGAGTCAAGTACGAGTCGGCCTCGTATATTTCCTGTTTTTCAACATTATCTGTACTATATTATGCTGTCTTGAATCATGTCGGGCATTGTCACAAGCATGCATTTGAAAAAGAAAATTACTAAAAAAAAAGCATATGACAGTTTAGGCCATAACTGGCAGGTATTAGTATGTATTTTGTGCTATGCAGCAGGTTTGATTACATGACATCCTAAACACTAGCGCCTAAAAACAAACGAGAAGGACCATCCATTAACTACAAAGGCAAAACAACAAAAAATAACTACTGGTGCATTGGGAATTCTTTAGGCTACTGCGTACAATGCTTTGATCACACACTGCGCGCCCTGGCGGCTAATTTTGGGACGACAAGTGTTTCATTTTGCCGGTCCGGAAACTGTACACGAAGCAGGGTATATTTCTGCCCGGTTAACTTCCAGGAAAATCAATACAGCAAGAGCAACCAAGAAAGTAAGCATGGTCGGGCCATCATTTTTCGGAGTAACTTTTACCTCATAATCATATTTCATTCTTTTGAGACAAAAGAGCACGTAACGAACAACGCACTAAATTAAATCAAGCAGCGGATGCTTTGTTTGTTGGCAAACGCAGTTCTACTGGAATAAATATTTGGTAAGGAAATTAGGGTTGTACATCGTAATTCACTTACCGCCATTAAAGGCTGCGATTACTGCAATCATCGAAATTATACTCTGCGGCTAATCTTCTTCATATTCAACCGGCTTGTTGAAATTATGTCAGCATTGAAATTGACTGCCCGCCGTCTGAATCCTACGTTGTTATGGAGCCTACATCAATGGCCGTGCTTCGCTGACATTGCTTCTTTACTTGCATGAGTACTACCACAAGCGTCGCAACTTTTCAGCTCACGACTGGCACTGACTTTGACTTTGACTTCAAATTATGGTCTTTATAGCCGCGTTTGAGTACTATTTCTCCACACACCTGTCGTTCAGAAGAACACATAAGGGAGTTTAATTCCTTCAATGCCTGGATCGATAAATCAACCAAAGTTAAATAATTAGTGGTACTAGAGTTAGAGTTCATGTCTGCTCCATTCTGCGAAGCGATGTCTCTGTTGTCACCGGTGCGATGTAGGCTTTCGAGATGTGTTAAAAGCAAATTGCATACCATAGGATAGGAAGATTTATTGTGCAGAATCGCGTTGCTTAACAAAAGTCGCCTGGATTGTCATTTTGAGTGGACACAACTAGAAACGCATTTTTGAAATGTTCGGCTGTTTTCGAGATACAAACGTGCACATTCCCGTACACCTGTTTCATGCAACAACTTGGAAGATAACTACGACGATTATGATTATTCGTTTTTAATGACGAAGCGTTGCCTGTTCAAAGAGCACCGCACCTAACGTGCTTGGTTTTCGCGTGTTTTATGTTTTGTCTGTACTTGTTGCGACGAGCAGATCACAGCAGGTAACTTGCAAAGCGAAAAGCGTCTTGTACACACAGGCGTAAAGTTAACGACTTTTTAACACATATAGAGCAGGAGACCTAGTTTTCATTCGCGAACGCGAAAAGTAGTGCTAGAAAAGGAGCTCTTACATAAAAACAAAACTCCTGGTTGTTTGTGGGGCTCAAGCTAAAATGGCTGCGATTATTACACGTTCAGATGAAAACTTCATAGAAAACAAAATAAGTGATCTTATCACTCATAGCCATGTCTCGATTTCTTCCTGTTCCAGTTGAAGATACCTGCACGCATATGTTTTTACGCCGCGCGGAGGAATTCAAAAATGAAATCGTTCAACAAGTGATATAAGCCCGCCGCAAAAGAAGGGGTGGCAAAAGAATAAACAAAAAGCAACTGTACTAGAGCCACAATGTTTTCATCTTCCTAGTTCTAGTTCAACGGTTGCATACAAAACCATAGTAGCCGTAATACCTGGAGTGATTTAAATCTGCATTCAACGAATGGTAAACTTGAACGTACCGCTTTTTAAAGGCTGACATAAAGTTTTAAATAATAGAAGAAGAAAAAGACTACAAAACTAAGTGGCAGCTACTACCATCCTGATTTGAAGTTAAGACTCCCAGCCTTTATCAATCTACTCATCGTTGAAAGAGATTTGTGACGCTACCCAGTAAATTAGTGAGGGCACTTTCCAGGTTCATAAAGATGAAACTTCTGCGAGTGCAAAACTATATGTCTTGTGCAGCAAAACTGCTTTACACTCAGTTCTTAGATATATTAACGTGAATTTCCTTTGTAGCACTCCGAGCACAGCAGTCTCTCTCCAAATATTGCATTCAGTCGGATGGAGCAGTGAAATAAGCGAAAACATCTTTATTTACAGAGTCTTGCAAGAACATGTGAGTGGGCCGTCTAGCCCGGTAGTCCACAGCTTATCGCTGCCTCGTTGGCCCTCCCCACCAGTCAATACCGACGGTCAGGGTATTCGCTGAGCAGAAAAGAGCATTCCATTTTTTTTTTTTTTGGGATGGGGTCAAGTGTGGGATTAATATGCATATAGGTTAGCTACTTCTCCGCAGTGCGGGCACTCCAGAGAATATAGTGTAGAGTACCACTCGTGTAGCGTAACCTACATCTGTCTCCTTACTGACTGTTGTGTATTAGTTGGTTGGTAATCTCCTAGGGGTGTTCTCTTCCACCTTATTAAGGAATTTAGGTGACATTAGGTGCATTTTCCTGGCTATTCCGTGTGACACAAGATTGTCCTCATACTTTGTTGAAGCAGGGCACAGCATCCTCCATGATCATCAGGGAGGATGCTGGTGTAGAAGAGCTCGGGCATGCCTCTGAGCGGCTGCGATTCGATCCTCCTGTTGGTTCCAGGTGACTGGGGAACCAGATATATCAGGCTAGGCTGCATGTATTCTTAGACATCGATAACAACGCTAATCTTTGAATCAAACCGCGTATTGAATTTCTGACCGGAGGAGTCCTGTGAATCCGTGAGTACATGAGCTTTGGAATTAGACGCTACAGCTACGGCAAAAGCAGGCTCCTCTGCATGAGTGAAGTTGGACATTTTCACCGATGTGAAGTTCACCAGCGGTCTTAAAGGCGTTTAGACTGCAACAGTCATCACTCCATTCAGTGGTACTGCTTGCATCCAAATATGAGGTGTTGGGCATCTCATCCCTTTGTTTCTGCAGAGCCTCTCCTCTTGCTTGTTTCCTTTCATTGATACGTGTAGGATACACATTTCTCTGAATAGGGCACACATTGATGCATCTCCCCACATCACATGGTGTCTCTTCCTTCAGGTCGAGCACGTTAGTATGGAATTTCCCCAGCAGATCTCCGCCTGCTTTTGTGAAGGCGAGTCTGTTGAATTGTGAGAGCCATTGTACTTCCCGAATCCCTTTGAGGGCATTATGTACTCCTACAACCATGCTCTTTGACACTGTCGTGAAGTTTGGCAGCCAATGGCCTCATTGTAGGCGCTTTTTAAAAGAACGGCTGATTGGGCGAGTTGGTGAACCATGATGGACAGTAATATACGTGCGCAAAAAGACGAGACAAAGAGGAGAAGTGGACAACGAGCTGTTCCTGCCCGTATATAAATATCATTGCGCTTCCGAGGGTTAACTCACGGCCTCACAGTGTCACAGAAGTCCACTCCGTAGAGCTATAACACGTCTAGCGTAGAATACATCGCATATGTTTGTTCAGTCGAAGCGGCAGAACTTCTAACGGCACAGGTAGTTATAAGGTCAATGACTCGCATATTAGCGGTATAATACCCATTTCTTGTTTTATTATGGGCAATATCAGGACGCAAGTGCTGCATCATTCAGTTTCCATAAGCCTGTCACGTTACTACATTCGATCAAAGGTTTTATATAGAGATTGTTTGATTTCTACATTTATTGAACGCATATCTGACCATAACTTTGGTTTCTGAGTTCGACCAAGAGATCATATACGCTCAGATTCGTTCCGTGGGGTTCGTTCAGGTAGCTGAAATGCAGGTGGAATGACGCAACTTCTTTTTTTCTACTGAAGTCCTCTTTTTGAAGTCCTTTTTGGAAATAGTAATTGATGACTGGCACGTGAAGTATACTATTTCTTTTCTCAATGACTAATGAGTCAGCACCTATAGGTGGATGTTATGAATAAACGATATGTGTAGTAACTATCTTGCGATCGAGCGTGGAGCTATCGATGGATTGGAAAAATTAAAATTAGTTGAAAGGAGAATACAAGTTAAAAGTCTGTTTAACTGAGTGTACAGTAGCTAGCTAAGGACGCTCTTGTGGGCATAAGCCCCATTTTTAAAGCCAAGAGCGAACACTGGGCAGGCAAAATGAACGAGGATAAAAGATAGACGAGGCGAAAGAAAGAACAGGTAAAAATGATTAATTGGTGTTAATTGGTGCGGTACTACACTCACTGAACTGCACAAAGTGCACATCGTATTCGAGCACCAGGAGCTTGAAAGGAGTGTATTCTGTTTGCCATTTAGAAAAGGAGGTAGTTGACAGTAACAACACAATGGATTTCTGTGAACTATATTACTCCGGTAACTGATCGAACTAGCAAACAAAATAAGTATTTTAGCTTTTCCGTCCAATAAACTAGCCCCTTGTATCAAAGTGCTGCCGGCCGAAATTTCGCCCTGTCGTTTGCTTTCTTTTTTTTTTTTTTCGACTAACAAGAAAACTTTTGCAAGAAACGCTTTCATTATCGCGAATGAAGTGTGTGTTTCGCCATGACTACATTCAGAACGTCATTTGAGTTGCTCTGAACAAAATAAAAAATAAATAAATTCCCGGCTGGGCGATAACTTCCCCTAACAACGTCTCCTCTGCAGCATCAGCAGTATACCTTCATTATTTGCGGCTTCACATGGTAGTTTTCGAATTCTTATTTAAAAAAAAAAAAAGGAGGGGGGGGGGGGGGGTTGGACTGCTTTCTTTCGCTCTTATCTTCACTGACTTGTTATTTACTCGAGATATTCTGGAGTCGAAAAAAAAAAAAAACGTCATGTAGAACCATCTTGAATATGGTGCTCAATGGAAAGTCGGTAATCAGACCACTATCAACAGCCTTACTCTCAACAGACGTTCCTCCGACAAGTGTTTCCACTGGTTCCTGCTTTATCCTCGAGCGTCTTTATAAAACGTGTCTCCACCGTGGCTTAGGCGTGAAAATATTATGCGTCTCCGAACTGTAAACTCTCTGAATTAATTAATTAATTAATTAATCAATTAATTAATTAATTAATTAATTAATTAATTAATTAATTAATTATATAATTCTTGAACTTGTCCTAGTCGCGGACTCCAGCGGGTCCATGCTATTGTTGTGCAGGCCTGTAAGCGGCCTGCAGGAGCTCAACTGCGCCACCTAAGAAAAACAAACTTTCTGTGAGAAGTGGTAAGAACACGTTTCCTTTTTTGGAGAAATCTACTAGACCTCTGCTTTATGAGCGCTTGCGACAACCGTTGGGATCCATATTTCGCTTGACGCTTGTACACATCAAATTGTTTTATCTTCCACATCAACATCCCACAAATGATTGCTCATTGGTACATTAGTGCGTGTACCCTTTCAGGTTGCGTTTTCAGACGTATTGAAGCGGAAATTGCTCTTATAGCAATCTTCTGACAAAGGAAAGTTACGGCTCTACCAAATAATTTTCGATTTCTCCCATTATGATTATTTCCTTTTGGTGTATATAGCATGCTGAGGAGGTATTAGAGTAAAAAACGCGAAACGCCTTCACATGGGCGGGACGTTGACGAACTGTACCGTTTACAGTTCTAGAATAAGCATAGCAGCAAATTTACAATGTCTCGCTGAGTATTTTCCTTGGGAACATTCAGCGGTTTGAGCTAAAATTACCTTTTTAGCGCTTTCGCTCCGCCGGGGCGATGCAGTGGTAGGACGCACGACTACTGTACCCAAGGATGCGGGATCTAATCCCTCAATCGGCGGCCGCTTTTCGATGGCGGCGGAAAGCAAGGCACCCGTGTGCTGTGCGATGTCAGTGCACGTAAAGAACCCCAGGTGGTTGAAATATTTTTGGAGCCCTCCGCTACGGCGTCTCTCATAGCCTGAGTCGCTTTGGGACGTTAACCACACAAACCAAACCAAACCCTTTAAGTGATTTCAGACTACCCAGAGTACGTTAGAACACTGTGTCGTTTACATTTCGGTAATGTGCAACAATATTAGTGTTAGGCGGGAGTTCCGGAGCGGTGGTGGGTTCGTACACCGCTGGTCCGACAAAGCACTTCGTCTTTCTCTCTTCCATATCCCCCTCTCCGCCTAACTTCTTCACTACACTACTTAGAACTGTTCGAGATTTTTGCAAAAAGGGACACCGACAGAGCCGGCGACTTCGAAGGAATTTCTACTTTCAGATCGAGTCGCTGTGGCAACGTAACTTAACGCCCATGGTCTGTTTTCAAACATAGCACAAAATACTCCCTCTGATCCCCATTCGTCACAAGAAAAATTTTCGGCTAAAAAGCGTGCTGCTCGATCTTAGTTAGAAGCGCACGGAATTCATGAAAATGAACTGCCATTCATGGGTTCTTCTGGAGTCCTCCAGACACCGCGGACATTCGCTACAGAGATCGGGTAGTGCACGCAGGCATAGCACTTGAAGTATAGCATATCTGAAAGCAGACTTAACTGTTCACTCAGGATGATTCTAAGCCACGCCTTAAACCAATATCAAGTTCCCGGTCGCCGCTTTTCGACGCCGATCTGTGAAATACCAATATAAAAAAAAAAACGCCGATTAAGGACTAGTTATCCGTGCTCTTGTTTGGCCGCAGATCGCGCTGGCCGTTGCGCCCACGGGAAAAAAAACATTACAACTAGTATACCTTGTAGCCCCAACACAGGACCACCTCGCTTATCACGCAGCCATACCACTTTAAAAAGCGGATAAGTAACCTTCGCTAGTCCCCATAGAAAGATAAAACTGCCAGCAATACGCGTTGGATTATATCGCAGACAGGAAATACTTGCGACCGAGAGAGTCCCGGAGCTTGAGCGTGGCAAACATTGGCCGCACCCGAGCCAATTAACAAATCGTCCCTCCACCAGGGCAGGGAGGCTGAGAAAGAGAAACGCTGTCTCGCTCAACAAAATGGCCGCGGCAAAAACATGCTAATGCGCTAATAACGTTCGGCACAGCGCCCGAGCCGTATGCACGACTCTTCTGGACTTGATCCGGTGTGGAAAGAAGGACTGACCGTTGCCGCTGCCTCAGCCCAGGCGATGCGATCGCATCACTGCCCCGGCAGACTCATCGGGAGGAACGGACAAAGCCGTCAATCCGCTATGCTCGAGGCTAATTCCATTACTCGACACCATACCCCGTCCGTAGCAGTCGATAATGCCTGCTTCGTCCGCTGTTTAGTCTGTGATTGTTCTTCAAGAGCAGGCGACACCGGGATAATGGGAGGCGCTCTGGGCTAAGGCGGTGACGGCGGCTGCATCCGGTGTGGACGGCTTTCTCTACAGCTTCGTGTTCTTCTTTTTCTATATGCACTCCTTCTTTCCGCCTTTAATTCTAGAAGGCTCGGAGCACGAGTAGCCCCTCGCGCCATAGCCGGTATTGCCGAAATTCCTGGCGCGGCCTTGAAGGCGATCGACCGACAGGGCCGCCGGCTGATGGCCGCTCGAAGAAGGACGCATCATTGAGGAGCACCCGCTTCCTTCTTTCCTCCTTCGCCTGAGCCACGCCGAGCGGACGATCTTCGTTGCCCTCGCCGGTCAATTTTCGACAGGGGACTGCTAGAGTGTACACATGACCTCAAGCTCCCTCCCTTTTACCTTCATTGCTCTATCCGGTATTTTTGTTCTTACCCCCAACCTGCAGCGTCCGGTAGTGCCATACACATCTAAGTCCTCTTTCTCCTCCGCTCTTTTCTTAGAGCCATAGCCGACAAAAAACTCTGAAATAAAAGTTCCACACCTTAGAACCTGTATACACCCTTACTACTACATACTCACCGTGTGAGTCGAAGATCACTGCGTAAGGCTCTATTTCCTCCTCCATCTCTTATCCTCTCAACGCGACGAGACGAGATTGGCGCTGACGAAAGCCGGCGAAAATTGAAGCCGACGTCTCGCAGGATGCCTATGAACGGAGCGCTGCCGGCTTGGGAGCCAATATAAGAACCGACCGTAGAAGAGGAGAGAACACCTAGAACAGCCTACCGAAACATGTTTTCTTTTTCTTTCGGTGCCGGTAGTGAAGGAAGCAGTGCGCTCTGCCGGCAGGCCCCTTTCGAACGGGCCGTGCCAAGGCGACCAGACACCGCCTCAGAGGTTTTCCGCTTCTTCCTCGAGACGTCTTATCGAGTCTCGGAGGACCGCCGTTGACGAAACCAATTTAACAAAAGAGACGACACATCCGCGCCTCTTGCCCAGAATGTGCGGGCCAATAATAAGGTTACCGTTTTCGGTGGTGTCTCGCACATGTTGCCCCTCTCCCCTTAGCTCCATCTCCCAACCCCTCCCGCTTCTACCACCACCACAGCATCACCGCGGACCCTCCCCAATCTAATACGGGCCCGTCTAGGAGCACAAGAGATGCCTCTTCGAACAAGAAGAAACCAGAGTTGGGTTCGACGGTCGAGAAACTTTCAGGGCGTGCCTTTATTGGATGACCGCGGAGAAGATTCCGTACGCTCCCATGTCTTCGCTTCCACTCCCCTCCCCCTTCTCGGCTCTGCACCTTCCACCACAACCCCCTCCACCCCCCCCCCCCCCCCCCTCTGCGCTACCTCATTCCCAGCTTAAACCTCCGGTATCTCGTCGCCCCCTTTACCAGACGTGCATCTTTTTCTCGCTAGACTTCCCTCTCTTTCCGTCCCCCTCACCCACATCCC
>NC_139354.1:1940000-2230000 GCF_055883805.1 Amblyomma maculatum
CGCTGTCCTTCCGGAAAAGTAGTGAGGCGGGACATAACTTCATTCACGTATGTCTTAATGTAGAGCGATCTAAAGAACGGCTGAAGATTGCTGACTATACTAAGATGAACAGAAACCAAGAGGTAGAGAGTACTGCACCTCACCATCAGGATGTTTTTATAGCCGGTAAGGAATCGAAAAATAAATATCTACAAATTCCGATAAAAAGAAGCATCGGCAGCGAGAACAGCACAGAGCTATAGCACGGCAGGTATACTGTGTTGGTCGCCTGTTACTGCTGCCATATTTGCGTATATGATGCACTCCTTTTCGAAATGGTTTTTCTTATGCTGATGCAGCTGATGCTCAGGATCAGCCAGCAGCCAGCTCATCAGCGATCAAGATTCTATTCTGGACGACCTTCACTTGGCAACAAAAACTTCCTCGCACCATGTAATAGGGAGCTTCAAAATAAAGGAACCAATCTGGTTAGGGGGATAGGGTAATAGCGCGGCAAGAATACGTACGCGCGGAATACTGCGATGAAAGGGCGGGGGATGCGGCAATTACTCTGACCAGGCACACTCCCTCCCAGCCATTCCACTGTTCCCCCTAACCGTTAGGATCCCCCCCATTCTAATACAGCATGATTCAGTCTCTACTTTTAAGCAAGATCGCTCAAGGCAAGCGAACTTATCACCGACAGGGAAGGGGCCTCGTCAAACAGGCTGCGGAAAAGCCTTACACCAGAAGAGAACAGAAAACGAGAGCTGGAAAATATTCGACAAAGAGAGTTTGTGTGCTTATTTGAATCTCTTTTCAAGTGTACGTAAACAGTGCAGCCAATGATTCAGCGGGGAAGTAAATTGTCAGCTTGTATGCTCGTAACTATCCCTATTAAGGAAGCAAAATGCACTGAAGAGATGCCCGCCGTGGTAGCTCAGTGGTTTGGAAGCTCCACTGTTGGACCAAAGGACGTGAGATCGAATCTCAGCGGCAGCCGCTTTTCGATGCAGGTGAAAAACAAGGCGCCTGTGTACTGTGCGATGTCAGTCGCAAGTTAAAGAACCCCAGGTGGTCAAAATGTCTGGAGAACTCCACAAGGGTGTCTCTCATAGCCTGCTTCCCTTTAGGACACAGTTATGTCCTCTTAACCTAAACCACGAAAGAGCCGAAGCATCTCGCACAGACCTAAAACTATAGGAGCCACCCATCACGCTAACCCAGTAGACTTCCTAACCTCTCTCGACCTCATCCTTTTCCGACCGGTCGCGGCATTCCCTCGGCGTGCTTTGAAGTTCTTATAGTCACAATAGGCGGCCATCGGGTGTATATTAATTCTCCAAAGTCTGTGTATATATCAAACAGCTCAGTTCGTTTTGTTCGTGCAATATGCAACACACAGAAACCTTGTTAGAGCATGCATCGTTGGCGAACATTTTATACCGAAACCATGGATATTGGCGAGCGCTTTCGGAAAAAAAATAGCACCAAATTATTCACTGAAGCGACTGATGCATAGTTGCACTGATGCACTGAAGCGACTGATGCAGAGGACTTCCTGGACGTGAGGTCCTCTTGAGAGGCGAGAACTTGATACGGTATATAGTTTGGGAGTGCCTCATCAAAAGGCCCACTCCTGTAGCCTTCAAGTACCGCTTTACATACTGCAGAGAGAGTGACGGTAGCACGTGCTCTTTTATCATCTGCCGCAAAATGACGTGATCGTGGGTAATCATAAAAAAGTAAATACATGATCCTGCTGCACTCAGGTCACTGAATTCTTTGATACTGTAGAAAAAAAAAAATCTCATCGGTAGTACCGCTATGAAAACAGTTTTTTTTTTTCGTTGGTTAAGCTCCGTTTCATATCTCCGTAATCTTCCTTTTCTATTACTCTGCACAAACAACCCCGCAAACAGCCACATTACTAGTAGCCACTGGTATCCGAAGCTGGCGCTTCGTTAACGGCAGGACGCGATCTCACGCACAAAGCCCGCGCGTTCGCATGACTGATTGAAACCACCGGGCCCGCCTGTTAGTTCACAACCGCGGCCCATCGTTCATATGCACTCCAGGCACGTGCTTGCCGAGGGAGTGGGAGCAGATGCCGTGGATGACCCATACACGGCATAATTGCTAGCACAGGCCCGGCTCGATGTTAATGATCCTTTCTAATAGCGCGGTTCCTCCTCGTGGCCGGCTGCCACGCTCTCCGGAGAGAACTTGGTGCGCTATGGACTGTAACCATTGTGTTCCTAATTATATTGTGATGATGATGATGGATTTTAATGGCGCAAGGGCGAATGTGTTCCTAATTATATTGTACGCCTCTTTTTATGGCGTTCTACACTCCTATCTATGACGTGGTTTTTGATGCATCTGTTTCATTGTTTCGAATTAGGGAAAGAATATCCTCGGAGGGGCCTTGTTTGCTTTCGATGCGTGGACCTACCTTTGTCTTATATAGTGGTCTTGATATCATCCCTGGCACTCTCGCGTCGTTTTAAAGCCCTGAAGTCGATGACTTCAGTTTTGGAGACGATGGACCGTTGCACTCCGAGCCTTTTGAGATGGTTTTTCTGTCGTGGACGTCCATATTGCATCAGTCATAAGGGTCAGTCAAAGAAAGTGACATTTTATCCCGGTATTTCGGATACACTGGGTCGTCGGGCTAAGGTACGCGAAAACATTATTATTTCATGTTGGTGCGATATGTGTTCTTTCCTCAGTTTGCCATCCTTGTTAATGCAACCGACATGCAACCCAAAAGCTAGTCTTATTTTAAGCCTTATTGCACCCCTACGCATAAATGCATCCCTATCGCAATTCGTCTGCTTCCTACACGTTAAGAATGGCTTGAAGATTATTTTGCCAAGTCATGTAAGGCATTTAGAATAGCATAAGTACGCAGCTACTTCATCAGCAACCTTTAAAGCTCTCAGGTAAGGGCTGTCAGTGAACTTTGGTTACGATTCATAACCGTATTTAAATACAGACTTGCTACTCGCTGTAATGCTAAGGTTAGGTAGCAAGGCAAATTACAGTACACATCTGTATACTGAAGGTTCTTTTTTTTTTTTTTTTTACCAAACTTTACGAAGTGTGAGATTAAGATATAACCAGCAGAGAAGCGCGGCAAGTCCGAACGAACGTTAAAAGAACTAGCTGGTTCTATGGTAATACTGTGTCCAACTGCATGTTTGAAATCATACAAAAACAGGGTTAATTTGAGGAATGAATGTCGGAAATGCTTACTTATAGCTACAAATATTAGGTGTAAATGTAAAGGTCAATAAATTTCTTACTGGAACAGCAATGGACAGCAAAATTGCAAGAAAAAGCTGGGCCTCTACGCGCAGTACTCAGCCTTCGACTTGCAAAATTATGCTCTGCACTACTAAAGCCTACACTTAAGGGCATAAGCTATACGGGGATGGCTAGTGCTGAATTAGTGTCATACTGTGCGGGCAGTACTTAAACCAAGGAACAGACAAATCTCAGCCGGATGCGATTTCACCTTTTCGCTCCACTTCCTGAACAGCAAACCTCCTGAGGGAAAACTACTTGGCGATTTTTTCTTCCGTAATGTACATTTTGCGTCCTTTATTCAAGGTCGACAGTAGCTGCTACCCAATGCAAAGTTCTTTTTTCCACTGCTCGCTGAGCAACAACACCGCGCCAAAAGCCACCCCACGCTTTATCGTCGTTGAAAGCAGAAATCAAAAACAAAAATGTTGTAGGCTCTATACTAAAAAGCTAAGCAACAGGTTATCTTTCGTTTCCGCCTGTCAGATCGCGTCCTCCTTGCGCCCGTTCGTGTTCGCTCGACGTAGCAGCCAAGCCTATGGGTTTGCGAGCCTCCCCTGATGCCTAACCTTCCTCCCGATCCCCTTTTTTGTTGTCCGTTTTATTTTTCCAGCTGCCTCCAAATTGTCCGGCTAGGAAATGGACGCCGGCCGCCTCTTTACTCGGTTGAAATGCTTGGGCGTTATTATTCGACTATTTGTCTTTATTTCTTTTTTCTCCTGCTTTCCAGTCTGCTGACAGAAGAGCCATTAAGAACTCATCCGGGTTCGTCGCGGCTTTCTTCTCAGGGAGGTCTAGCGCGGATTTTGGTAAGGAGGTTTTTGCGTGTTGCGGATGGGTCTCAGAAAAACTTCGGTATTTCCAGCATGCAGCTAAAAAAAAAAAAAAAAAAAAAAAAAAAGGAAAAGTAAGCCGGAAAAAGTGGCAGCCATTTCCTTGGAGTCACTTGCGATTCTAGCTGGCTTTGTTGCGCCGAACGTTCTTCGAGCCTCCTAAAAGACATGCTAACCCAACAGTGTCTACTGTAGCGGAAACAGTAGGAGCTACAGTAGTCGGCAGCGAGGCGCTCGTTCACAGTGCTTACTGTAAACTGCGGAGGAACTAAAGATTAGATAACATGAGGACTGTACAGGCTAACATTTCTGGATATACAACTAAAAAGTACGCATCGCCCGCACCTGCTTCAGTGGTTGTCATGAACAGAGGTAGAGAGTCTGGTTTCTTGGTTGATGGTTCAGTGGTCTTGTGATGCTTGATATATCCATCCGCCGCAAGGGGAAGATACGAGCCAGGCTCAGCAAACGCCTGCGCATTTTACGTTGTTCGACGCTCGGAAAGCTTTCTCCTTTGTTTTGTTTTTGTATCTGAAGTAACACTGACTAAAAGGCCTCTGGTCAGCGGTTCTATGTGCAAGGCTCTCTCTCTCTCTCTCTCTCTCTCTCTCTCTCTCTCTCTCTCTCTCTCTCTCTCTCTCTCTCTCTCTCTCTCTCACACACACACACACACAACTGCATTTGCTTAGCCATATGACCTGAGCGGCGTCAGGCCGAGAAACCAGATTTAGAGCACTGCACGGGCTCGGGTCGGACCAAAATCCCGGGCTCGGCCCGAACATTGCTGCTTTGCCGGGCCCGAGCCGGGCTCCGGCTTGAAGTGGCGGGCCCAGGCCAGGCTTCCGCAAGCTGTGTACGGCTTCTTTCGGAAATGAAGGAATCCCGGTGCTAAATAGCTTCAGTGGTTTCTGAATAAATCACCACCAGCACTTCACATCGAATGAGAGAAAGCTAATTTGTAGACCGAGTTTAAACAGCGCCACTCAGAGGTTTGTACAAGTAACTCTGGACGCACTCGCCTGCGGCGTTCAGCAGCACAGGCGAAAAAGGTAAAAAGAAGCGCGAAACCCAGCAACGCGCTTCACTACAGAGCAGCTAGGTCACATGGAGCGCAGCAACGCATGGTATACGTCTCGCTTGCACGAGCACCCGCCTACTAAAATGCACAATACCGTTAGCTTCATACTTTTTAGATATCAGTGAGCCCACTCCGTCGGAGCTAGCAAAGGGGTTGTGCATAATCTCGGCTTTGTGTTACCGCTAACGACATCTGAAGCCCCCGGAGAAGGACCTTCAATCGGCACTCAGCCGTCCGTTCAGAGATAATCTTTGTTTGTCTGCGATGCTTCACTTTCCGCCCCTAATAAAAAGTTTCTACGAGCGTACTGCTTGAATCTTCGAGTATTCATATATTCAAAATAAACAGGCGTTTTGTTTTTCGTCCCCATAGAGACGCGGCAATGCTGCCATGAATTCTTCACAAGAATATATAGATTCTTGATTTTCCTTTTCTTGTTCACGTATACGTTCAGTGGCATAGTTGCCAGGGGCAGTCTCTTAGTTTGTGATTAAGCAAATAACTTGCCCAAAGAGCTAATTGCTGATAAGAAGCCATATTTGAAATGCATATAATTCGTAGCTCTTAAGCGTGCATTGAGCACGATAGCTTTAAATAAAATGCCATGCCAATATTTTTTTACCAAGCCTTTCTTTGCTTCTGCCGTTAACTTTGCCATTCTGTGTTGAGAAGAATATTTTTTAAGATTTTTCTTTCATTTTGATTTTCTTATGTACCATTTAAATAGTATCATTTTTTAATTTAAAACGCCTATCAATCCTATTGAGTACCAAGATAGGAGTGGGCTGGTTACACCAAAAGTACACACTTAGTTGTAAAACTAAAAAATTACACATGAGATGCAGCAATGACTAAAGAAAAAAATTGGGAAAAGAACACTATACAAACGCTGATTCAGCAATTCAGATAAAAGAGAGGAGAACCACTGACGGCTCTTTGCACATACAATATTATTAGTCAGTTTATTACAATCTCGTGCTGTTTCGATAAAAAGGAACACTTCATGCCGTCTTTTGAAAATATTTTTAACGGGCTTGGAATTTTTTTTAGCGTCATTTGGGATGTGGACTCTTTTATATACTGCTACTTGTCAACCAGAACTAGATTATCTATGATTAAATATAAAAGAGTTAAACCTTTATTCTTTCACCTCACCTGTATATGTTTAAGGTGTCTGCGCGGACTGACTTTGCCGGGCAGGTTCGGGCCTGCTCCATATCAGCGCGGGCCGGGGCTGGGTTCGGGCTTCAAACAGTGGTCCCAGGGCCGGGCCCGGGACGGAAAATCAGGCCCGTATAGTGCTCTCACCAGTTTAGGATAGATGGTTGAAGTACTTGAGTGGTACTTTCTTGGAAAATGTCTATATGGGGACCAGAAGAGAAGTCGGCCCATCAGCATACACCGCTCCCCAGTGCATGTATGGTGAACGCGATGACGATTGAGGTCGTGGTGATGATCATGATGATGATTGCGTTAATGACGCGCCATCTGCAATTCTCTTTCACCAACCTCCTTCCGCATTTTGACAGCGGCGGAGTGCAAAAAGAAAAGAAAAAAGTATGATGAAATGGACGTCACTAGAGTGTTAGTATTTTTGCACTCTGCTAGAAACTGCCAGGCGATCGTTACTGACTCGGAGCTCTCCGTTGCAGAATATGCCTTAGTTCGTCGTGTAAGGTCAGCACACTGCGGGGATGATTGCGGCGAATTTAATTAGGGCAGTTGTACGCACGTCCGCAGAAGGAAGAAAAAAAGAACAAGACACGTAGATTCGGTCCACACTGTAGACAACGTACCGACATGAGTAAAACAAGTTTTTGAGCCAAATTCGTGAATCATAATTGCAGCGCAGAAAGACGATCATGTAACGAAGAAACACGCAACAACCGGACGGACGCTGCACTCACAACTGGCTTAATGTGTAACAGTACTTGCAAATATAAAGGTCCTCCACGCGCGATGCAGACACGAACGTACAAACACTTGCGTTCGCCCGTGTGTTGTATGTTCCTCCGTCATGTGGTCGTCTTTGTTAGTTGCAATTGTGATTAAAAAGTGTACCGACAAACATACGCATGCACCAATGACGGTATGTGTGAACTTGCGCCCGTTCAGCCTGTTGAAAGTTCCTCACACTGTCCGCTCATTACATTGCCGCCTATAACATCTGCATTTCATTGTGCGTTATAGCGATCGGTGCCGGCCATCGGGCAACTGACCTCTCGACGCCGGCTGCGAGGCTAAGTGGTGCAGGGTCCGGGTTCGCATCCTGCCCCAGCGAGCCATGATACCGCTGCGTCGGTCGCTGTTTCGCCAAGGAAATCCATGAAGCACTAAGACAAACTCGCCGTCTTGGACTGAACGCACAAAATATAAGGAAGAAAAATGGCACGAACAAAGCACGCAACGAAGACCGATACACACAATGGCCCATATATAAAGAGCACCACAGATCAATTCATGGTCCTCTTCAATCTCGCGCCATTGGTGTTTTTCATGGCAGAGGTCCTTTGTTCCACGCCTCCAGTCGCGGTTGCTGCGCGGAAGCGAAGGAATCGCGCTCTGAAGCGCGCGTAAACGAAAAAGGCTGGCTTCAGATTCGTCCGGCCGATTACGGAGCCGTCCTCTTTTCCTCGTGTGCCTGGAGCGCGCACTTGGGCACATTGATGTATCTGCGCAACACCTAGGGCAGAAGAAGGACCTAAAGCTCAGAAAGGGAGAGGGCGTTAGAAGCAGGGCCAGTGATAGAAGCCTTTTCAGAGCCTTCGTTGGGGACCTCAGCTCTCAAGTGTGGGTTGGGAGCGGTAGAGGGCATACGCTGGGAGTAGCGCTACATCCTGGCGTAGATATATGCTGCCACCGCCTCAAAACAAATTTAAAGCATGCTAAGCTCCGGTAAGGTACTGCCCATTCCGGATAGGCCCTATCCGGCTCGGGTAGTTTTAGTCCGAGCTGGCTTGGCTCTGCTTGTGTTGGCTAAATGCACCACCGGCACGGCTTCCTTTGTTGGCATTGGGTCGCTGTGGCTGCGTGGAGAGTGCGTACATTATGCACACTCTGCGTGGTAAGCCTCGCTGCATTATTGCAATTGACCGTTGCGACACCAGCGAAGAAAACTTGGCCGGCGCTTGGTTTCTGCAGACTGCAACGCACGCTTCCTGTGCAGAACCCTTTTAGGGTCAACGGTTTATGATCCATGGGCAGGTTCGAAATTCAACAGAATATATCACCTTTATGAACAGAAACTGCATATACCCAACACTCATCGACGTACTCACGGCTAACGAAATTGCCATTTCTTCGTGCGATAAATTTATTCTTCATAACCGCGGATTCTAAGTATTACTTCGTGCCGACTGCCAGAGGCGCCACGTTAAATGCTTAGTTTTTCAACTTCTTCGTAAAGTTGGAAAACTATCTAACGTTGCAAGCTTATATATGCTAAAATATGCTAAATGCTAAAAGCGTGTACAAGACTTTCCAACTTTGTTTCAGTGCTTTTTTTTTTTTTTTCGTAAATTGAGTCGCTGGTTTGTGAGGGCATGCACTACTTTTCTCATTCGTGATGTCAAGGCGTGCGCGTTGGAATCGCAGAAATCACTCGGAAGCAATTACCATAGATAAACCTTTATTCCAAACTATATAAGTTCCTCGAGTTCCTCTGAGCTCAGTCCGCAGTGAAAAGGGCACATCATGATATTTAGTTTTTCCTCGCCCGAGAACATGAAGGCTGTACTCGCCCTAGTTCCATGCTTGTTCATATTTCCATTAGACATACCTACCTGGAAGCAATTATACTTTAAAAAGCTACGTGTAAATATTACCCCAATAGGAAGGACACTAATTATCACCCTCTTCTAATTGGACTGTGGCCTCAATCCCGGCCACTGGCTGCCAAAGTCAATGACGGTTTCTCCTCGTTTTGGGCCTCCTTCTAAGCTCTCTTTTACAGTTGAATCTTACCAGGCTTTGTTTATCGCTACATTCTTAAAAATGACGGGACTTCTCAATGCTCAAATTTTGTAAGTTTGCAACAAACGTTTCATTGTTATTATGGCGTGAAGTCCAGAATGACCAAACGTTGCATACTCCGACCCACCTGGCACTTCCTGCAAGCAGCTACAAGTAGAATACTTCGCCAAAACTATGCCTTGCAATGAGCGGGTTCCGATACACGAGTAAGCTTGTACTACCGTCCTACTCGCGTGAAGAGAAGGAATTATAATTCCGAAATGAAAGTTGTAATAGTGCATATCATGACGTCATGAGTGGTTGGCAAGCTAAAGAGCTCATACCGGTGATCAAGTGGTCATACTTGCTTGGTGCTTCATTAGAAAACAATGTAGTAGACGCGTTTTTAATTGTGTGCTATGTCCTCCGCAGACGCCTTGCGATAATCTCACCTGTGCCTATAGAAGGCGTCCTTCGTGGCTTATCATCGAAAGTTGTACTATATCTGACCAAGCTATATCAGCGGTTTAAAACGTACAGCTTGTGTTAGCTGACAACACTCCGAATCTTCAAACGTATGGTTGCAATGTCCACCCCACTCTATGAAGTACCCAAGCAAAGCTGTCATAAAAGGCTCTAAGACCAACAGATTGTAACTCGGTGCTTATCCAGTATGGGTGTGGGATTTTCAGTGCGAAAGTCTTGAGCCCTACTCATCGATAATTTCTGAATGTCAGGAAAACCGAATGGACACTCCAGAAATCGACTTTTCCCACCCATAAGTTTGGGTACGTAGCCCATCCTCTAAACTAACTTTCCGCCTATTCCAGAATTTAGTTTACTCACGTTCGACTTGACCGAAGTTATAACTTACTGACCCATTAAGATTGTGTTGACCCACTTCGAAAGCTGGCGGGACCCACCCTTGAAATAGATTTCGTTCCTCCCCAAAATTCGGTTGACAATTCCTAGAATTAACTCCGCCCATCTAAAAAAGTTGGTTGACCCACGTTCAAAACCAACTTCCTACGCCCCCAAAATTAGGTCGGAAAGTCCTTGAATGTGGATGGACAGTCGGGATCTGGACGCTTTCGCACGGTACTACGTTTGTTGGCGGTGTCAAATCGCCTCTCTCTCTCTCTGTTTTTTTTTTTTTCTTTCACCGGCTTATCTGGCGATACGTTTCGTGCAGAAAAGCAAGGATAAAGAATCACAGCACAAGTTATTTTGTTTTCCTACTTTTCGTTGCTCCTGCTTCGACCAAGTTATATGATGAAAAGTTCAACTCGTTCCATTTTTTTATAAGTTTCGAGGTGGGTGCTACCAGCAACTTCTGAAAAAGAGAGTTTAAACGGGAAAACGTTTTCATCCTCTACTTTACATCCTGGCTTTCAGAGTTCTGTCACAGCATTTTGTCAACCACCATATGCCTCACTATTAATATCATTGAAATTTTTTAACGAATAACTTTATGGGTGTTCACAATGGGGGGTTAACATTGACAGAAATGTTTTTTGTCGATGCTCCGGTGTCGAGCTGCTGAACGCATACTCCTTTTTTGAGCTATTCAATGAAACCAAACGCGATCAGCATGAAGATACACCTACCTGCTGTTTCAGAAAAAGCACGCTTCTGTTTTCTAAAATAAAGCTGCTCTCCCTTCCTCAGCCCTCGCGGCATCGTCGCCCGGCATTACTCGCCTTGATGAGGAACCCGGCAGGAACGAGCGGATGCGCTTGGACGCGTCCGAAAGGAGGCCCTACGCGAGAGAGCCAAATGAAGCTAGCTCTCAAAACGCCACGAAGGCCCAGCAGAAGCGGCCCGGAGGATATGTTACGGGGGCAGAGAGTTTTGCGCCTGCTTGGCCTTCCCTTCATTCTTTGAGAAGAGGAGCCTTCAGGATGCTAAAGGTACGAAAGAAACAAAGGACAAAACAGAGTAGCGCCGTCTCTTCTCATGCATATTCAAAAAAGATCTCCTCCCCTTCTTCCCTGCCATGCCTCGCCCCGATTTGAGCGCCGCTGACGGGAGCGCGGAAGACGAGGCTGGGCAGAAGAGCAGTGCGCGCCCTCGAAGCCCTCAACGCTCCGCCGCCGTGGCTTTAGAAAGATGCTCGCCTTCCAGCAGCCCTGGTGCAACACCGCAGAAGAAGGACGGAAGGATGCCCCGAAGCGAGACGCCGACTCCTGGCGGACGCTCTTTCTATACAAGGAGGGCCGCGTCTTGATGCTGGTTCCGCCAGGTTTGGCGCTCGCCACGTACAGCCGCTCCGTGGGCTTCGGCAGCCCTTCTTCGGTGTAGCTCCACTACCGTCCGATGTGTGCGAGCCATCTTTCACCCACCGCACGCGAATGGGGACGATGCCATGGCAGCGGCGCCGAGGCATTCGAGATCGGCGTTCTTGCTGTTGTTTCCCGCCGACGCTGTTGCAGTTGGTGTCCAGAGTGGCCGTATTTATGGCATACTCTTCGAAACCGCCTCTGTTTTCTCTCTCTCATTCCGCCGAGTACCGCCCATGCTTACTGGAGCGGCCTCGCGGATGCCGTCTTCGCTCTGCGCATTTTATCTCTGTTTATATAAAAGGCCGCCGGCAGGGCTGCCTCTTATGGTACGCCTCCGGAGCGAGCCGGTTGGGCTTCGGCCATTGAAGATAGTTAGCATTCAGAATGTTCTTCAACCTAATTAATCAGCGCCGTTGCAGGATTCAGGGGGAGGGGTCTCCTCGGTATCGCCGTTGCTGCTCGAGAGAGATCTCGCCTGGGCGAGGCGGTCTGCTTCTTGCGCCTTCCTTTGTCATCTAGCCATGCTTTGCTTTCCTTTTTCGAAGGGCGTTGCTTCGTCTGCGTTGTTTTGCGCTGCTTTGCCTTCGATCCGCAGGTTCGGTCGGATGGCGGCGGGGGTACCGCACCAATGTGGTACATTTATCGTTTCTAGACCGCGGAGGCCCAGCAAGAAAGCAAGCGGGAGCCGATGTGCGCACCCGAATTCCTTTCTTGCATCCACGGGCAACTTTCATTCCGAAGCGTTCAATGAATGCTTCCCAAATGTTTGGTCGCAAGGTGGGTTTGGCGAGCGTTTTGTAGTCGAGCCATTTTTCGAATATTCGCGTTTCTTAGCACTTTGTAACATGTGGGAGCTTTTTCAGCACAGCAGTACTTTCTGGATTTTGATTTGACGCACTCTCACATCAGTGAAACTGTTTGCCTCCTCTTATTGTTGAATGGTCTAATGAAATAATGTTTGCTGAGCTATCATCGCAACATATGTGAATTACTTCCCTCTCCTACTTGGGCAGCGCTGCTGCCTGCACTATTTGTAAATAAAAAGGAAAACACACCGGTTTGAGACTGTTTTCGAAATGAATCTTTATCTGATATGTTAAAGCTATCAAAACCGTAACTTTCATAAAGCGTTAAAGTTGCGACTTCTTATAACAGTTTAAACCACGTAATTGCGCAATGCGCGAGAGCTAAGATAGATCATTTCAGCCAGCATCTTCGTGCATCTCAAAACAGCGTTAGAACTTAATATGGTGGTCTTATCCATATATTTGTGGCCGCCTCCGCACTATTTCGGTTTTCAACGGCGTTTTACTGGTGAGACCAAAATCCTTTTTTCTAGAGTATTCCGGCAAGTTATTATTTACGCGTCGAATTACTTAATGACGGTGGTGCCTCATTTTAATGCGGCAATCGCACATTGCCCAAAGTGTGTAATGCGTATACCGCGCTTGCTCAGGGTGCCTCGAAGTCTTTGGCGATCTTCACATGCATATAGTAACAATTAACTACGTTTTGCCGCAGTGCTTAACGTCAATTAATTAACGTTAAAAGGCTTGACATCAAATGACGGCGAAACGTTTCACAACCTTGATGCCTAGGTTACTCACAGTTTGATGTTGGATGGAAAACTACATAAGCATGAGCTGACCAATTATAGGTAACCTTATTACCCCACTGCAATCGTGTAGTTAGTTAAGCATTCAAAAGCAAGAAACAGCGCGAGGCGCACCCCATACGCAGAGGCCCTTCCCTTACCACACAACTTATTGCCGGTATGCAGCGATTTTTTGTTTTTGCAAGTTTATTCAGAGTGTTGCACATGCTTCAGTTCACACGAGGGCGTTATTGATAAAAGACCTCTTGACCACTATGCCGTTTGGCTAACAGGCCTCTGCAATGTCAGCCTTTAATTATCGGGCCAACTTCTGTGCCGCTGAGCCTGTGCGTAGAATTCACTTGTTGTGCCGGAGCTGCCCTCTTTCTGTACACGGGCCAACTGTGCTCCAGATAATACGAGGGTTTGAATTTGAAGCACGTAAAAAAATTAATTCACATCATACGACGCCCACCAGGAGCAAAAGTTGGCGAAGGCAATGAAACGAAGAAACGTGTTTAATGACAATCTCGATCTGCACATTCCCGCGCTGCAGGGGAGGCTTGGCTTTAGCTACCCTAATAACTCACCATAAAAATTCATGAACTATAGGAAGCACGACTCCAAACCACCGTGATGACAGTAGGGTGAATCTTGCAATGGCTATACGCAAGCAATTGTGCTGCCTGTGTGTATCCGCGTGGGTAATGAACTTAGCAGGCAGGGAAGCCTCTAACACTTAGAATCAAGTGAAAACATATTTCTACCAAGCGCACCAAGAGGGGAGAACAATGCCATTTAATGTTTTTGCTTAAACCTCTTAAGAGCGGCAATTACAATTTATGCTCTCGTAATTGCATTATCACGGCGCGTTGGGGCATGTGAGGCGGAAAGACGGGCAAAAAAAAAAAAAAAAGATTGAATCTACGCCCTCAAGTAGGAAGGAAGAGAGGTATGGTGGCGGTAGGACAGCAAGGAAATGTCTCCCCTCTGGTGTTTTTGAGAACTCAATTACAGGGGCCGTTACGCGGGTACAGGAGAATGCGCACGCGCTAAGCTTTTCGGCGCGCCTTCTTAAAATTGTTTATGTCTGTGAGATTTGTGTTCACGCTCCAGCAAATCGTTCTTATCGCGTTGTGTGACCACGTGTCCACATTAGGCGGATCATTTTCAAAGCCGGCGCACTCTGTTTATTGCCGGCAATTCATGACACAAGCTTCCTGGGCACCAACAAAGAGCTAACAACAATGTGCGTTCTCTGTTATGAGCTGTGAGCTTTATAGGTTACGTAGAGTAGAACCACTAAATCACTAGTGGAATAGCGAGGACGCTGGAGCTATTATGACTCATGTTCTTTACGTGTAAACATGAGTGGGTAAGTTTCATATTTGCATAATTATCTTCTCCATTCTTGTTAGGAAGTTTGCGTTAAGAACAGGTTGTAACGCTTGCTGCTGAGAATGCGTTTCTAGCATGATGTAGCATGGGGAAGAAAGAACAGGTTCTTTCAGCCGATTCACTTTGTGCTGAATTGCAGAAAATAAAGGGTGCTTCGGACTATTGGTGAAGGTTCTGGGGTGCAAGTAAGTCAATACGCCCACATCGTCACACTCGCCTTCATCGGTATTTGACGGCATGGTCACGCAGAGCTGAATACATTGCCATTACCAACGTGTGAATCACAAAATAAAAAATAAAATAAAAAGAAATTAACGCTCCGTCGTAATGTCAACGTCGTTTTCTATAAGCGGAGCGGAGAACGTTCACAGAGTTTCGTGGTTTTAATACAGCTCCAGAACTGGGTTCTATACCGGATAGGCTACACATTCTGCCCGGCGGAATGCACGGCTGGGATGACTTAATTTATCCCGTGCGGGTAAGGCGTGCATTATCACGCTGTCGTTACGCCGCGTGACGACTCTGTTCACTCAGAGAGAACCTTGCGAAGAAACGAAACGACTTCCGTTTTGCCAAATTACACCTTTGGAAAGAGATGGAGCTTTGGAACGCTAGAACAGCGTGAAACCTTGGGGCGTGGCGTGTACGTGCCCTGACCCCGTGTACCGTGCATGGTCAAGAGAGACGCAAATGTGCAGTCGTGCACCCGACGTCGCTTGCGAAATGATACAACAAACATTTTTTGCTTCAGGAGGCGGCAATTTGGAAATGCAGCGCCCTCTCGCGTTCACTGCACTAAGCAAAAGTAAGATTACGCCGCTATTCCGCCTGTGCAGTACATGGCCTTACATGGAGGATATACAAGGGCTCAGATATTAAAGGCCATCTAAGGGTAACTACGCTTTTGTTTTATTTGTTGGTAACTTCGCCCCATCCGTACAGCACATAACTTTTATCGCCGCCATGATATCCATGTAAGGGGCGCACAGCAAGATTACTAAGCTGAACGAATAAATAACGAATAAATGCAATCGGTGACTCAGTTCCGTGAGAGGGCCGTTCTACCATCCATGTTTATGAGAAGAAAATAGCGCGGCTTAAATTCCTTTACTAATTTTAATACAAAAACTTAGACAAATTCAGATATATATATATATCTACACCCCCCACTGCTACTAGTTTCTCCACTAACAAATCACTCTCACGACTTACAGCCTTGCACACAAAGATTTGATGCATTTAAACTTTCATGTTTCATTCGAAACCATTGTTGACTGGAGCAAACTCGTTTCCAGTCCGTTTACTGGGCGCTACTGACCTGAAATGTTTTAGCATGAGGCTGGAAATGCTTTTCCTGCAAATGTATTTAAAATGTTGTCTTTCCCACTCCGTAACAACCCGCAAGGTTTTAATAGTATTCGAAATTAAAAAAGCTAGTTGTGGTTTAGCTCCGGTTAACCCTAGATCAATTCCGAAAGCAACGGCGGAAGCTTCTTTTGCCTGCTACATTATTCCCCTATTACGCCCTATGAGTGTAAGGTGTTACATAATTGGGTACACTTAAGCTCATCCTTTAAGGGTATGACGCGAGAGCGTACGCTATCAGCCCACATATAAAGTCACGCTTTGACCAAGCCGTATGGACGTGCCAGAGTGTCGTAAGGGTAATGAGATTGCAAACGGTTCTGGCAGGCTGATTAGGATGTCAACCCTCCCATATGAAAGGAGCGACCCGAGTTGGCAGCTCCTGCCTGTGGAATAAGGGTAACGTGAATTAAAATGTCATGGCAGGCCGGCTGATCGAGGAGGTCGAGGAGCAGGGGGCTCCACGGGCCACGGACCACGCGACGAGCGGTTAGACCTGGCATAGTATTGCTTTCGCAATAAAATCAATAAATAATGCTGGAATAAAACTACCACCGCAATGTTGTATAAGATCACATTATCTTGAAGAAAGTCTCATATTTGCCAAATTGGAAGGTGCATCAACAAAGGACTTTTAGAGGATCAAGACAGTAGTCACCAGTTCACAGCATCAGAAAATTTGTCTATCTCACTCCACATATACAAAGGGTGCTTTCCAAATCTTCATCAAGCCGTAATTCGGTTGCCCTGCCGGTGTGGTGCAGTGGTATAAGACGCCCAACTACTCTGCCGGAGTACCCCGGTTCGATCCAGACCGCGGCGGCTGCGTTTAGATGGAGGCGAAACGAAGAGGCGTCCGTGTGCTGTGCGATGTCAGCGCACGTTAGAGATCCCCAGCTGGTCGAAATTACTCCGTAGCCCTCCACTACGGCTCCTCTTCCTCTCTATTTACTTTCACCCCCCCCCCTTCCTCCCTTTCCTTACGGCGCGGTTCAGGTGTCCACAGAAACAAGTGTGACAAATACTGCGCCTTTCCCTTCCTGCGAACCAATTATTCCATTATTATTATTATTATTATTATTATTATTATTATTATTATTATTATTATTATTATTATTATTATTATTATTATTATTATTATTATTATTATTATTATTATCATTATTATTCGGCCGCATTGTAAAGGCCAGGATGACGCACGAAATCCGGAGACCACGTTGAATGAACACGGACAAAGAAATGGAAATGCTCAGTAAGAAATTACGCAAAAAACGAAACAATAAAGACTTTCCATGGAGTTGAAAGTTGAAAGCAAAACTGCAAGGGTAGCTTGAGAGGTGCCCGATGCCCGGTAAAGGAAGAGCAGCAGAACATGTGCACACTCAAGGCGAACATAGCTTGATGTTATGCACTAAGAAAAGAACAAAAATAATTGCGCTCATCAAGCAAGCAAATTAAGAACGTGGACAGTATAATGCTTCAAACGTAATCAAAAGAAGCCGTCATGACAATGCTTACTTAGGCAAAGAACAGATAACTGAGCGCCATTGATGAACAGAGGTGGGCAACCTCATGAGGTTTCGACCTCATGAGGTCGACCTCAACCTCAAAATGACCTCAACCTCACGGATTGAGGTGAGGTTGAGGTGAGGTCGGCGACAGCTCGAAATATTTTGAGTGAGGTCACGAAATTGGACCTCAACCTCACGCGTGAGTTTGAGGTTGAGTGAGGTCGTCATTGTGTGAGGTCGAAATTGTGAGGTCCAGGCTTTTTTGCTGTTGCCACGGCTTTCTTCGAAGAGCGCCCCTTTTGACGCGGAGCTCGAGCGTACTGCCGCGGTGTGCCCGCCGACTCTCGGTGTTTGGTTACCCCCCGTTCGGACGACCGGATGTCGCAGCCCCTGCCCAGCTTTCGGCATTCCACCGTAATGTCCGCAGCCCGAGGACGCTTCCCTCTGGTCTTCTTAGAAGGAGATATTTTTTTTACTTCGCGAACTCCTCATGCCCCCCCCCCCCCCCCCCCCCCCCCCCCCCCGCCACCCCCGTTTTCTCTGACTTGTTTGTGCCGATGCTTTCCGCAGGCTCAAACACCCAGGAGCGCGCAAAGCACATAACTCACGTTGAACCGGGGTGCCTTTGTCGGATGCCGCAAAGAAATAAGCAAACTAAAAAGCGAAGCAAACTGTCTTTGCGCAGACGGCGCGGTGCAGACCTGTTTGTCGTGTGCATGCCCGTTTTTAGGCGCTAACGTCACGGCTGCTGCCTTACATTCGATTAAGGACCACCCCGCTGTACATTACACGGAAACTTAACAGAAAATGGTGCAGCGAAATGGTTAGAGCACGTGATACTGACAGATATAAAAAGAAAGGAAAACATGACCAAACCAGGAAAACCGGCACAATACCATCTGAGCATTTTATCAAAGTCCTCCCTTTCGAATTGTACGTCGTCCTTCTATATTCCGGTCCTGTAAATTTAATTCTTGTATTCTCCAGAACAACCTCTCTTTGGCCTTGTGCTGCTTGTTTCTTCTAATAGATTCACAGGTGGCCCCGAACAACTGAAATGGGATGAAGGTGCTAGTGTAGCGGTAAAACGTGCAACAGGATGAAACGGACGGCACAGCTTATAAGACGCAGCTGATATACAGGAAAGAAACCTGCGCATGTGAACTATTTGCCGAGATAGAAGAGACAAAAAATATATGGGGCTTGCATACAGTAAAGCCCAATGAAAAACAAAACGTTCTTGCACCGCTAAGGCCATTTGATTCTCTCTCAAATTCTAGTGAAATCAAGCAATGCAAGAGGAAGGAGGAGAGTAAGGGATTCTTAACTTCATAATATCAGGTTTCTCTTGAAATCTCTTATTCAGGCGCAGAAAAAAAAAAAAAAAGGGAAAAGCGTTCTCCTACATCTTTTTATGAGCTAGAAAGTATTGAGATGGTTTCCGGCTCGACATTTTGGTGTCTAGACGGACGAATTGGTGTGGCGAACTGAGCGTGTCTCTTTTGTGCTCCCGTCTGCTCGAGACGGACAAATCAATCGGATGAAAATTTCTGTGGCCAGATGTCGGAATAATTTTTTCAGACATTTGTTCTTTTTTTTTAAATCAATTTAGATATACGTGAATGAAACCAATTACATGCTAGCACTCAGGAATGCAGTACTAAGTCGATGTCTCAAGCCTTCTATACGCTCTGGGAAGCGCAGTTCTCTTCTGTTTTTAGTGGACGACATTTGTTATTACTTTCGTCAACATGGTATTTATTTATCTATATTTTCTTGTATGTCAATTAAGTTCGTACACTGCCGAAAAGAGAACAGGCTTCTTCCCTCACATTAGGCTCTTTCTTTGGCCTCTTTTCAGAGGCCCATAGCACAACCCTCCTCTCCACTTACCGGCGCGGTCATTGAGTTTTTTTTTTTCTTTTTATTTTGCAAGTTTTGGAAAGCGCGATCTAGTCTCTGAAAGCGGAGCTGGCACACATGCGCCATTGCCTTTTGGTGTGTATTGGTGACAGTTCGGCATTCACTGTACGAGAAAAAACAGATGCCATGGAGACGGACGGCGAAGGGAGGAGCGCGTGCACAGCAGGGAGCGCGGTCCCTCCGGGCTGCTTGCTCGCCTCCTTTCTGTTGTTCTTGTCTTTATTTTACGTTTATGTGCTGTAACTATACGACACTAACGGGGAAACGGTTTCTCTAGATTCACGTACGGTGCATGCGGCGAAGCAGCTTCGGAGACACCACCGTCCAGTTTATTAGTTCAGTCTTCAAAGGAAAACAAGTGAATACCACAAAGAAGCTCGTCTCAGAATTGTTGTCGAAATGGCGTCCATTATTCAGTTCGGACGTACAAATATTTATATCACGTGTTTTTTTTTTTTTTTTTTTTTTTTTTCTTAGGCGGGTGGGAGTTGGACACTTTGCTCCGACGAAATTTGACGGGCGAGCCGATGTTCGCGACAGCAAAGTGGTTCACGTTTAACCCTCTTTCCTAGCAGTTCCGACTCTTGTAATTTTTTAATATAAGCGTGGTGTTCGAAGAAGCAATTTCGCTAATTCTTGCAATACGCCACGGGATCACAGAACTATAAACAGGAGTTGCCCAGGAGTTGCCGGTTGGGACCTCATAAGATAAACAGCATTCCTCTTCGAAATTTTCTGAAGGTTTATTCGGCGTTGGCCGAGTTTTATGATTAATTGGTGTTTTGCTGTCTTTTCCTCTTTTGTTTATTTCGTTGGGGATTTAGTCTTCACAAGTCGTTTCATGAGTGGCTATTATGGAAACTTTGTGCCCCGTTAATATGACATCCGTTAATATGGAGGACCCGAATTATGGACAGTTTTTCTGGGGGCGAAGATTTTTCAATGTATTTATGCATCGTTAATATAGAAACTAGCTCTCTGAACAATGGACAGGGGATGAATGCACGCAGCCTATTCGGCCCATGTATTTTTGTCTCGTTAATATGGACATCGTTCGAAAAAAGCAGGGGAGTCCGAACGGGGGCGCAGGCCGGGAACCTATGCGACAGCCGATACGGTCGGATGCCTGAACCAGTCCTGTGGAGTTGGAAAGAACTAAAGCGGGCGTGTCGTCATTTTAGGAGGGGAGGGGAGGGGGGGGGGGGCGCAAGAGCGGAAAGGAAGGGAGGAGGAGGAGAAAAGGAGGGTGGGTGGCAGGGATCGTACACAGCAAACCGAGGGTCGGCTAACTAAGAAAGACCCCAATAGGAGGGAATCGGGAGATTTCTGGGTGCAGCGGCAGCGCCGCAACGAGAGGCCGCAGTCAGGAAAACAGCAACATGTGGTCGCAATAAATTCTGCTGAACGTGAACGGAAGAGAGGCCGGTAAAAGCGTAAGAAAGAAATAATAGGAAGAAAGACAAGTGCCAAAATTGGGACTGGGAACTGAAGTTTTTCTATCCCAGAACACAGTGTGTTCCATGAAGCCGTTAACGCTTTTCGGTCAGGGTTAAGACACACTCAAGAAGTAGAGCGACAAAAGAAAGGCGACGAGCACGCAACCAGGACCGGGCGTCCCGTCCTGGACGCCCTTCCTTCTCATGCTCCTGGTTTTCGTCACTGTTGCGCTGCCGAACTACCACATTTTGCACCACAGCGATCCGCATGTCGGCTTCGCCTTGAGTCAACGATGCAGCCTTGACAAGGTCTGAGCTCTTCGAAGTCGGCTAGCCGTCGTTCTAAACTGTACTTCAGCTTGCAGTGTTTGTTTCATAGGAACACATACAAACGGCACAGGAAAGGGCTGTTTGATAGTCCTCTGTATAGTAGCCTGCCAGCTTGACTCCCTCGTTTCTTTACAGGAACAGTACAAGGCAAAAAAGAGAGAATCAGAAGAACGGAAAGTCAGGGAGGTTAACTATAGGGAAAAAGAGTGCAAAGAAGCAGATGCCTGGAACCCTCAACTTTTGTCTGACTTTTGGCATGGCGGGAGTTAAACGCAAAAGAATGGAGCTGAACTTAGGCGCGAAGCGGGAAATCTGTGAATACAAGCGGCAAAAGCCATCTCAGTCAATCCAAGCCGTGAAAGACTGGACCGAAGTTCAACTAGGCCTCAGCCTCGTCAGGTTGACGGTAGCATCGATACTACAGGACTCCGATAAATGGCTCAACGTCGGCATCGCAGCGAAAGCCACAGTCCCACAGCGCCCAGCACAGTTCGAAGAGAGTCAGCCTTGTTAACGTAGTTCGGGAATGTGCACGCGAATGGTGCTGTCGTGAGCGACGAAATGCTTCAAAAGAAGGCTCGCTGCCTCGGCAACTTATGGGTGCTTCTCCTCCGTCTTGATAGGTTTTACTTGTGATGACTTACGGAATTTTTGTTCAGTAAAACAGGGGGATGTTTACTGAGAAATATTATCCTACGCTATGTCTAGACGTTACTGGCTTCAGCTACTCAAGAGGATGGCTGACAAGGTTTTAAGAACAGACAAGACGTTTCGGGTCGACGGATTCATGGAGAAGAGGGTAGCATCGACATCTCGGCTGTGTTTAAATACCCAAATTAATTAAAACAGCAGCCATTAATTATATTTTTTTCTCAATTATATACTTTTTTTTTTATTCACGACTCGTTATTATGGATGACTTGCTTTATAGACAGTTTTTGTCGGAAACAAACGTCCATACTAACGATGGCACAACTGTATTCCTATTTTTTTCCCTAATTTAATGTATTCTGGCGTAAGACAATGTACAGTGTATTAAAAAAAAAGCTCGGCAATCATCAATTTTTTTTCGAATTAAGAAAAAGAGCAAGGATGGAAACTTGGGCGAGTTGGTGTCGATTTTCTTGCCACATAGCGCTAAACAGACAGGGACACAGCGAGACATACGGGGCGGGCGCTAAAAAAAAGCGCCCGTCCCGTGTGTCTCGCTGTGCCTCTGTCTGTTTAGAGCATATCGTCATTGTTGTCGTCGTCACTAGGGTCAACAGCACTTGTCTTTTCAGTTTATAGTAAGAACTGACTTGTTTTATTTCTAATACGAATCTTATTCACGTGGGTCAGATGGGATAAACTCTTCGTATTGCATTATGGGCCTATGCGTGGTACCCATGTAGGCTTTAGATTAAACCGACCACAAAAGGGTAGGCGAGGAGGTCGAGAGGATTGCCAGTTAAGAGCAGAGTTGGACATGGTAGTGTCCGGAGTTTTTCTGCTTTTATCCCGGATATTAATTGTTGTATAAAATTAGGAGTAAAATACAGCCTTCATAAGACAAAATTCTGGCTAGCCTATATATCCCAGGATTACCGAGAAATCTGTATTTGCTTTAAGTTACGATTTAATTTAATGATTCTTTTTTTTTTTTGAGGTCGAGCGCCCGACCTCAACCTCACATTTTGAGTTTGAGGTGAGGTTGAGTGAGGTCGCCAATGGTCACCTGAAAAGTGAGGTGAGGTCGCCTGGGGGACCTCAACCTCAATTGATGAGGTTGAGGTTGAGTGAGGTCGCCAAATTTTTTTTGAGTTTGAGGTGAGGTCGAGATTTTTGAGGTCAAATGCCCACCTCTGTTGATGAAATATAACAAAGTCCTTAATGGGGCGGTAAAGATGTTTGGGTTGTTTCCAATGATGATTTAGTGAAGTGGAACAAAGGTTCTGGTTGCGGCAGAGCGTCGTCGGCCAAGAAAAGCCTCATATTGTTTCCTTTAGTTGTGTGTGTAAGCATTTATCATGAGACTTATAAGTTCCACGAGAGTCTTAAGAAGTCGGTTGAGCATTGCAGTGACGATCTGAGGCGATGCATCAAGGCAGTTCAGCAACGTGAAGAATCCTATATTCTTCAAATAAGCTTTCGATCTGGGTGAACCACCCGCGTAATTACGTTTTATAAATAAAGATTATTCTCTTTCTATCTCTGTGGGCAGAAAACACGCACCAGCGATCAGTCTAATTGCCTCCTTTTGGAAACCGAGTATGATGTTTAGATTTGTATTGGATGCTGTGCCGTAGCGAGGTGACAGTAAATTATGTGCCACTGCGGACAAAAGTAAACAGAGCACGCTATTTCCTTCTAAAATATTTCATGCATTGCATAACTGAAACTGGCTGTCAAGGTATGTTCGAACCTGTAGTAGACGTTAGTGCCCTTCAACTTGGACAAATATTGTTTGTTTGTTTTTATCTCTGGTGCAGAAGGCGTTATTTTAATTTGAATGAAAATGCACTCTCCGTGTGCTTATGTACGCACCTGTACGACTGAAATTATCGTGGTAAGTAAGAAGCTTGTGCTTCCGGAAAACTTTGTCCCACAGTATCCAGGGCAAGTGTACCGATCTAGTAAACTTGCTTTCAATATGCATTATATGGACAGATCATCTCCCACCAGAGTCCTATAAACAACGCCGAGTCATTAAGCCTGTCCATAGTTTCAGTAATATTACTTTCCAGCTGTAAGGTATTGTCTACAGTAAAATATCCAGGCTTAGGGGCAGAAGAAAGGCAACCTTGATATTGCCAGAGTACCAAACCATAAGCTTCTGACCATTTGTGCAGAGCAGAAATAAGCAGATTTCCTCTATTGAGAATAGTATTCTTCTCGGCTCGAAGGAGAAGCTTTCCTTTTTTTTTTTTTTTAGGAGGCCAGCTTAAACGGGACAAAGGGAAACGCACACCGTTGCTTTCTAGGTGTCCGCCTTCAGCCCAAACATAAAGTTGTCTCCCACAGATGTTTCCATAAGAAGGTGGTCAAATATCCATTGTTGACCTAGTGCTCAAAAGGATGGCTTATTTCTCGTTTCTTATGTTATGTTTTTTATCAAGAATTTCTAGAGGTGCCACTATTCCGTGACTGGTCGCAGAGCAAGCTATTCGATTTGCGTTTCGCTGTGTTTCCTCGTCCTCCCCTCATGTATATATGTGAGAACGTCCTTGTAGAGCAAAAACTTCCGTCGCCAAAAATGTTAGCTTGGTTAGTCATATCTACAATTAGTTACTAATTAGAATGGATTGGCTGATTGATTAGCTTATTGCGATATGAAATTTATCGCTGTGTTGAATTCTGGGCGTTGTCGTTAGCCTTGTTCTGTGCAATAATCAGCTGCATCGCGATGAACGATATCCGGCCTTCACGTTTACGCACCGTGCGCATTTTAGCGTTTGCTTTCAATGGAGACCTAGCTCACGATACGATGCGGAACGAGAGGATAATTTTAAAACCTCCAAATTCTGCCGCACACCTAAGAACAAGGAGCGATGTAATGACGCTACAACACAGCTTTTGTTTCATCCTCACCTCCACACGTGAAACTCTGTCCTTAGCGGCCCGGCCGGCACAACGTGACTTTTGCGGCTGCTGCCATGGAAGCATAAGAGAGAAATTCTCGAACTATTGCAAAGCCCCAAATTGAAAGAGAGCGAGAGAGAAATGCACTTTTGCCGGAATTTAGAATTGACAAGTCCGCTCTCTTGCGGCTCATCGCAGGGAAGGAAATACGCAGGGAGATAGGTGCAGGAAACGGCTAAAGCAGGAAAAATACGGTTAACGGCATCGAGAGCCAGGGAAGGGAAACTGGCATGGACTTGTGCACTGTTCTGTAGTAGTCGGATATAAACTACCGACTAATAAGCATCAATACCGCGGTTCAATATGACAATATGGCCGAAAATTAAAAGGCGCTACTCTTGACGTCAAACTTGAAGCATACCGCTCTCTAGTCAGACCAGTTCTCGAGTATGCTTCGGTAGTTTGGGAACCGTGCTATAATAAGGATATTATCAAACTAGAGCAGTGTCTTTCAGCCATATTTATTTTTGTGATTACCGTTCAACATCTTCGGTTTTTAACAAGCTGAGTCTGCTTAAACTAGAACCCCTTAAAATACGCCGTCAGGTCTCTAGGCTGAAATTCTTTCACATGCTGTATAACAACAAGTCTGGTTTGTCACGTGACACCTATATGTTTCTTGCACCCCAGAGATATAGTAGACTGAACCATTCCAAAGTAGTAAGCCCATATTTTGCCAGGACCAAACTTTACCAGAATTCATACTTTCTCCTCACAACACATCCGTGGAACCGTTTGCCTCAATTTATTGTTGAATGTACCGATGAAAATATGTTTGCTGAACTGTTATTGCAGGACATGTAACCCCTCTCCTGCTTGGGCAGCGCTGCTTCCTGCAGTATTTGTAAATAAATAAAAAAAAAAAACTATGGTACGGTGTCATACTTCTCAAAGTGGCAGGAAAATATTTTAAGTATTAAATTCAACTCGCCATCTCCCATACTGAAGATATTTAGCTTCAACACTCAATCCTCTAGTCGGCCCCACTTGCCAATGTTCCTGGTCCGACACTGGTGCTTCTATTCGAGCATCCAACTCCTCCGTGTTGCACATGATCGTGCAAGTCCAACGTTATATTTTTGCACACCCGTTTCCTACATAATGCTGCCGAAACCTAGGCCTGACTTTCACTCTTTTAGTCGGCATTCCCCTGCTTTCTAATGCTGCGGCAAACTCACCGTCTTACCGTAATTGTCACAGCAAACTGCATTCAACATTCTCCTGTCCGGCCAACAGTCTTCCTCTTACACCTGGCAAATAAGGAAGCCTTTCACTTCGTTTCGTGAACTCGTCCGCTCATTGCGAAACCCGTTTTCGCGACTGGCGCAATAGACAGGCTTCCGCTGCCCCGTAGGCTTTAATAGCTCCTTTTTCTTTGAGCCCAGGGTGCGTATATGTATATAAATACATCGTGCGTTATCAAGCAGTGCCGTCTACTGCTGTGAGAAGATCGCCACGCCGAGCTGGGATGATATATGGTGCGATCTCCCTGCTCCACGCGGGTGCTGTCGGTGAGCGCTCGCTCCACAAAATGGCTTTTTCGGGGCGAGGTAGTACATTCTTCAAGTCTCCCTGACGCCGTCCCACGCTCTATGAAGAAGCGTTCGTTCGTCGGCCATAGGGGTGAGCCGTGACAGTTGCGTCATTGGGCGCGGGAGCGACTGGGAGGAATTGAATCATGCATCACGCCCGAAAGAGTCAGGATACTGCCGGGTGTCATTGCTTGGATGGACGGCAGGGAAGGTACAGCCTTTGTCAAAAGTGTAGAGTCCAAGGGGTCTGCTTTTGAACCGTGTAGGGGCGCTGATTTAGCATTAGTAGAGGTCCTTCCCATTGGAGATGGTAGGACCAAAAATCTTACCATCCATAGAATCGGAACACTGTAAATACATTACGAGCCACACGAAGTGGCTCAGAAGCATATCCCCCCTAGGCTCTATACTTCTGACAAAGACTATACATTAGGTGTAGCATAGCTACGCGTTCTGGGCAGTTCCAGCTGTCTGAAAGCCTGCGTCTGAAAACATAACAATTCCAAGGATCTACAAAATATTTAAAAAACAAGGCTTTGCTATAAACTGTATGTAGACTCTAAGAGTATATGTATTTTGTTGTATGCACGGATTCTGAAAATGAAATTCGGCATGAATTGATTTTGATGAGTCTGATATTGATCTGTGCATCTTGGTGTCTATAATGACTCCGATCGTCTTGCGTGCAGTATGCAGAAGGTGACCAGTGCGAGGGAACAAAAGTAAAAGAACAACGCGAAAAACATAGGCAGTAGAGCTCTATATTTTTTTTTACGGAAACGCAAAAAATATATACAAAATTAATGTTTATTAATGATTTTCTGAGTTGAATTTTGATTCGTTCCGTTCTCTAAATGGCAGAGTCATCTGAGCCGTGCCGTCGCTGTTGTCGGTGTAATCCAGGTAAATAGAGTCACAAGACACGAGAGGGTCACGTCCATGAGAATTCCTCAAAGATAAAGAGCAACAAACTGGGCGTCTCTCGTTCTTGGCTATTCTTTTGCATTCTTTCGTGAAATTGTCTTTATAAGGAGTATTTTGTAACGGCACATATATACATACAAACATGTTTTAAATTATTTCCCTCGATGTATCAAAAAAGGCTTAAGAAGTTTTCTCAAATTTTACATTAGCAATTAAGGCGTAAAATTTTACATTACGGTTGTATCACTACTTTGTACATTGCAGCTTTCGTTGACAAATGAACCAATAAAACGCTTGTTTATTAAATAATTCATCTTCTTCTGTGGTTTCTTTATACATCACGCTAAAGTGCAATTTTCGAAATATTGAATGTTTAAGCACGCCCTTCCGTCCGGCACTTCTGTCTTAACAACAAACTCATTTTCCAGTCACTTCTGTGCCTACACGTTATATGCGATGTGGCCTCTATGAACAATATATTACGCTTCGATTTTGTGGTTCTTCTACAGTGATAGAAATCAACTGGTTTGTTTGTGTCAAGTGCAAGCAGCATTTACTTGCTTCGGTGTAAAATAATCATCGACACTCCTTACAGGTATGGAAATTTCGACCACCGAAGTGTGGTATGTGCTATCCTGTTCGCGTCCGCGTTCACTTAGTGAAACATTTCTTTGTGCCCCGAAGTTTGAAGGCGCCCGATTAATTGATTTGAGGAACGCGGAAACGTTCGAGGTGCTGCACTGATTCTTCTCTACGCGTCCATTACGTTGTGCTAGAAGAATAAGCCGTGTCCGACGACTCTCTTTTCCTGGATGCGAACTTCTCATCACAAAACAACGCACCGATGAGCACGGCAGTGATTTATTTTACGCTTATTGGTTCAAATCCGAAAAGCCAACGTTTGCGGGGTTTTGTTTTTCTTTTTTTTTTCCTCTACCTCGGACAAAAACAGGCTATCACAAAACAAGAATATAGCTCAACACAAATCAATGAACCGGAAGCTAAAATGGCATTCTTCCGCACTGGGTGCCAGCTTGAACTCTGAGACAAAAAAGACGCGGTGCCAGCGATGTGTTTTCTGTCTCCTGTGGCTTCCTCGTCTCAAGTTCAAGCTGGCTTTCACTGGAAGCTGATCACACGCTGAGCGAAAGAGAGGAAATAATTTCGAGGTGGATACAGACACGCGCATACCCAAATCGCAACATATTGAGCAAATGAAACTCGAGCCATACTACAAAAAAAAAAAAATGAAAAACTTGTCATGCACCATGCAAACATGCTAACCGTTCAGGGGCCATTAGAAACTAAGAAAGAAATGAGGCTCTAATAATAATTAAGAGATCGCTAACCATATCCAGGAAGCCTCCAGGTAACAAAGGACCCTAGCCGCCTCACAACCTTAGAAGTCAAAACCTCGTGAAGAAATGAAGATCACTCTCTCAGGAAGGAAGGAAGGGAGGGAGATTTTGACTATGTCCGACTATCACATGATGATAGCTGTTTAGTGAGTTTGCATCAGAAACTTGAGGTTGGAACCTGTCCGTCCGTACATCTGAAATGTCGCTTCACAGATGACAAAGTAGAGCCAAAAATCCCAGGCTTCCAAGTGCGATGGTAAAACTCGCGAGGGAATACAAAGAGATATCGGCAGGCGATAGAACGTTGTCTGTGAAGGGTGGAAAATGGCTTCTTAGTAGATATGCCAAAAGAGTGTATACGCCGCATCAGTCGCATCGGTGACTGATGCTTTCTTGCTTTTTATATAATTTTACTTTCTGCTCTGTGCGTGCTGCTATCATTGCTCTGGGACTCTTGGCTCCTGAACCGCTTTCTCCTCCCTTTCTTGCATGCATTTTTTACCTCCCACTTAGGCGTTCGAATGTCTAAATGTTGCGAATTGTAGCTGATGTGTTGTTACTCGAGGTTTCTCTGAATTTTCAGGTATCTCTTGTGATATCCGACTGAAGTGCATTCAAGTTCTTTCCGATTCTTTAAAAGCCTTATGCTGGACTGGAAGACGGGCAATATAATAAACGAATAAATAGAATGTTGCCTATAGGTACCTACGTCCCCGAAGCTGTCTTATCCGCGTGCATTGTATATGCTAACTGTGCGCCACTTTCTCGGCCCGACATTGAAAAAAGAATGTGCCGACCTGCCACACATACAGGAAGCCGCGCTAACGACTGCGACCGATCGAGTTAATGCGCTTCCACCCCAGCAATTAGTCACCCAAACTGAGCAACGCAACAAGCGCATTAAAATCGACGGAAGCCTTCCATCAGATAAGGTCACATTAAAAGAAGTGATGATAATTAGTGCCCTCTTCGAGTCTGTAAGTGGCAGCGCTGTGAACTGCCCTGCGGTAACGGGGGAAAAGAAATAACATACAGCGTGCAGTGTTTGCTCAAATTAGCACGCAGAAAATAGTCAGGCAGCGATCACGCTCGACCCACAACACCATAACGCAGTTACCGAGATTAATTGGCTTCTCACACGCACGACCGCAGTGTGAGAGCGTACACGAAATGACCAGTGTTTTGTCTGCGATGACTTTTATTTCTACTCCATGAACAAAACTAAAAGTACAATCATTATATCATATAATTTGCAAAGCAGCAGAGCAGCTGTGTTCCGTGTCGAATGGATCGGAGGATTGCGATGCGTTAGCATTACAGGTCTGATGTTGGCAGGGGGCCAAGTGGAGAAAAGGAGGAAACCCGAAAATCCCCTTCAGACTAGAGAGAAAAGAAGGGACAGGGAAAAGGTAAAAAAGGGGGGGGGGGGGGGGGGGGTTCGTATTGCAAAATCGAAAGAGAGTCGGAAAAGGTAGTGGGAGAGGGAAACAAAAAGAGGGTTGCAGGTGACTTGTAGTGGGAGTCGAATTGGAAAGAGGAATATCCTTCTCTCTCAGGGGAAGGGAGGAGAGAAAATTAGGGAGGGATCGAGGACTAAGAAGCAGTAGGAGACGAGGTGGCGAGTGGGGGATACTTTATTGTCACGGTCTCGCTCCTTCGCTGAACGAAGAAAACGCATAGACGGATATAAGAGAGAGGCGCAAAACGAATACGCCTAATTTTAACGGATTTATGCCACATGAATCACATCGCTGTCCATATAATTTTATTCACCTTAACTCTGATTGGTTATGACAATGGGATACACGCAGCAACTGTTTCACTCTGGGTGATCATCATAACCACACTGCGAAATAATAGAAGAAGGAATGAGTGAGAGGGAAATGTGTGAAACTGGTGCCATATCTTAGTGTTCTCGAATAATTTTGGAGACCCGGTCAAACGCCAACATAGCAAAACAAATGTACTTAACGCGTTACTAGTTGCACCGACCAGTATGCGTCTCCGACGAGCATCCGACTAGTGGAGAGTCCAAAATCAAGTGATAAGAACTTTTCGTTGGTTAAAAGACTAGGGAGGCTAGATGTTCTCTGCGTCTTTTTGTTTGTTTTTAATAATTTATAAAGAATTAGTAAGCGTAGGTCACTACCTGGAGGCTCGCTTATGTAAGGTAAAATTCCGAAAAATTTGCATGTTATCCCAAACAGTGCAGAGTAAAAATAGCCTATCTTGTGCACTCTTTGTCAAAAGTAGATATTCCGCCATTGAAGCAAATAAATCACACATCATCACGCTTAAAACGTATATACGACGCACCTACATAATAAACAGCATGAGGGCTAAGCACGCATTACGTTAAATCGTGAGCATAACAAGATTGGCTTGCACACAAAAAATTATTTACATCTGATTTTAGCTGAAAGTATCGCATGGGATTTGAGACACGTGTTATCGAATGCTTGCAAGCAACCTACGAAACCAAATAAAAGGAAAAGTTTATGGTGATTATCTGCTTACGCCTTACCTTAACCATCCCCGCTCCTATCGCTATCATTTACATCGTTCAATTGCCTTTCTTTCTGTCATATTTATTTTACTTTTTCTCAGGCGCAAAAGTTGTTATCCGTAACCATGCATGTATCTGCAAACTGCGCTGCTATCTCTTTAGGGCGCATTTTCTCTAACATAAACAGGAAAACATGTTGATCGTTAGTCGGAGCAGTTAATAGCGAATCAGCAATGCTTGCCGCTCATAAAACTGCCGTATCAAGGTATTAACGCCAAGTGAACACAACTTAGAAGAGCCGGATCATAATGCAGGGTTTTGAAGCAGTCTTTACCACAGGGAGGGCTCATGCGAGTTCTCAGCCGCACGAGGCAGCCTCAACCGCGGAGCTGCACCTATACCTGCCCCAAAGGGCAGGCATCTCTCTACACAGGGCTTCTGCGGTGCTTTCTACAACACACATTCTTGTACCGCCGCGCCGACGGCGCATAAGGAGTGCGCGCACATGCGCGCTGGGGGAACAAGGGGCGAAGTCCTGCAGTCGGGTCGAAGAAGGACCAGGTCGAAGCTGGCTACGCCGGTGATGAATGGTCCGAGCGCGGCCAACATCCGCGACCATCACGGGGACGGTAAATCATGGAGCCTGCCGGCCGCCGGATCACCACGCCGCCGCCTCGTTGAGGCCCCCCTGCGCCCGGACGCGGTCGGTCGGGCGACCGGCTAGCCGCCCGATCGGGCATCGGAGGCCCCAGTCGAACCTTGGAACCAACCAAGAATTTCCATGGAAGACGCGTTGTGAATAGCAAGGATTGTGTGAAACAGGGCCAAAGTTTACTCATTGCGCACATATTTTGCCCTCAGTTTGAGCGTGCTGCTGTGCCGCTTGGACTCTCTTACTGAAGCGAAGATTCTGGGTGACTCCATCATCACAGTGAATCAGTGAAGGCGCGCTCTTTAAGTTTTTAAGGAACTCGGGGTTGAGTTCAACTGAACGCTCTTTACCCCCTTTCTCTATAGATACCTGGACATGTTAGACTCCTTTCCTTGGCGCTCTTTCATTTTTCTCCCTCTGATCCCCTCCACACGTGTAGGATAGCCTACTGGACATCGTCCCTGCCTTTCTATTCTCTCTCTCTCTCTCAGTTTACAACGAGAGGAAGAAGAAGGCTAGACAACATTGAAGAGAGCTGAACAAGTGTTGGGGGGAGCCTCAGTTCGCAAGCCGAGCCAACGGTTTCTACAAGGCAACTACAAGGGAAGCCGAGGCTTTTGTACCAGCTCATAACGTTTTGTAGAATGTTTCAGTTTCACAATAAAACTGATTTTCAGAACGAACCATAGACAACACGCCTCTGCGCCACTACTACTCAGCGATCATTTCCATCTATGCTTCATTATTTGTTTCTTTTATTGCTTTGTGCTGAGTTAGGATCTTGGAATTTATGCCATATATACCCAGCCGTGGCTTTTAAAAGCTCGACTTTTGTGGTCATGTCACCTAGTTAGCGTGCGTCTATATTTGTCAGAAACATATAAGATTACAACAACTGTGCTTTTTTTTTTCTTCATAGTGCAGGTTTCGTTGGCAGCTAAATTATTCCGAATGGTTCCGCTCTCGGCTGTTTGGGTGTGGGCCGTAAGCCGAAATTGAAAAGCTTCGTTTATACCAGTGGTCAAATACATAGAGGATGCCAAATTATTATGAGATCATGTGACCACGAATCAGGACCTCGCCGTGAATGCCACAGATCACGCCACTTGGGACGTCACAGACGGAAGCCAATCAATGCGCCAGATACAGTGGCTTCATACATGACGTCACCACCAAGTACAGTGCCCGGACGAGAAGGGACTCATACATAACTGCGCGTCATGGCTTCAGCAGTGCCGTGATGTCATCACATATATCCTGATTATTTATCCTTACTCTGTCATTGAGTATATGCGCCTTTAGTATGATCATACTCATTACACACATGACATGATGACGTGAAATTACTAACCACCAGCTGTGGCAGACTGGCACTAGTAGCTAGTGTACGACTATACTCTCATAGCATTCGAGACTGCGGATAACATACGTCCACATTAATTCATGCCACACGTGGCTCCGCCACAAAAGCAAACTGGTCTATTATTAAACATTTTCGTGCTCCCTGAGCAAGTCTAACGATAACACAGAATTATAGGTGCGTGAAGTTTGGCGGTTCCAACTTCGTTAAACTAATATGACGTACTGAAGCCAATGGTTCCGTTTTCTGCAGTGATACGTAAAAGGACTAATACACCGTTTTGTGAGCAGTGGACTCTTGTTTCCACCTGTGTTGTTTTAACTTTTGTTCTGTGGTAAGATGCACGATGCTTCTAGCGAGAATCGATGGCTTTGACAGGGACGGGAGATGGAATGTAGAGGTTTGCAAAACGACGCCCCAAATGTTTAGTTTGGGTCGCAAAGACTTCTTCCGTCGTGCAGAAGACAGCAGGAAAGCAATTTTTCGCCAACAGCTTTGCCAAGCTCTGCACGAAAAGGCCAAATCCGCAACCGCAGGGATGGACTAGTGCACTGTGCAGCTTGCTGCACGTTGTAGTGGCGTACTCTTACAGCAGCGAGTCAGCACTGCCTGCAGCCGCGTCGAACCCAATGAATCGTCCATTGCAAGAAATTGTCCTAGTAGTGAATGGGTGCTGGTGCGCCGCGTATGGTTTTTGGCCGGTAATATATTTATTACTTGGTCAACGCTCGCTTTCTCTCCCTATCACATAGTGCGTGCAAGCGAAAATTATAGACCATGGAACTGTTGCGCAGAGAGAGGGGGGTGGGACGGGGAGCATTTACCATGAGCTCTGTGCAAGCCGCGGTACATCGACTTCCCGGTTGAAAACAACAAATGGCTGCGATCTGTTAACTTGTAAACTGCGTACAGTTTGCCTCCGGGACTCTGGGAGGCTTATTTCAGGAAAATGAGGTAGGCGAAGTCAGACAGTCTCACAGAGAATACGGAACCCTGCAGCGCGCAAGAAAGTTTAACGGTAGCTGACGAACTGCCGCGCTGCGGTGGTCTTGTCGTGACGCTGGGGCTACGTCGACCCGGCCTTCACTTGGTAGCGTGCAGAGACTCGGGGTTGAAGAAGGACTGAATCTTCGAAGTTGGTAAAATATGTACAAGCAGGTTTAATGGCACTTTGAGAAACTTATTTACAAGATTATTTACACGAAAAAGAAGGGTACATCAGCAAAATGGCAAGCGTTAAGAGTTCATAGCGAGAAGCGACTGGATGAGCCGTTTACCCAGGGCCCAGAGCGACATTTCGTGCTCTGCAGCGTCCTTAAAACCCCCTATGTCCAGCCCCTCTCTGAAGATGCTGACCAACCAAATCCAGGGCACGCCCCTCAGGTATCGGCATCCAATCGAACACATCACTGCACTGATGGTCTGAAGCACTGACTGGTCCGGCATTCATTCGTTGGGCGTGATCACTTGTTGGCGGGAAAAGCTTGGGAACGGCGAGGAGAGGAGGTACATTTCTATTCTTCAGCAAAGAAACCACAGGCTGGTTCTGACAAGTGGTTTTACTTCTCAGAAACCCGAGTGCACGTGGCGCCGCATCCGCTCCCAGCATTGTCCGTTTTCGACAATTGCAAATCTTTCCTGCATTCCTGGGAAATCACTTAATGGCTGTATGCGTCATGCTCCTTTCTTGTCCTGCACGTCAGCGGACATGTCACTCTGTCGTCTCCTTTGGAAAGTAGGCATTCCTCACTGGACGATAGGGCTTATCGACTGGAAGGGTGAACAAAAGAAAGAAAGCACTTCCTGCATTTCCCGCAGGGGGACGTTTCTTTGTGTTTTTCCAGACGTTCTCTTGGCAGGGTCAATTTGGCATTTGCAGAGTGTCCACAAAGCAAAACAGGCTTACAAAACAGGATTCCTGGAAACAGGCTCACTTAGAGCCATTGGACCATCACCACATATTCACAGCACTTTTCCATGCCCACAGGCGAACAATAGAGCGCGCAAATGCGGATGCTTGGTCGTAACAGCCTCCTCCCCCGCCAGAAGAGTCTCGGAGGGCAGCAGTCCCAGCTGGTGCATGAAGAGACGACTTAATGGCCTGCACGTGAACGCTTGAAGCTCGCTGTTGCTTGTCGCGTTGTCTTGATTGTTGTAGGCCAAATTGCTCGAGCTGTCTGAAACTCAACCACATGTCGAAGCAAGCACTCGGCTCCCGTCTGAAGAGACCAGGTTAAAAGAAAACTGCCATTGTTGTTCGAGAAAAGCCCACTCTCAAGACGTTCAGGACCCACGTATGCCTAGAAAACCAAACGTGCTGCTTTACATAGTCACACATATACAAGCGCACGGAAAAAAAAAAAAAAAAAAAAACCTGATTATCAATTTCGATACATGGTGAGGAACATCTCGGACCGCTTAGAAAGAGCGGCTAAGCGCGTCCGCATTCCCATTTAACTTCCCCTTTTTGTATCTTATTTCAAAATTGTACTGCTGTAAAATCAAGCTCCACCTAAGAAGGCGACTGTTCTTCGATGTCGCAGTTTGCAGCCAAGCCAGGGGACAATGGTCCGTCTCTACGGTGAATTTGGCCCCTCCAAGATAGCACTGCAATTTTTGAATGGCCCATACAATGCAAGCGCATTCTTTCTCTGACGCGCAATAAGCCCTCTCTCTAGAACTCAGTTTTCTGCTCAAGTAGAGCACGGGGTGCTCATTACCGTCGTCATCTCTCTGGCAGAGAACAGCACCTAGCCCTCGATCACTGGCATCACACTGGACCGTGAATTCTCGGTCATAGTCTGGAGCTCGCAATACCGGACGGCTAATCAGCACAGCCTTCAGGTTTACGAAGGAGGCTTCCTTTTGTTCGTCCCAGACTACATTTGTCGGTTCTGTCTTGCGGAGAGCGTCGGTCAGAGGGCTAGCCAAAGCTGAATAGTTAGGGATGTAGTGATTGTAGTACCCAGTCAGACCCAGGAATGCTCGAATTTCCGTCTTCGTGCTCGGCCGCGGGTAGTCTGCTACCGCAGAAATCTTAATCTCGCTGGGTTTCCTGAAACCTTGACCTACATTGTGACCCAAGTAGTCCACGGTCGCCCTTGCCAGGCAACATTTCTCGGCCTTTACGGTTAGTCCAGCTTGACGCAAAAGGCTCAGTACAGCTCTTAGATGTACCATATGGTCCGCCCATGAGTCGGAAAAAACCGCAATGTCGTCTAAATAAGGCACCGCGAATGTTTCACACCCCTTTAAAACCCTATCCATGAGTCGGGAAAAACAAAATGGAGCATTTTTGAGCCCGAAACTCATCATTGTTGGCTGGTAGCTGCCCGTCGGAGTGACGAAAGCCGCGTATCTGCTGGCGCGTTCAGTGAGCGGTACTTGCCAGTATCCTCGAGTAAGGTCCAGCGTAGTCACATATGCCGCTCTACTGACCTGTTCTACTCTCTCCTCAATATTCGGAATAGGATACACTTGATCCCTGGTGAGAAAATTTAGCTTTCGGTAGTCTACCACAGGCCTAGGGTCTTTACCTGGAGCTTCTACTAAGATCATAGGCGAAGCATAATCGCTTTCCGAGGGTTTTATTACTCCCAATTCCAGCATGCGAGTTACTTCCCTATCCAGAATTTCTCTTTGCCTTGGAGAAAATCGGTAGCACCTTGATCGCACTGGCACGTCTGAAGTCAGCTCAATATCGTGCTCAGTCAAATCAGTTCTGCCTGGCCTGTCCACGAAGCAGGCCTCAAACTCTGTTATTATCTCGCCCAGATCGGACAGCTGGGATTTCTTTAGTTCTCCTCTCTGCTCCGTCTTTTTGAGAAGCTCCTGAGCGTTGCTTCCTTTTCCGCTGAGGCAAATCAAGTTGTCCCCCATCTCCTCGGGAAGGTTTAAAGTTAGATTTACCACGGCTTCCCTCTGCACATAAGGCTTCATAAGATTGCAATGATAAATGCGCACTGCTTTACGCCTATCGGGGATTTTCACTGCGTAGTTAGTGTTAGAAAGCTTTGCAACGACTTCAGCCGGTCCTTCCCACTGTACTTCGAGCTTATTCTTGGGATCATTGGCCTGCTCCACAGCTAAGTCCTCTCGGGTTCCACTTAGAAGTCTCGTGAGATTACTAGACACCGGCGGCAAGAGGTTAATCTCTAGAACGTCCTCATTCCGTGTCTTATCAAGCTCACTTTCTAGTTGACCCATCTGAGATGCCTCGCTCTCAAAGCTTTCCGACCCGCTATCTTCCGCATCTACCACTGTTTTAGCTGCCGTTTCTTCCGCTGTGGATTTTTCTGGAATGAGCAGTGTAGCTAGTTCTCGCGCCTTTGAACGTGTTAAGGCTTGCACAACTCTGTCTCCGAAAAGGATGCCCCTCTTTCGCAGTAGCATGTCCGATTTGTTAGAGAACAAATACGGATAGCACTTAGGAAGCTTTCCTGAAACGGCAGCCTCGGTTGCCAACTTGCCGAAAGGGCCCTCGATGACCACGTTCGCGATTGGCAAGCACACACTCTGTTCCTCCACTACCTGGCGGATCCACGCACACTGTCCTGTATAGTCGGAAGGCGACACATACGCCGGATGGACAACATCCATCGTTGCGGCCGAATCGCGCAGTACCTTGCAAGGCTTCCCGTTGACTACTAGGTCATGCAGGTAGGGTTCTAAAAGCTGCATATTTTCATCGCAGTCCCTGACATACGAGAAAGCAATCTTTTCTTTCCGGCAGTTGACGGCAATGTGACCCTGCTCATTACACCTAAAGCATGTGAGCGGCTTCCTAGCCTCAAGCTTATTCTTTGTGCTCTGCGCGTTGGTCACCTCCCCACCCCTCTCACCGCCGTCCTTTCCAGGGAGTCCGCCCGAAGAAACCCTCATTTCCTCGTTTCCAACTCCAGCAAAGTGCCTTTCCTGACGGTTATTCACACTGAAGTTGGGATTGCGGGGCCTATCCACTGCTGGGCCGCCGAATTGTCGGCGCGAAGCATACTCCTCAATAAGTTCGGCAGCTTCAGTTGCCGACTTAATTTCGCCTCGGTCCTGTAACCAATTTCTTTCTTTTTCTGGGAGGCAGTTATAAAACTGCTCCAAAAGAATTCGCTCGACTACAGCGTCCCTATCACTGTAGGAATCAGTGCTCTTTAGCCACTCGCCCAAATTAACTCTTAAATTGTACAGGAATTCAGGGTAACTCTCGTCCCTGGACTTAGTAGCTTTCCGAAAACGTTGTCTGAACGCCTCGGCGCTAAGTCTATACTTTCTCAGAAGGCAAGCTTTGACCTTCTCGTAGTTGTCCGCGTCCTTCTTGCTTAGCCGCGCGACAACCTCCGCTGCCTCGCAGGGCAGAACCGTCAATAATCTCTGAGACCACGTGTCTCGCTGGAAGGACAGTTTTTCGCAGGTTCGCTCAAAGTTAGCCAGATACAGACCGATATCCCCTGATATCACATATGGCTGCATGCACTTTGACATCTTGAAATCTGCCTCCTTGTTGAGAAGAGGTACCGCTAGCTGGGGACAATTGCCCGACCTCTTGCTCAACTCTAGTTCTAATTTCCGGAGCTCAATTTCTTGGTCCAGCTTTTTTTCTTCTCTTTCACGCTTCTTTTCCTCTTTTTCCCACTCACGTTCGCGCTCCTTTTCCTCTTTTTCCCGCTCTTTCTGCTGTCTGAGCTGTTCCTTTTTTTGACCGATGAGGTTCCATGCTTCACTGAGCTCCTCATCATCGGCTCCCAAATCTGTGATTGCCTTTATAATCAAAGGTTTTCGTGCCAAACCACTTGTATCAATTCCCAATTCCTCACACAATTGCAACAGTTCCGGTTTCTGTAGCTTTTGTAGGTCCATGATCGCTCCGAGTGTCGGCTACTTCCAAAACAACTGTGCAAACTACCAAACCTAAAGGCGTTTCCACACTCTCTTTACCAGTTCTAAAATCTAACCCTGTTCTAGAACCTGGTCCACATCAGAAGAAAAGCCAAGCACTCACCCACACATGCGATCGATGTTCCGAGCTGCTTTCTTGTTGGCCGATTGTTGCTCCTGCTTGTTGCTTGAGATGCCACCTCCGATCACCAGATGTTGTGGCTTGTAGATTCTGATCCACCTCGAATCACCAGATGTTGTGGCTTGTAGATTCAGATCGCACCGCTGCCACCAGTCATCGTGACGCTGGGGCTACGTCGACCCGGCCTTCACTTGGTAGCGTGCAGAGACTCGGGGTTGAAGAAGGACTGAATCTTCGAAGTTGGTAAAATATGTACAAGCAGGTTTAATGGCACTTTGAGAAACTTATTTACAAGATTATTTACACGAAAAAGAAGGGTACATCAGCAAAATGGCAAGCGTTAAGAGTTCATAGCGAGAAGCGACTGGATGAGCCGTTTACCCAGGGCCCAGAGCGACATTTCGTGCTCTGCAGCGTCCTTAAAACCCCCTATGTCCAGCCCCTCTCTGAAGATGCTGACCAACCAAATCCAGGGCACGCCCCTCAGGTATCGGCATCCAATCGAACACATCACTGCACTGATGGTCTGAAGCACTGACTGGTCCGGCATTCATTCGTTGGGCGTGATCACTTGTTGGCGGGAAAAGCTTGGGAACGGCGAGGAGAGGAGGTACATTTCTATTCTTCAGCAAAGAAACCACAGGCTGGTTCTGACAAGTGGTTTTACTTCTCAGAAACCCGAGTGCACGTGGCGCCGCATCCGCTCCCAGCATTGTCCGTTTTCGACAATTGCAAATCTTTCCTGCATTCCTGGGAAATCACTTAATGGCTGTATGCGTCATGCTCCTTTCTTGTCCTGCACGTCAGCGGACATGTCACTCTGTCGTCTCCTTTGGAAAGTAGGCATTCCTCACTGGACGATAGGGCCTATCGACTGGAAGGGTGAACAAAAGAAAGAAAGCACTTCCTGCATTTCCCGCAGGGGGACGTTTCTTTGTGTTTTTCCAGACGTTCTCTTGGCAGGGTCAATTTGGCATTTGCAGAGTGTCCACAAAGCAAAACAGGCTTACAAAACAGGATTCCTGGAAACAGGCTCACTTAGAGCCATTGGACCATCACCACATATTCACAGCACTTTTCCATGCCCACAGGCGAACAATAGAGCGCGCAAATGCGGATGCTTGGTCGTAACAGTCTGTTCCACATGTGCAACTGTTAGAGAATGACTTATGTGGAAAGTAGAGGGTTCCCCTCCTCCCGTATAAATGATATGCCCAAGACAGCTCTCCTTCTTTCCCCTCTCCCAGAGAGGTCCCATTCTGAAGGCCATTAAACTGACCACGTGATAGCAGATAAAATGTTGTCTTAATTAGACAGCAGACGAGCACCAGAGTGTTCCAGTTTTAATGAACGCAAAGATGATCATTGGATCTCATAGTGGTGGCTCTAACAATGCAAATATATTGCTACTAAACAATGATGACAATGCATTTCTAAAGGCCCTCTTAAGACACCTTTGGTGATCAAAGAGCAACTGTGAATTAAATACATGCAGCTGATTTACTGCCGCCACATTCGTTTGCCGTCCATGTAAAATTATTCACTTCCATTCAGTGTGACAGGTTCATCCATAACTTATGCAGTTTTCGTTCATGGTATCTGAATGACAGCCGTTGTGCTGAGTGTTTTGATAGTCAAGGGGCATACTATATCGTCACGTTCTTAGCTATAGTAGCCACTGATACAAATTTGTGCTGGCGGGCAAGAATAGACTTGCCTACACACGACCCTGCTGATTCACTCATTAAGCTCATTTTTAGTCAAGCGCTTATTGACTACACTTTAATAATAGCTTGTGAGGAAAATAATTTATCATAGGAGCTACTGACCAGATTATTCATCGCATCCTTAACCAACCAACTGGAAGGTATAGAATGCATACGCAATGAAAAGTGAAGTTTGTCACAAAAAATGCAAATACGGAAAGCAAGCGGATGCAGTTTCAAATCTAAGCTATCATTACGTTCTATTTTTCGGGCTATCGTCTTATCAGCCTCGTGGGAAAAAAGTGAGGAAGAAGGATAGACTATAGTGTGTGAGGGAGAGATATCCTGCGATAACGCCATGAATGACGAGGAACGGGCTCGCGACGTTCGCACAGCGATTAGCATCTGATAGCTCAATAAAGGTAGCCCTGCTGGACACTTTCAGCTCTGCATTAAGAGAACGCGCCATTTTTTTTTTACTCTCGAATATACTCGGCACAGGTGGGGACTAGGCCAAGGCACGCTGTGAATAAAACAAGAGGAAGATGAAGGCACACAAAAGTCCCGCATAAGTGAAGACATCTCTCGAGATGTCATTTCGTACGCAGGTGGAACGGCCAGTAAGCCAATTGGAATGCTTCCTTTTTAATTCTTATTGTTTGATATTCATTTGGACCGTAGAGAATCTAGAGCTCAGTGGTAGCACGTAAATTCTGCGGTGAGGCGATGAATACTTAATTATTTGCTCGTCTCGCCTTCCACGTGCTCTTATAGGATGGTGTAACAGGATGTAAGGCAGCAGTTTGACAAAATGATGTCATGAAGATTTCAAGGTGGTAGCTGACAATTGCCAACATCAAATACCATATATAGCTTACAGCCCGAATGTACAAGTGGAATTAAACGTAATGAAGTAGCAGCTTAATATCGCGCAGGAACCCTCAAGTCTATCTCGTCGATAGATCGGAAAGGACAATACTTTATTCGATATACGCGGTGTCCGAATTAAGAATAGGCTACCGAACACACCAAACCATTAATGAGCAATCCGTAAGTTCTAATAAAGCTTAGTTTAGAATTTGAGTTCGAATTAACGAGAGTCCACTCTACTATGGCAAACATATTTCCAAAAAAGAGCACGTCACTGTATATTGTAATCGAAGGATAACTTTGTACTGCATAAATCCAGTCGAAAAGCATAGGGGAGTGTTCCAAGTTCCTCGAACTCTCAGCTTACGCCTGCAGTGGCTCGAACGAAGGCGAGCTACAGTGGCCCACCGGGAACGGGGAAGACGAAAACTCGTGTTGCGCTCAGGGAGAGAAATATTAGAAAGAAACTGAAGAAGCCCTCACGGTTCGCCGCCACGCAACAGGATTAAACGCGTGGTCGTCCGTGAAATAATGAGCCACCCTTCCTCTATGCACAAAGCCAGACGAAGAAACAACGAAGAAAAGGGAAGACACGAAAGCGGGAGAACAAAATGCGACTCCCAAGAAGAAGACAGAAAGCGGCAACCTCGAGCGCTTTTGTCGGAAAAGCCCCGGTGCATTCGCTAAGATGTGTAGCGGCAGCAGCAGAAGCGCGGTCTTCCAGGGGGTGGTGCATACAAGATGGAAAGCATGGTCTCTCGTGGCTCCACGCAGCGGCAGTCTCCGGCTGCCCCTTTTCGCGGCATCGCGCAAAATGGATCAGGTCAGCTAGCGGCTGATGATGCATCATCACCGTGGTGCGTCCGAACCAACAAACCCCCTCCGCATTTTCACCTCCCCATTCTGCTACCATCGCTTTCTGTTTTTTGTTGCTGTTTTTTTCTGGTAGGCTAAGGAACCTCAAATCCGTGCCGCATCTCAGTCAGGAAAAGAAAATGAGACAAAAGCGGCAGCTTATGTACCGTATCAAACCGAACTTAAGAGCCACTCTCTTCCTTTGCCCTTTCTTATCGCGAAGATTCTGCATCCCTTAACGGCACCTCAGTATTATTGGTAGTATCAGCAACGGCTGCAGTTATAGTAACACGAGCAGTTTTAATACAAGCAGCATAAGCACTAGCAATTATTATTAGCAGTATTCGCATGAACGCCGATCAGCAACAGTACTAATCGAAAAAGAAAACAAAACAAAAAAGCACTACTAATAAAAGAGAGTGTGAATACAAGCAGTACATGCGTGATAGACTTATGACAAATCGCCATTACGTCTTCGCGTAAGGGGTATCACCTTGTCCTTTCGGCACCTAATGAGTCCAAACTGGGGACACGCCGCACAGCCATTCAGAAATAGGAGCACAAAGTCCGCCTTCTGTAATACATGGAGCAGTCAGGGGCACAGAAGTGAAGGAGCTTGGCATTCGTAGAAAATACTAAGTTCCTACTTAAACTGAAACATTTTTCAAGTCCAGAAAAAAATGCATCCTTTTCTGGTATCGTGAAGAGAACGACATAAAACTGCGGCTGAAATCGGAATACATTTGGCATCTTTTTTCTTTTTCTGGCAGGTTATATCTCTTGTAAAAATATTCCACGAAACACATGAAACCAAATATAAACATCCATCACAAAAACTTTATATAGAGTGAGGAACGCTCACCTCGTATACCAATTTTTCAAGCGACGACATTAGTGATTACACAGATTGCGTGCCTGAAAACTTAACTTTGTCTTCTGAAAAGCTAAAGTTCTGAAAGAACGAAAAAGATCTCGTACTTCGGCGAACCCGTCAACCTCGCCTGTAAGGACTGGAGAAAGGTGGGAGTGAAAGAAGAAGGGGAGAAAGAATCGGTGTACGGTTTCAAGATTACTATGATTGCTATTAAATTCTAACCATAATATTTATAGCTGCATTGTCACACTTCTTTACATTCTCGCTTGGCGCTGAAAATTCCCTTGTGTAAAACACTACACCTTGGCTAATCACTCGTCAGTTGGGATTGGCCAATCTCAAGCTTGGCCAATCCCAATTCCTTTCAAGAGGCCAACACCACCACCAGCACCAACAACAATAGGACTTTTTATGAACGAAATTTATTGCCGTAGGGCATCAGATGGTTATGTATTTAAAGATGATGAAATGATTAAATTAATGGAAAGAGGTTTGCTGGTTTTATGAAACCAAGAAGTGAGCTTTGGTGTGGTCCCTGCGTCCAGGCAGTATATGTAGCAGGAATCCGAGTTGAAAAACCCGCTTCTGTCAGGGGCCTAATCATTGGTTTCAGTGCAGGACAATCCGACAGCAAGTGGTGCATGTCGGCTTCAGTGGTCTCACATTCGCATGACAGAATAATTTCGGCACGTTCAACGTGCGCAGACATTGTACAGCACAAGGGCGGTTTTTGCGTTTCGCCGCCCAAGGCCAGGTTCGAACAGGTGGCTCAGTAGCTGAGCGCATTTACTACCGCATCCGGCAGTAGGGTACGGCTGACTGTCCAAACTACGCTAAACAGAGATCAAGCCATTGGCCCACCTGTTGAAACTGTCGCTTTGCGCGTGTAATGATTCATGACTGTTCAACAGCGCATACAAAAAGGACAGGGGCGGAGAGGAGAAAAACACATGATGCTGAATACATTTCCCCACTCCTGACACACAGATGATGTTGTTTGTATACCCCCCCTCCTTTTCTGCCCTGTTTGTTTTCACTGTTGAACAATCATGAACAATCATGAACCATTCATTGCCAACTCGCCCAATGTTCTATTTTTCTTCAGAGTGTATAGAAAGCCCAATGAATGCAACCTCTAATGTTAGCTTAATCCAGTATTTGCCTGGAACATTCATACAAGCAAACGAAGGTTTTCGTCCTATTTTCGGCCATCAGAAATGAGATTATATTGTTCCCAACTTTCTTCTTCAGAGGCGAAAAATTCTTAAATTTTCCCATTTGTGACTACAGCTCTGAACGAAAAAGTGCCAGTTGTGGCTGTGCACTCTCCCCCTTAACCTCCAGAGACTAAGTACGGGGGGATGCGGTATTACTGTGTAGCGAAGTAACTACACCGAGCGTATAAGGCATTCTCTAGTGTGAATGCCTTACGCTCGCGTGCGTTTTGTTTTCTACATTTTCCAACTTTTGCAGCGCTCCCGCTATCTCTCGGATTCCACACTGCAACGGCCTCAGAGCAAAGCCACGCTGAGCGGTGTGCCGCTCTTTGCATCAAAAATATTATTTTCGAAACCTGCTCGTTACACCTCCTTGAGACCGTATCACTCGCCAGCATCGCGATGCAAGGCGGATCTCAACTTGAGTGAAGGGGTTGCTCGCTCCTTGGGTCGTCAAAGAGTTTGCCAGAACGGAGGCCGCCGCTGGCGGGAGGCGGGATGAAAACTAGCATTGTTGGCCTGTGATGAGTAACTTGAGCAGGAGTGATCCTTCAAGTGGATCTGAATGGGCGTGTTTCCTTACTTTGTGCTTCTGCTACTTTATGCACACCGCCGACATTTTTCGCCATTCTCAATTGTTGGCGCTTTTTATTTCTTTTAGTTCGAGCAGGCTTACGTAGCCAGGACGGAAAGCCAGCCCTCAGCACACATAGTTGGTCTTTCAGAGCGTTCGGCGTAGTGTGTACTGCGGTAACCTCTTGTTTATCCTAGCCAGGCAGTGATGAAAACACTTCACGCGGGCGTCTTAACTAGTGGTAACCAGATAAGCTCAGACGTGTAGGAGAGGACCTGCAGTACGCGCTTAACATAGTCTTCACGGTTTTCCAGTGGCTAAAGCGTGATTATGGAGAAACCGAGATAGCAACAACAAATCCGCGAATCCCTCGAGATAGCTATCCTTCAGTGATGATTCATGGCCTGGCTCTTGGCTTTTGTATATAACTAAATACCTTTCTGCACGTTAACCCACTCAATAATGGTTAAAGTTACAGGAACAGGTAGTTGAATCGCATCAAAGGAAAGAGTTTATCAAACCGTTCTCTCATGCGCAGGATGCTTTTTATTGGCTTATTACTGGTCTTTCGCGCACTTGATTGAAGCAGGCAGTTATCCAGCAAGCTCATGTGAATCATATTGTGGCGCTGCAGGTATGTGAGACGGCTCAGTGTTAAGGTACCATACCTTGTGCTTGGTCGAGATGACTCATATAGCTTTTGATAGGGGAATAACGACGCGCAAGAAGGTATGCACGGAAGGACAAAAAGAGATGTGACATGCGCTACAGGACAGGACAGCTGTCTCGTTCTGTCTTTCGGCATGAGTCGTTTTGTGCGCTATTATTTCCCGTCCAAAAGATAACATAGCTGGTTGCAAATGGAAAAAAAAGAAAGTATTTGAAGACGGAAAGTTACAAGGCCGGTGCGGAGGTAAGATTTAGGAAACATCGTAGGATATAATACAATTATACTTATCAGTGGTGAAAAGTGGCAGTGATCTGACTGCTGGTGATGATGATTGCAGTTGTGGTGGCTTTTTGCGATCATGACGTTATGTTGTCTGTAGCGCCACCATTACACAGTGATAGATTACAGCCATTGCTGCCTACTTTGCGTTCTATCATCAAAGAAAAGTGTACGAATCGAAAAGGTTATCTGACATGTGCGCCATACGCTTCAACGTCATTTATGTAAAAAATGACACATCAAGCCAGATAGTGACATAGCAACACGTACTGACACATTAACCGAACTCTCTGTACTGCTGAAAGTGATACGCATTCGACAACGGACAACGCTGATTACCCGTCTACTCGTGCACGAAATGTTGCATTATCTTATTGGCGACACATACAACGTCGGAAAAGCAGCAGCGTTCTGGTAAATGGGCAAATATTTCCCTTACCTGTATGCGGCTAAAATAATTCTTATGGCATACAAAGGCATAAGAACACTCTGACCTGTGCATAGGGTAGATATTCAGCCCCGCACGTTTCACGCCGCTGCTGATAAGTAAACCAATATGGTATATACCACAGAGTCAGGGAAAACCTTAGCGATCCACTCCTGAAATGTCAAACTGCAGAGCGCAGTAACCGAGTATGAAATCTGTAGGGATCATTGCTGCCAGCCCCGTATGAACTAATTGATCAGTTACCCGATCAAAGCGTGCCGACCGACTGACGTCGGTTTAGAACGCTCTGTCATTGCGCAACGCTACAGCTGTACAGTAAATTGATTTTACTTCTCGGAACGCACAACAGCGACTCCCTGAAAGTGTCTGCTAGCTACTTTTTCATGTGAAGGACACTGACTTGTATAGAGCGCGTGTCAGCAAACGGGGCCACCAGTGGGCTATAAAACACCCACGTCCGTCGACTTCGTGATCTGTGTCTTTCTGTGCCTGCTAAAACTTGAAGCTGCCGACGCTCCGTCGGATGTCAGAGGGTTGAGTTATTTGGGAAGGAGAGCGCCCAGTGTCACTATAGCACCAAGCGAGGTTCGAAGCACCAAGCGTTTCGAATGTGAAGAGATGTGTATTACGAGTGCTTTGTCGGCTTTAATTTTTTTCTCCTTGCAGTCTCGTCTGTGGTATCCGAAGCACCCAGGCCTATTCGTTAATGTAAACGAATAGCCGATCGGCTAAGACAAAAAGAAACGCACGGTGGATGGAAGAAAAGAAACGGATGGAGGATGAGATAAAAGGGTTGATCGGCGCACTGCATGGTAATAACTTACCTCGCGCGGTCTTCTTATCTCTTCGGACGCCGCGTACACGGCTGTCGACTTGTCAGGGAGGCGCCAGACTCGCAGTAGGCCCCAAAGTTGCGAGTGTGATTCCCTCGTGTTTGTGGGCAACTCACGGGTCGGATGCTGCAGGAACCGCGTCTGAGCTGCCCTCTCTTGGCCTTACTTGGTAAGACTGGTGCATTTGTTCGACACGTGAATACTGGTGTATACTGATGATACTGCAGCATTTGCTGAACAGGTGCAAGACTGTTTTGAGGAAGTGCACTGATGCATGCATTTCACAGCACTGGAGCATTAAAAAGCCGATTGATCAGCAATGCACAGTGCCTGTACCTGGTTTAGAACATACTGTGCATACTTTTGAAGCAACGAATCCATGTAATTTTAAAAATATATTGCATTGAAACGCAACATGCAGCAGCCAGGATGTGAAACAGGTGGTTGTGCGAAAACAAAGTCACAGAATGGCAATTACATACTCGACAGACCGAAAGAAACATTAAAATCGAATAAGAGCAAAAGTGAATGTAAATTTTCTGCTCCGTTTCACGGCAAGGAATTTCTTTCGTCGAACTTTCCATCTCTGGAATCTTGTCTAAGCACTCCTTATAGGAGCCTATTCCAGGATGTCATCTTATGGCCGGTCATACCGTCGTGCCTTGGTCTCGCCTACACACGCACGTCAGGCAAGAGAGCGCTTTCTTCCTGGTCGTCGTCACAGCCCGGCTTCCTATACGTGAGCAATAAAGGAAAGCAAGAATTGAAAAGAAATATAGCAAATGCCGAGCTACATGAAGGGTATCCCTTTCAAGACTCAATTTAGCCATTAGTGCGGCGGCGTTCAGTTCTGTCATACGTTCGCCTTTGCGAGCTTAATTTGTTTTTTTTTTTTGTTTTTTTTTTTTTTTTTTGTTTTTTTCGTTGAGCAGAGCAGTGCGTCATATCTGACGAGTGCCCTGATCTAGCCGCCCCGTTTCTCCCACCTTCCCAGAGACCGGGGAACAAGAGAAAAAAACAGCGAAATTAAAACGATGAAAAATAATCTTGTATCCCGACCATGTTATTCGCGCTCAGATATCGGACCACCGTGTGTACACCTCACGTGAGGCCCGACGAAAAAATGGAAACATTAAACAAGCAACGACCAGCAAATGCCTGTCATAGAGAAGAGGAGATAGGAGGGGGGGGGGGGGGGGGGAAGGTTGAGAGGCAAGGCTATCGCACATTCGACGTGCATCGCTTCCTCGTCGGAGAAGTCGTCGGACAAGTTTCCGTAGCCGCTTCAAGCTCAGCGTCGTTCTGTCGCCTGTCTGTTAGTCCAAACATCCGCTGACGCTAGATCACATCGCCCCCTCGTCTCGTTCCGCCGTTTTTCATAGAACACTGAAATCTCCTCTCACTGGTGTCGAATATGCTTCTTTCCTTTTATTTTTTTCAATACTGTACGTTGTTTACCGGCTGCCTTGTTTTATTATCTACCGTGGTTATTTTTTCTCCTTTTGCAAGGTTTATACGCTCTCGATAAATAACACATGTGCAGTCAAACGTTTTCACCTCGCTGATCATCGAGAAGTGCAGTACGGTGGCATAAGGTGTAAAAGTGTGGATGAGTATTCAGCTAGACCTAACAACTTCAAATTCGCTTAGGAACTAAGTGAACTGAGCTTAACTAAGCTGACCATTTAATACTCCAAAGCAGTGTTTCTAGAAAGGGGGTCCACGAATCCCAGGAATTCTCGTGGTCCGCGAAACCCACACACACACACACACACACACACACACACACACACACACACACACACACACACACACACACACACACACACACACACACACACACACACACACACACACACACACACACACACACACACACACACACACACACACACACACACACACACACACACACACACACACACACACACACACACACACACACACACACACACACACACACACACACACACACACACACACACACACACACACACACACACACACACACACACACACACACACACACACACACACACACACGCACGCACGCACGCACGCACGCACACACACGCACACACACACACACACACACGCACGCACGCACGCACACACGCACACACACGCACGCATACACACACACACTCACACACACACACAAACTCACACGCAGAAAAAAATAGGTGCGCGATATCTCCGGCCTGGCTAGAAAAAGTTTAGCGGGATTAAAAGCATCATCATCATCATCAGCCTGATTATGCCCACTGCAGGGCGAAGGCCTCTCCCATATTTCTCCACTTAACCCGGTTCTGTGCTAGCTGCATCCACTTGACACCTGCGAACTTCTTAATCTCATCCGCCCACCTAACTTTCTGCCGCCCCCTGCTACGCTTTCCTTCCCTTGGAATCCAGTTTGTTACCCTCAGCGACCATCGGTTATCCTCTCTTCGCACTACATGTCCTGCCCATGTCCATTTCTTCTTAATTTCTACTAGAATGTCGGTAACTTGAGTTATTTCTCTGACCCACTCTGCACGCTTTCTATCTCTTAATGTTACCCCTACCATTTTTCGTTCCATAGCCCTCTGGGTTGTCCTCAACTTAAGTAGAACTCTCTTGGTTAGCCTCCACGTTTCAGCCCCATAGGTGAGTACAGGCAAGATGCAACTGTTGTATACTTTCCTCTTGAGCGATACCGGTAAGCTGCTAGTCATAATCTGCGAGTGCTTGCCAAATGCGCTCCATCCCAATCGTATTCTTCATGTTATTTCCTTTTCGTGGTCCGGATCTGCGGTTACTACCTGTCCTAAGTAGACATATTCGCCTACTACTTCCAGTATTTCGCTACCTAATGTAAACTGCTGTTCCTTCCCGAGGCTGTTGAACATTACCTTAGTCTTCTGCATATTGATTTTCAAGCCTACCTTTCTACTTTTCCTGTCTAGGTCATCAATCATTACTTGCAGTTCATCCCCCGAGTTGCTTAGCAAGGCAATGTCATCAGCAAATCGCAGATTACTGAGGTATTCTCCATCTACCCTTATCCCTAACTGCTCCCATTCCAAGCCTCTGAATACTTCCTCTAAACAAGCTGTGAATAGTACTGGGGAGATTGTGTCTCCTTGCCTAACACCTCTCTTTATGGGAATTTTGTTACTTTCTTTATGCAGAACTATGGTTGCTGTGCTGCCGCTATATATATCTTCCGGCACTTTCACGTATGGCTCGTCTACCCCCTGATTTCGCAATGCCTGCATCACCGCCGAGGTTTCAACTGAGTCAAATGCTTTTTCGTAATCAATGAATGCTATGTATAAGGGCTGGTTATATTCCGAGCATTTTTCTATCACCTGATTGATGGTATGGATATCATCGATAGTAGAGTACCGTTTCCGAAACCCTGCTTGATCCTTTGCTTGATTGCAGTCTAAGGTTGTCCTGATTCTATTAGCGATTACCTTAGTAAATACCTTATACGTAACAGACAGTAAGCTGATTGGTCTGTAATTTTTAAGGTCCTTAGAGTCCCCCTTCTTGTGAATGAGGATAATGTTTGCATTCTTCCATGGTTCCGGTACCGTCGATGACACCAGGCACTGCGTATACAGGGTGGCCAGGTTTTCTAGCACGATATCCCCCCCGTCCTTCAGCAAATCTGTAGTTATCTGATCCTCTCCAGCTGATTTCCCCCTTTTCATAGTTTCTAGTGCTTTCTTTACCGCCAGGAAGAGCGCGCGAGAGAGGAAGAAAAAGAGTTTCCGCCATGTTCGTTGATGCCAGCATCGGTGAAACTGCAGGCCTGGATGCCCTCCTGGACGGGGATGCAATTCTGAGCGTCTCGGGTGTCCAACGAGCGAGAGGGGCGCTGTTGGGCGGCGTTTAATTGGCATGCATAAAGGCGCCGACGCGTCGCCTTTTCCTTATGTCCCCTGCAGGCCGCGGCAAGCTGGCTTATCTATCAGTGCGCGTTTTTATAGGGTAGCTTAGCTTTGTCTCAATCCAGATTCCGCAACCTGCTCGTGGAACTGCAGCACTTGTCCGCTTAAAATATAGCCCCCCCCCCCCCCCCCCCCCTTTTCCCTACTTCCCACCCGGGCTCAACGGGTCCTCCACTCCTTGCACTGGTCCGAAACGGGACCGCGATCCATGGCTGAGAACCATTGCTCTAAAACAACAGATTGGTGCCCAGATGGCGGTAATTTTGATTTATTCTTTTCCTAGTAAACAAGGACCAAAACGCCATAGCTAGCAAGGATAAGGGATGAGAGTGAAAGCCACAGCGGGCCAAACTGAAATACGCGTCCATTTAACGCAGCTGCACGATATAAGTAGGATGGGCGAGAACTTGGTACGGTTGCATAGTGGGTGGAACAGCGCGAAGCACACAAGAAGAGAAGCACTCGTTTGTTGTGCTTCTCTTCTTGTGTGCTTCGCGTCTTCGCGCTGTTCCACCCACTATGCATGATATAAGCAAAACAATAAACTACTTGCGCTCAGTCTCGTCATATTCCGCACCCCACGCGAGTATTCGCTGGAAAACCGTCTGTGCATCCTCTTTCAAAAGAAACCAGGCTGATCTGAGTGCTAGTTGTGCTTTCAGAAAACTTAATATTCACCGCAGAAGGGGCAGGTTCGCACAAGTTCGCTTCAAATCGCACAGCTGTACGCCAATCACGACTCCTTTGTAGCCGGTATGGCCTACCGTACATGTCCCGACCTATTCTACTATTGCACCTCTTCTGAGGTTGCGCTATCCTAGCCACTGCTGGCAGAGTCAGTATAGATACACCTACCCTCATATTTGTGCGCGCACTTCACAAAATACACGTGCCTCTTGCGTAATATCCCAGGTAAATCACGCATGCTACTCACTGTCGAGATTCGGCTGGTTTATGTTCATACAGAATTATGTCCATATAGACTACTGCATAGCAACCCGTTAAACGACAAATGGGACAGCTCGCCCATCTGCAGGATGTGTTCCTGTCAGTGGAATCGAAATTACTGAGGTGATTAATTTTTTGAGATGTACTTAATTTGAACGCATATGTTTCCTCTATCACATTTAAATTATATGGCCTAATATGCGCCTCGTGATTAGTGTTGGCTCAAGCTTCCGGTGCAGTTTGTGTAGTGTCCACAGGCTGTCATCAGTCATTGAAGTCTCGATCCCTCCCGATAAGACTCCACAACGTGACAGTAGAGTATACGGCCGCGGCGAGCACTCCACATCCGAAGGAATAACATATGCTCAGCAGAATCAAACTTTACCTATTACAACAAATGAGACGTTTATTTGCAATTTCTACGAAATGTGGCCGGCGATGAACTCGAGCAGAGATGGCGACGGTAGGAAGATTCTGTCAGTGATTTGCCTGGTGGCAAGAGTGTTAGAGAAACCGTTTCGTCTTCGTTTTAAAGCAAAGAAGGGATGGCAAACTGGAGATCAACGGCCTATGTCTGCAAACATCCGCAGTGTGAGCAAAAGCGATAGCCGCCCGCCAAGCGGCACTCTAAGCATGAGCGACCTGGGCGCAACATGTATGCTCCTTAGAGCGACACACTGAGGCGCGTCGCTGCCACAATTTGTTGGTACTTGGCGTGTTGAGTGTTTGATGTAAAAATCGTGCTATCCATGGTTACAGTAATAAGATGTATGATAATGTGTACGGTATATATGTGGGATATGGTCGCAGAGACGTTGATCATTGGGTCATGTCATGACTAAGCTTGATTAATTAATTGGTTGTGATCGGTGTGTATCTCATCATTCCCTTCGGATCGCATCACGCGTGCTGGTTCTATCGTGACAATACCCATGCTTTATCTGCTTTTCTTGCGTGTAGTGTAGTCGATGGGCTCGTTTGTGCTGAGGGCTGCCAGAAAGCCCATGGTGGCTTCTTCTGAAAGCTTACAAAGGGAAAAAAATCTGAACGAAAACGAAGCAATGCTTCCAGGATAAAAAGATCTGGCCCTTTGAACCGAAGCTAGTGGCAACAAGCTTTTATATGACAAACATTTAGAGTTGTTAGGTTTAGTTGGTTTATGGGGTTTAACGTCCCAAAGCGACCCAGGCTATGAGAGAGGCCCTAGTGGAGGCCTCCGGAAATTTCGACCACCTGGGGTTCCTTAACGTGCACTGACATCGCACAGCACGCGGGCGCCTTGCTTTCCGCCTCCACCGAAAAGCTGCGCCCGAAGCCGTGATTCGACCCGCTCCTTGGGCAGAGTAGTCGAGCGCACTATACCACTGCGCCACGCCGGCGGGTTATTTAGAGTTATTAGGAGAAAAAGTCATGTTCTATACAGGTATAGGACGCTATAGATATAAGTGGGTTAAGCGCCGTTGACACAAAAACTGAAATTTCATTCTATCCTTTCTTTGCAGCCTCTCCCATATCTCCGCATACCACGACCGAGACCGGCTACATCTCCAGTTTTCACGTTTCCAGTTTGCATCCTGCAGGTCTGGAAACCATGGTAGGCGTCGACCAACTGCAGACGAAGAGAGGTAAAAACTAAAAGGCGGGGTTTAGGACGGACTGATTATTCGTCAACGTCTCGAACGTTCAAGCGCGAGGAAGGAGCGAAACTCAAAAACGGAAAGAAGTTTGAGGCTAGAAAAGCGAGTCACAACATGTTCGAGCGCGGTATAAGTGGAGCGCCAGATATCGGCTGCGAAACCATCGCTGGCAGCGAGAAGGCGACGAGGCGCCGGTCTGCGCTTGCTTATCAGCGGTGCCAGTTGTCGTGCCTCGTGGTGGGCTAAGCGCGAGTCACTCGACAGGCTCACGCCGGCTTGCTTTTTCGTTCCGTAGTTTTTGAACCTTTCCGATTCGGCCGTGGTGGGTCGCCTTGCCGGACACGAAGTGTCTCGACTTCGGCCGGCTAGCTAGTACATGCCCTTGTTGTTCTTAAGATAAGGTAAGGCGTGTAGTGCAGCTAAACAGAAGCTTAAGAGAAAGCGTGGTTGGTTGTAGCTTAAACTGCTTCCATCGCTTTTTGTTTTACTTATGCCCCTTTCGGCTTGTGAGTAAACGCGCATTACATGACCTGCCATCCCGGCTGAATTCGTGCGGCTGCACTTCGGTGGTGACGATACGAACATTCTGCACGGGAAGGAGATATGCTTATTAGTAGCTAATGATTAATACATTTTTAGGCACCAGCGATTTCGACGTCCAGGGGTACACTGCTATTTGGAAGCTCAGTGGACAATCTATTCGTGTACTGCACCCCGAGAACGTGCGGGCCACATGCACTACACCGTCGTTCTGTCGGACCAAACGTTTTCAGTGTATGCACACCTCATTATTGCGGAAAGTCGCTGTTCAGAGAGTGGACAAACAGAGACCGCACGCAACCCATTAGGGCCTATGTATTTTCGACGCGTTAATACGGATCGTGATGAGCACAAAATCTCTACTGCCCGAACTATAGTTGCATTATATTGTGAATATTTAGGGCAGCCCATGAGAAGAATGGTGTGAAAATTTGGAAGTGACTTGCTGTTGGCATTTTTCTTTATATTGGTTTCGTGCGTTACAGTGCAAAGTTGTCCAGCCGACGCGCCCTACTAGTTTTAGTGTCATGAAGGACGGGGACGAAACTGCTGCAGACTGCGCCATACAGAACGCCGCAGTCAGAAGTTGTCAGCCGACCGATTTCCGACACATATAACTGTTCGTGGGAAGCTCTCGTAGTAACAGTTAGGCTATGTAGCCGTGAGACACCATCAAGACATGACTAAATCGCTCTAGGTGCATCAAGCTTCACATCCGTATTTCAAGCATTGTGGCAAACAGAATAACACACTTGTAGCTCTCAGAATTACCGTTTAATTCAATTCACTGGTCACTACGATACACAGGAGCAGACCTTTATCACAGCGTGTTCTTTTTTTTTTTTTTTTTCACAATATTTTTCTTCGAGATTCGTTATTACGGACTACTCGTTTTATGGGCTTTGCTCGGTAGCCAAAGCGTCCTTATTAGCCAGGCATCACTCATGCGTTATACTACACTAAATTAAGCACCGTTAACTGCGTAAATAAAGGAGGCATTCACGCTATTGAATTGTGCGTATCTATGACATCTTCGAGTATCGTTCTTGCGAACTAGGATTGAAATAAACGTGGAATAATGCGGCGTTCGCTGTGAGATGACGCTAACGGCCGGGGACAGTGAGCAAGAGGCAGTTTGTTCCGGTTTACGGTAACGAATTCTCGCGGCGTCAACATGGCCAGCGACCAGAATAAAGCCCTTAATGCTCCGCCAAATCTTTTACTTACAGTGTCTTAGATGTAGAGCTAACAGTCAAATACAGTGCAAAAGTGCTAATGCCTGACGACTTGTGTTTTCTTTTTATTAATATAGAGACGTAGGTTTAAGGTATATCCTAAGGCAAACAGTTGATGTGGATCTCCATTTGCAGTCGCTCATTAAAGGGTGGGAAAATAGTTTTCCGACTACCATCTAAGGATGAAAAACGGGTTCAGCAGTTATGGACAACTTGGAAGTTGGTACAGATGTGCACTGCTGGTTAGCATTATGGGTGCAGTCAACGTAAGAGATACGTGATCACTACAGGAGAAATTGTCGAGCTAGGAGCTTAAACCGCAATATGCTATATTTAAGGTTAATGGTGACCAGTATAATGCATTTAGAACTCGCAAGATTCTTAGTTTCTCTGTCCTGTTCACCATTCTAAGAGCCAGACCTTATACGCCAATTAATACGCACGGTAATAATTATCTGTCTTCATGATCAAGTGTTACGAGTGACTCACTTTATGGACAGTTTTGGTTAGGAAGTGAAGTAGCCAAATGAACGAGGCAGAACCGTTGTTATTCCCCCGCAGTTGGTAGACTGTATAAAAATACTGTGAACGATGCGAAAAGTAGGATGCTGAATTTACTTGTATAGTGTAAAAGCTTGAAGCAACCTTTGTCTTGCAATAATGATGATGATGATAATAATAATAATAATAATAATAATAATAATAATAATAATAATAATAATAATAATAATAATAATAATAATAATAATAATAATAATAATAATAATAATAATAATAATAATCAATCTTTATTTAATGTGCGCAGGAACAACCATGTGGTCTTCGTGCTGCAGCACAAATAAAAAAAAAAGATAACAAATTAAAATGCACAAACATGTTTACACCACGACCTACAGTAGGTCGTGGTTTACACACACAGAGAGAACACAAAAGAAGAAATAAATAATACATGAAATGAAACTGAGACAAAAAGTATCACGGAAAGTAAGCAATCAATGAGTAGCATCACTCATATACACAGTGAGAGGATTTTTGAGCACATCACGAAAGAAAGAAAAAAAAAAGAACGGTAGGTAGAGAGAAAAAAAAAACAACAACAAAAAATTGACATTGATTATAGTAACATAGAAATATACATAAAATAAACAATCATTCCAGGCGCAACAAGTGCGTGGTACTTGAAACACAGGCTAGAAATACAGAATTATACAATAAACAAATAAAATTGAACACGGGACAGTAAGAATCAAATACAAAGTTTAAAGTTGAAATACAAGTAAGAAACGGATAAAAAGCAGTTCAAGATACAGACAGCATTGAACAGGAGAAAAAGCAAAAAGTGAAGTAAATACAATATTTTAGGCTAGAAAGTGGGAGTTATATGTGATAATGTACTATTTAGAATACAACGCTACGCACATCCAATATAAATGAACAGAGCGAGTTTTGGAAGATGTCAAGGTGAGGACAAAAAGAGTTAAATAGCCAATGCACTCTGTCCAGAGGGGAATGGGAATGAAGAGACGGAGAAGCTTGAAATGGTCTGAATTCCCTCATGCTCTTTCGCGGAACGCGCAGTAGGATGTACTCTAAGAGCTGAGGGCACATAATGTGGCCATGAAGGAGTTTGTACAGAAAAATGATATCAACTCTGATACGACGGCAGTGAAGAGAAAGAAGATTCAGTTGGGCGCTCCTGGTGGAACGAGAGGAGGAAGTTGCGCAAGGAAAGCGATAATTAAATATCCGTAAAAATTTTATTCGTACTCTGTCAACCTTGTCCAGGTTCGATTTGCAAGTGCCATTCCAAACAACCTTCGCGTACTCCAAGAGCGGCAAGCATATGGACAGATACAGTTTTAAGAACGGAAGTGAATTACGGAACTCTCTCGAAAGTCTGCAAACGAATCCGAGTGTGCGCATAGCCCGCTGAGCAATGCGCTTAGTATGAGTGGAGAAGCTGAGGGTGCGGTTAAAAAGTACACTAAGGTCATTAATTTCATCAACGCTGTCCAACAGCACAGAATTCACAGAATAATGGTAGAGAAAGCTATGTGTTCTACGAGTAAAGGAGACAACCCTAGTTTTGGAAAAATTGAGGGTAAGTCGATTCTTCGCACACCAATCAGAAAAAAAGCAGATATGTCCGATTGCAACAACAAGCAATCTTGAAAAGAATGTATTACCTAGAATATTTTTATATCATCAGCATAAAGAAGAAACGAGGAGTTCTTGATCGCCGAAGAAACATCGTTAATAAAAACGGAGAAGACTGAGCGGGCCTAGTACAGAACCCTGAGGAACTCCACTGGTTGCAGGGTAAACGAAAGAGGTCTGTCCATTGACACTGACAAAGCAGAAGCGATCAAGGAGATAGTTGCGTAGGAGGGCTACGAGTGAGACTTCGACGCCAGAGAGTAGAAGCTTTTCAAGAAGTGGTGAGTGAGTAACAACCTCGAAAGCTTTGCTCATATCACAGTACACAGTGTCAACCTGAACCCTCTCAAGGACTGCTGCAGAGGCATACGTCATAAACGTGACTAGGTTGGTAGAAGTAGAGCGACCTGACATGAAGCCATGTTGATTCGGTACTATGATATGTTTGAGATGGAAGGAAAGTACGCTGTGCAAAGCTAATTCGAAAAGCTTAGAGGTTGCACATAGAAGAGAAATCGGACGATAATTGGAAACATCAGATTTGTTTCCAGACTTGAAGACAGGAAACACGCGTGCCATTTTCCACACGCGAGGAAAGGCAGCATTTCTTAAACAGTTATTAAATATGGCAGTCAGTACTGGTACAAAGATATAATCTGAAGGCTTTTATTATGGCGGCTGGAATGCCATCAGGTCCAGGAGACAAAGATGGTCTCAGACGCTTAAGACTCTCAGTTATAAACTCCTCGTCAAAAAGAACAGAATTAGATAGTGCACCAGATGGGAGACAAACGGAATCACAATGTGGATGTTTGTAAACGGAGGAAAAAAGTTGGAAAAAAAAATAATAATATTAATTTTTTTTTTGCTTTTTCTCCTGTTCAATGCTGTCTGTATCTTGAACTGCTATTTATCCGTTTCTTGTTGATAATATAACTTTAAGCTTTATATACGAATCTTACTGTCTCGCGTTCAATTCTATTTCTTTATTGTATTTTCCTGTATTTCTAACCTGTGTTTTAAGTACCACGCACTTGTAGTGCCTGGAATGGTTGTTTATTTTATGTATATTTCTATATTACTATAACCAATGTCAGTTATTTGTTGTTTGTTTTCTCTCTATCTACCGTTCTTTTTTTTTTTCTTTTTCTTTTCTTTTTTTTTTTTTTTTTTTTTTTTGTCTTTCGCGATGTGCTGAACAATTCTCTCACTGTGTATATAAGAGATGGTACTCATTGATTGCTTTCTTTCTGTGACACTTTTCGTCTCAGTTTTATTTCAATGGTTATTTATTTCTTATTTTGTGTGCTCTCTGTGTGTGTAAACTTGTTTGTGCATTTTCCTTATTTTCTTTTTTTTTGCTGCAGCACGAAGACCACATGGTTGTTCCTGCGCACAATAAATAAAGATTTATTGATTGATTCGATTGACTGATTGATTGATTGATTGTGTGAGTGATTGATTGATATTAATCTTTATTCGACCATCATGATGACAGGGAGCCTGGAGTAAATACTGCCCGTTGACAGCTTGACAAAGCCCTGCACCCCTTACGCTTTTTCGCAGCAGCAAGGAACATCAAAATGAACACTTCTCATAGAAAAAAGGCAGCGCAAGTGATCACGCAGTAGTACACTGTAATGTGAAAAGTATATCATCGAAAAAAAACAACAACGAAGCGTGTGCTAATGGCAGTTGTTGACATCTTCAAATTATGGGACAAGTGAGTAAGTAAAACACAAAAGAAATAGCACTACCACAAAATATGCATTTAAATGGGAAAAGTGTTTACTGGCGCATAAGCAACTAAGGCTAAACAAGAAATAAGAAGATAAGAGCAAAAAGATAAAGCTATGTGTGCGACAGGAACACTTCCCCATGTTTGTACGACATAGCACTCAAATTTATGTTCGGTTCTAGACGTTCGCTGAGTATTCGCGGCAGCCTGCTTTCTATCGTATGTAGACCATAGGAAGTTCAATATGTTGCTACTTTCCATTGGTTCTTGCTTCTTGTTAGGTACGCCGGAGTGTGGCTTTCTAATAACGCAGCTAGTGTTTGAAGAAAACATGTGTGATTAGATAATTGTTGTTGAAGAGCTCGACACAGATGACATGAAACCATGTCTGGTATGAGAAAACTTTTATACTTGAGAAAATGTTCGGTGGTGTTCTTTGATGAGAGGCTTTTGTTAAATGTAGAAAGCACCTTCTGTCTTACTATGGTCAATTCTTTACACTGCCGTAAAGAAGATTACATAAACTTTGACACAAGGAAGCAACAACTTGGGCAAGGGTTAGTATACACAACTGGAAAAAGCTGCATACTCGAACTACACAGATTTATATCCATAGCCCTCTAAAGGGGGGCACGAGGAAGATGCGATGGCCTTGTGTCGGGCACCAAGCAGATCTCTGGGTGCAACTTCGACTGGCCAAGCAATTGTAAAACAACGGCTTGCTGAAAAGGATGCGCCCCGACATTCATTTTCTTGACGATATAAACGATGTTACCCGCACGCCCGATATTACGCTCGCCCAGAATTTATTCCTGAGGTCATTATAAAGCAGAAACTGGCGCTACGGTCGTGTTTATGGAGAGTGGAAGCGAATAAGAAAAATAAAAAATGCCTTTAGAGAAACTTTGTCCAGTCGCTCATAAGGTGACTGAGCGGCAAAATCCTGATAGCCACTTGATCCTCCTTTCCAAGACAGCGACATTACAACTACGCCGTAAATGGATCTGATTCCGATGTTGGCTAACCTCAGTTTTATCGCCTCTTCGTGCTTCGGTCACACTGATATGCCTAATGGACGGCTACTGGTTTTAATATGAAACGCTTTCAAACCTTTTAGTGCCGATGAGTTTGCGGAAGGGGCCTTCCTTTCTTTGTTTTTTTTCTATAGTCATTGCAGTCAAGCTCCAGTCTTTCGAAAATGGAGAATGCTTCTTGACTTTAGTGCGCTTTGGAGTTGTACTGAACACCGAGGAGCGCGTATACCTAGGCGAGGGCCAAAGATCTGGCATAGAAGGTATGGCCCAAACGAGCACAAGAATGTGGTTTCACGGCTTCGGTGGGGAGTTACTGAACCTTTTGCTTGCTGTGATGGCGGTGGGGAAATCTTTGTTCGCTGATGCAAACAAATTTGCTGTGCGAATTTTCGTTAACGCTTTGTAGCCCATTCATACAGGTATTGAACCACTTTTTGGTTCCATTAGTACTTATTCCTCCACCTATAGCGCCAATAAAGTGGGTTTTAGGGCAAAACGGTAATGTAATATGGGTATTAGTACATTGCAAATTAAAAACGCGGCGCTACGAGCACGAATAATGAAACAATCCCAACTTATTCGTAAAAAAAAGAGTAGACATGAAGGCTGCTTAAAGCAGGCATTCAAGAATTCGTTCACAAAAGAGGATATATAGACGCTGTAAAAGCTTCATTTATGACATTTACAAATAAAAAAATCGATCGTGCGTTTTCAATATTCGAAGAGAAGAAAAAATAGAGAAGAAAGGAAGAAGAAGAGGGAGAGAAAGACGCGCGCCGCAACAACAGCCGTCGTCCACCACCGAAGCAGTGGCGGGTGCAATGACGGCCTACAACAGATAAAATTAGGTGGCTGGCTAACCCCCGCCGCAAGCGGCGTTTACCTGTAGTCCCAGCCCCGTAGGGCCAAGAACTGCCACCCATGACCACCTCCTTTCGCTTTCGCGATGTAAGCGCACGTTAAAGATCCCTAGGCGGTCGAAATGACTCCGGAGCCCTCCGTTACGACTCCCTTTCTCTTTTTCCACTTTCACTTCCTCTCCTCCCTTCATGACGGCGCAGTTCAGGTGTCCACAGAAACAAGTGTGACAGATACTGCGCCTTTCCCTTCCTGTGATCCAGTTATTATTATTATTATGAGCTGCGCGCAAATTTCGTAACCGTCGGCAAATTTGTTGGATCTAACTGGTGTTCCAGCGAGCCTTATTGTCAAGAGAGTGTGCATAGATGACAAGGCAACAAACAAGGCCGCACCAGCATGCAGTCGTCTAGTGCAGCGTCTGTGCTGCCATGACTGTCAGATCTATGCTTCTGGAATGGGAACGAAAATGTCGCTACCCGTGACAGTCTCCAAACTTGATGTTTTGTTTTCTTTTTTTGTCCCCCGTGGGATTCGGGCATCCGAACAAATAGGAGTGATCGGCACCTGCGTATCAGCGGCATTCCTCAAAGGCGACAGACCCTTCGAGTATCTGGCACGTCTCGAAGCGATATCGGGCAACATCCCCTGGAATACCTGCAGGAAGATAAACACGAAAGAGCAGGAAATACAAAACAGCAATTATTTTCCACACCGTGCAGCTCTACCGTGGACCGTTCCAACTTGAAAAGCGAACGACCTCACAATCAACCCTACGGCCCGAAAGGGGTGAAGTGAAATAGGAAAAAAGAAAAATGCGAGAAGTAAGAAAAGTGATAAAAGTCAGAAGGGTAGGGGTGCGTGCATGAAGTACAACGCGTTAACTCCGTGTTTCGAAGCTCTTTTACAACCTCGAGGTTTCTCGCACGCAGCAGATGCTTTCGGTGCTCCTGGTTTCCTCCCTCCCCTTCGATATTTGTATTTATTTCAATATACAGAGGAGGGCCGCTTATGCCCGCAGGCAGCCTGAAAGAATCAGTTGAAACAAAAATGAGAATGAATAACGATAGGGGAAAAAAAGAACCGCAAAATGTTTTTTTTTTTGTTTTTTTGTTGTTGTTTTTTTTTTTTTTGTTTTTTGCTGCTGAGAGCAGTACAACAAGGAGTGAGGGCCGAAACTGGGCGAACTAGAAGAAAGAAAGAAAGTGATGGTCTAGAAGGGAGTGGGGGGGGGGGGGGGGGGGGGGGAGAGAGAGAAGACTCCGAGCTTTTGGCGGCGTGCTCGGGCATCTTGTTACAAGCTACGCTCGGTGAACAGCCCTGATGGTCTGTCCGGCGTGTGATTTATGGCCTCCCCACCCTAACTTGTGTTCCGCGCCACACTGGAGAGCACGTACGGCTGCCTTGCTCGCAGAACTTCCCTCCACCAGTTCCTGTGCGTGGTCTCTCTCGTGCGGAGCCGCGTCGCACCCGTGCTAAGTGTACCGCGATGTCTGGTCTCCGCGCACAGCCACCAGTTTCGTCTAAAGCATTCAAACGCGAAGTGCTTCGCTTTGGCTCTCGGGTTTTCCTTTTCAAATTAATATTCCATTTTCTTTCTTTTTTTCTTCTTTTTTTGTCAGCGAATTAGCGCGACTGATCGACATCTGTAACTCCTTGAAAGCATGTTGCCGCTTTACTTCGTCACATGGTGCAAATGAGAACAGAGGCGCTTCGGTCAGCAGCTCGGAGTCGTTCTCGACTACAGGTGTCCTTATTCTCAGGCCCACCTAGTGTCGTTGGCTTACCGTAGTGCAAATCTTTAAAATGGCGTCACTTAGCCTATCTTGTTCCGTATAGAGATGGAAGTGTCAGGAAAACAGCTTTACGAGCGTAAAGTGTATTTTTTAGACGTTAAATACTTCGAACTGAGCTTGCCAATAAAGGAAATTTAGAAACTGAACTCAGCTTTTCGTTTCCTTAATACAATGCTAACCCCTAAAAAAATAAAATAATTAGCTGTGGTTTAGCTTGTGGTTAAACGTGGAGTTACGCGAGCGCAATCTGCATGGAAAACCTTTAGGTTCGGCTTGAAAGTAAAGACATGGCTTTCGTTTGAGTCGTGCCCCGAACTACTCTGTTAAAATGTTTTTACTACTACTACTGCACATAGTAGTTTACTCTATGGTTTCAGCTTTATTTATGCCTCTAGTAGAGTCACTTCAAGTATGAGCCTCTCGTCGTTGAACATTCTAATTCGGGTGTAGAAGACACCTAGTGATATGACATCGTCTCTACGTCGAACTCCGGGGCTCACCGCCGTCACAACGTTTGAGCGAAGCGAACCTTCTGGCCTAGCAACTCGCTGTTGTCGTTCGCGTCTACCAACTTTATTCAGCATTTTTGTCCTGAGGAACAGAAAAAAATGCTAAGATAGGATCAAAAAGCTACAAACGCTGTAGCTTGACGAGGCTCCCACCCCTGATTCACAAGGCCAACAGACTGTTACAATTCATTCCAATTATACCGAGTTATGTGTCTTCTTCTTCTTCCCTTCTTTTTCTTCTGCTTCTTCTGCTTCTTCTTTCTTCGTCTTCTTTTTCTTCTTTCTTCGCTCTTCGGACAGACACGGATCGGCACGGCGAATGGCGAGACTGGCCAATGTAGCTCTCGCTACAAATCAAACAAAAACTTCTTTAGTTAACTTCAGTTCATAATTGCTTTGACTGAGTTGGACCACTTGAATGTCCGCCTTGAGGTGCAATCCACCTGCACTTACCACACTTACCCCGCATATAACCAACTAACTGCGCTTACTGCTTCAGCTCCGGAGCTCGGCTTGGACCAGCTTGCGTTGCTAGAGCAATTGCAGAAAAAAAAAAAAAAAAAACGAAAGCTCTGGATGAAACGTTAGGACGTCCAAAAATCGGGATGCACTCTGAAGCGCCTTGCGCAGGCGGAATAATTCTCTGTCTGTATTTTTCTCATGAAGCATTTGCGGACTAGTAGTAAAAGTTACCATCGTTCTGACCACAGAGTTATAAATAATTCGCGAAAAAAAAAATAAACAAGAATGCGCTTACGTGGTCCTATACGGCGAGCTCCATACCATGTAGCACAGCGAGAAGAACCCCGCCCTTTCTGTCGGCAGACTATATAAAAAAAAAACAATATTATTAACTGAGGCAGAGAGACATATAGGGTTGCTTAAGTGAAAGGTTCTGCCCCCGGTGACAGAGAAAATGCAAATTGCTTTGGGCAATGAATTTCTTTAAAAAATATATATCTTTATCAAAAATTAAGGAGAGAGAATGAACAGGAGGCAGATCACGCAATTCTACCAGATTTCCCCGTGTATAGCAGTGTGGAATCGAAGAAAGGAGGATAGGATGCGCAGGTAGGTTAGTCGAGTGGGGCGATAATATTGAGAAGTTTGCGGTTGTACCGTAACCCAAGCGGGCGCAGTAAAATATACAGGGTGAGGGATACCAGTAAGGGAGTCCTTTGTCGTTCACTAGACGCATTGGATTGGATTGGATTGGTTCTGAGCCTTCCCTTTTTTACCAGGTGGACCAGATAGGTCCTAGCCAAGTCAATTCTCTACTGTGACGGAGTCTGTCCCGCCCTGGCGCAACTCCACCAACACTATTTAACTAGTATGCCTTATCCAGTTCTCAAGGCGTCGTTTGGTTGTCTCCACAGCCACAGCCCTCTCATCCCGCTGTGTCGCATCACTGCACCCGCTAGGCTTGGATTGGATTGGATTGGTTCTGAAGCTTCCTTTTTTTTACCAGGTGGACCAGTTAGGTCCTAGCCAAGTCAATTCTCTACTGTGACGGAGTCTGTCCCGCCCTGGCGCAACGCCACCAACACCAACACGTCACCAACGCAATAGGGCTAGTGATGTCGATTGTGGATATTTAGTTTCTTATCACCCCAATGTGACTTCCAAGCAAATCCGTAATTTCGTGAGAGGTTGCAGGAGCTGAAGGCGCTGCGATGTCAACATTAATTGGTGGCCGTTCTTTTCTTTACTGCTTTTTTTTTTCGCTGCGAGTGAGATCCACACAGCATTCACGCAATCTGTGTATCAGTGCTAACACTCAGGTCACATCGTTATTAGGAGACGGAAAGAGCGCTCCGCGCCTACGATACGAACACGGGCGTACGCGCTCTTACAAGCAGGCTTACTTGAGAGCGCGGAATTGTCGCGCCAAAGCGGCCGCGAAGACGAGGCGCGCCTCCGAGCAGGACAAATGCGTCAAGCCGAGGCCCTGTGCTTGACTCTCCCTCCGACGACGACCGGTTTTTACGGTTCCCCAGAACTCCATCGCACCTGCGGTGAGACTGCGTCGCGCACGCCCAGCCCGCCGAGGTGCCAGCGACCTTTTGCGGAGGGGCAGTCGGTCGGCGTCTGTTCCAGTGACTCCCGGAGTCTCCAGCACGAGCCAAGCAAAGCCGTGACATGGAGTGGCGTCCTTGACACGGGCAAGATGCATACGTCTCCAGGACGCTCTCTGCGGACCCTGAAACGTATACTTGCCGCGTCTTCCTTCTGGCAGCGCCGTAAATCCGCGGAGAGCTCTCTCTTTCCAGCCCGTAGAAGGACCTCGCGTGTAAGGGGTTAAGAGGATGAACAAAGAGAGATGGCGAAACCAACAAACGCTATAGAAGATTCACCAACAGGTCGCATATGGTTTCGAGACTCTTGGTTAGGAAGGAAACGTGCCTGCTTAAAGAGTAAAGGAAAATCGTCGACCACGCCTTTTCCGCCTTTGCATACACTAATGTGCGGACGGCCAGCGAGAAATCAGCGACAAAGTTGCAGGAAAAGGTCTTCGCACAAAACACGCAGTGGTGGGAGCATGGGTGTCGGCCGCCTAAACGCCCACAAGCAGAGGCAAAGTGCGAATGAGTAGTTGTGCATCCACTGCTGGCCTTTATTGCAGGCGTAGATCCAAGGACGTGGGCGAGGGAGGTAAAGCTAAGAAGGTTCAGAGGTCAGCCCTGAAGACGTGCCCGAGGAGTGTCCAGGCCATGGACGGAGACAAGGAACGCTAACTCAAGTTACGCTTGACGCAGACTCAGAGAAATACACAAGGGTAGTTATCACCAGAGTAGTCCTGTTATGCTTGGCAAAAATGGAGAAGACCGGAAAAATAATCGTATTGCTGAGAATTGTAATTCAGTGACGTTTCAATGAACACAATGTCCGGAAAAGGTAATTTGGTGACAATAAATAGGCAGACTGATAAGCAGAAAAGATTTCTATTAATAACAGTCAATTAGATGAAACATGAACTAAAGTGCTTTAGAAATATAGGCCATATCTGATTTGAACAGCTTCGCTACACAGAGGGGAGCACAGTACCACCAGAGCATCACAGAATGCTTGGTCGCTCTGGCTTGTGCGGCTTGAGAAAGCTCAGCTTGGTCTAGCGTTTTCTACGTGCCGTATACTGTATCTCTATATGCATATATGTAGCATGTCGTCGTTCATATACGAGTAAGCGAATGCACTATAGAATCAGCTGAAGCATTTCCCATTCATCTTAGTGCCGATCTCTTCTTAAGTCACTATAATAAAAACCTTTCAAACTGGAAACCACCAAAAATTGATTGATTGATTGATTTGTTTTGATTGATTGATTTGTTTTGATTGATTGATTGATTGATTGATTGAAATAACTTTATTGATCAGTGAGTAATTTTTAGGCTCGCAACCTTTTCTCAGTAGCGCTTTACAACTCACTGTTTCGATCCCTGAGCACGTCGTGCTTGCAAAGCAGAATAATACTGGTCACTGGCAGTGTGCAGGTCCTCACGTGACGTCTTTGCTCCCCACACTATCTATGAGTTCCTTCTTCCCTTTCAAAACCTAAATCAAATCCAAACCTCCTTTTGGCTAACGTTCTCCATTTTCCTTGTGTTTTTATATTTATTTAATAAATAACCACATTATCATACCCAGCTCCACTAACTGCGTCTTGTCATTCCATTTTCTGCATGTAGAAGATGCAGCCAACCGTATATAGATGACACTTACTCCAAGCGAAACCCGGAAACTCGCTCGAAATACACGGAGGTCTGATTAAGGACGCTTTTTTGAATAGAGTCGATTAATTTTTGCCTGTATCGTTTTGTGACGAAACGCTTACTCCAGCTCAAACTTTCGGAATCCATGCCACCACAGTCCCAATTTTAATTATCTCTCGTTTAACAGTCGACAACTGTCAAGGACCTATTCTAGGCACCCAGGAAATTCATCCTGTACCTTACTTTCTTACCCCATCGAAAGAGCCACTGATGCCGACATTTTCCTGAAGGTCAGAAAAACGAAAGAATACAGTGAAAACATTTTCTTTTCTTTTTTTTTTTTCAATTGGGAAACAGAGAGGCTAAACAGAGATGTACTTAGGGTGGTCCCGAAGAGCAATCCGCGTCAGCGCAAGTTCTGCAGAGCGGTAAATTACGGGGTGGGGTGGATGAAAGCGGGGTATAAAATAGCCGCCATGCAACAAGGGGAGGTCTTTCCATTTGACAAAGGCGAGGCACATGAAAGGGAGGAGGGAGTCAGGCAAATGCGATGAGCAGCGCAATGGCAGCACCATCACGCCGTCCACGGCAACAACTGCCGCTGATGCCACCTGGCGGGAATTTCCTTCTCTCGGAGTAGTAGGCAGATAGGTGTGTGTAAGTGGGCGGGAGAGGGGAGAACGGACAAAGTGAGAGACTAAAAACAAAACGAGGGAATGACGCAGTAAAGAGAGTAAAACAGTACACTGGGAGAAAAGGATCGCATTTTGACGCCTTTCTGGTCCCCTACCGGTGCACCAGGCGTACACGTGCGTACGTGCATTTCTCCTTGTGTGTGTATGTGTGGTTGAGAAAGAGCGGGCCCGCCCTTGTGATTTAAGGGCGTAGTCGGCCGAGCGAGCTGCGCGTGTGAGGCCCGCGCTCACCGTCGAAACGAAAATGACCCACCACAACCAGCGGGAGAAGGAGGGAGAGCTTCGCGTAGTCGTCTCCATGGGACGACGCCGCCGAATTCGGTGCGCTCTGTGCTCGCCCGTGTAGCCCGTCGCGATAACCCGAGGCTCCTTCCAACTGGCATCGACTCAGTCAATGCCGCGAAATTACACGTTCGAGAAGAAGGAGGTGTGGGATGGCCCAGGGAAGTGATTAGAAAGTGTCACAGGCAAGCACGCCCAAAGCGCGCGGTGACACCACGATTTGCAGAACTTGAGCACGTCTCTTCAAGGCAGGTGCGGTAATCACCGGAGGGCGGTACTGAGGTTAATTCTTCTGTACGCATCTGGTTTAACACAGGTGTAACCAGGTGGTCGTCGAGAGATTCTCGACTTCATTGGTACATTCTTACTTTCTTTTTTTTTTCTTTTTTTTTTTTTATAGTGAGCGTGTGACAGGAATTTACGGCTGGTGGCGTCTCACAGGAGGCGTTTGATATGGGCTGGCACGTTCGTTAGAGGGCGCCGCTATCGTGCAACTGTGTGTAGTCAACAAACACGTTTGAGGTAAGTTCGGGGCTCAAAGGTTGTACTGCGCTTGCGAGGACCAGATAGGCTGCAGGTTCTCTGCAGTATATGTTTGATAGGGGCTGACGCGATCGATCGAAGCTGCCGGTATCGCAGGACGGTTCAGGTTGGAAACACGTTCAGACTGAATACACTGCTGAGAGTTTTGCACTGTTTACGACGACCTTAGAGGTCTGGCAAGCAATGAAATACGCCGGGAATGTGGCTGCAATATTTTTTCTTTGTTTTTTTTTTTTTGCGAAAGAGGTTGAGGTTATTTGAGTGCATATTTGAAAAAAACTTGGCGTGGACACGCTACGCTCAGGTAGTAGTTCATCGTCAGCTTCAAATTTAGATCGATACTTTCGGCGATCTCTAACCAAAGTCCAGTCGTTCCACTATTCGCGGAACGTCAATTTTCAGATTTCCTAATGCAACCTACCGACACTTCTACGTCGTAGTGTATGGGCTTCACATCTCTCGAAACGGCTATACCAATAGATTTTTCTGACTTACTTCATTACTTATATAACGAGACAGCACCTAAACAAGTTGGCGGAGACCGCTCTATTGGTCTGTTTGACAACTGCGCAGTGTCAGCGCCTGCGTCGTAAACGCAAAGGCCCAGGAGCGACACATCACGTTAACTGGTCAAAATGGAGTCGCATAATAAATAACTCTATCACAACGCGGTCCAATGATTGGAAAAATTAGTCATAGTCGACACAAAAGAAAAGAGCCCACAGTAGAAGAAAAGTGCTGAAGCAAGTCTGTATGGTGGGACAGTTCGTGCGCCAGTCCAGCCCTAGGCCTGTGTTCTTCCGTGTGTGTGCTTCTTATATGACTGGTAAAATAATCCTTCATTGTGATGCCAACTTGGCCCACTTTTCACTTTTCTTCTATTATGACCACTTTTGTTTTGTTTCAACCTCTAGGTAAGCATGTCAACGCATGCATCAGTCCAGCCCTTGTCTTGCGTTGTTCTTCCTCGTGTGTGCGTCTTATTTCGCTGGTAGAATAATCCTTCAGCAGAAAGGTTAGATTGACGTCACGCACCACCGCACGACAGCGCGCAATGGAAATGCTCAGAACCCAGTGACGTCATCACGCCACATTGATTTTCCTGGATGTTAATCACAGATTGGACCAACATAACGATGCCGCTCATGATGTCAACATGTGGTAAGTAACTAGAGTCACTAAGCGCTCCGACTGGCGCGATGTCGCTACATGACAGATGTCGCGGAAATCAGCTTATGAAAGCACGAGGGTATTTTTTCGCACTAGCGAGAAAGGGGGCGCCACGAAAAAGCAAAGAAAATTGCCCCTGTAAACCTAGCCAGAGAGTCTAGAAGGAGTCAGAGAAAACAGGATGACCAGCTGTGTTCTTAAATAATGTCGACCGGCTTGGGTTCTCTTTAATTGTTTTAACGGTATTCTATCATGCGATAGTATAGGGCTCAGCAGCTTGAATTAAACGCTGCAGGATTCAGACCTCCTTCGATAAGGTGCACGCAACATTGTGGCCCAGAGTCGCATACTAAACTGTGGCGCGGTGCATTCATTCGGGTGCGCGGAGCGTGCTCTCGTGTGGTATTTTATTAAATTCCCCGAGCTTTCAATGTTTCGGGTGCTTTCCGTTCTTCGATTGCGCCAGCGTGCACTAGACAACACTGACGGCGTCATAGCCGGGGATTGTATACACGCATCCTGCGAAGCATTTTTCAGCTCACTATAGCCGAAACTATACCTCATTCACTAAAACGTGTCAAGGCTACCATCGACGGCGCTCCGATGGTAGGCAGATGGCGTTGCTGTCGGTTGCCGTAGCCGATACCGCAGTGGTCGGGCGGCTCAGCAGTGTAGGTATCGCTGCTTGATGTGAACAACTCGCGTTCGCACCAAAAAATACAAATGTTGTTAGAAGGACTGCCTGCTATACTCGCGCAACTGCAGCATGCCTGCAGATTACGTTCGGAGTTTTCGACAACGAGGCCTCCCGCCAGGCGACGAACTGCAGTGCTCCCTGCCTGCTCGTCATACTTGGTTTCCCAGTAGACGCCGGCGCTACGGAACGGGCCAACGTTGTATAAACATCCGTCCTGCGACACTGATTTAATAAGGAAGTCTATCAAATAAGCTCCATAAGACGTGCTTTCAGCGACCGTACTGAATCGGCCTAATTTGCTCAAGCAGCGGCTGTCGCCGGTTTCTTGGCGGACAGCTTCACACCAGGGTACGCGTTTCCTGCGATGTAAGCAATTGTCGATTTCAGTTGACTGTAGCCAAAACTATACTCGATGGCTACTTTATTTCGCTAAAATTTGTGAATTTTCTCTCCCTAACCAAGAGATTCGACGCATGAAAGCGGCGCTCAAAACGATGCAAGAAAGCGATGACTCAGTACGATGCAAACTATAAACCTGCGAGCATTTCGTGCCCTCCTTCATCGTCAAAGCAAGTTTAGACTAAACGAAAGACCCTTCCACTATTTAGCCTTTACCAGCCCCTCATGTAGCTTAAACATTCCGTCGAAATTGCATAGCGAAGCGAGCGGTTCCCGACATCGGCGACGCTACCATTAAGTTTCCGCGACGTGATACAGTGTTGCCTAACTCTCGGAGAGTAAGCTGTCGACAGCTGATGGTAGGCGACAACAATATGTTTCCAAATAGTTCGTATTGGCTAACTGTGAAAGGACTGTCAACACGAGGCAAACATCATGCTAGCAGACGCAGTTGACGAGCTGTTTCCGCTGTGGACTCCACCATCAGGAAACACGTGAAGAAAAGATGCGTCTGGTCGACGACATCACGGGTTCTCGGTTAGCGCGATATTTCGATTTTACGATCTTCTGTTTTTTGACGGCAAGTAAAAGCCTGGCAGCTCCAAACCGAACCGAAACTGTTGCGTACTAATAATGCAATAACAACATGTGTATATTGCTATCATCTAACACAGTGTTCTATGCTTACAGTTTCGCTGCGCACTGTCTACAACAACACAAAAATTTTGTGTCTTTATCCCTTTAAGCGTTTCTACAATATATGGAGGCAAATAATTTTAGAGATGCATGCATGTGTGCGAAGAGAATTTCTCAAGCAGAATTGGAGGAAAGCCTTCGTAGAGATGTCTGTTGGTGTGATTCGTCGGTCGCGGCTGTACGTTTTCACAAGCGTTACTTTATATATTTACTATTTCTCTTCTTCTCATAAATTTTCTTCGGCTCGTGAAGTCTCTCGTGGCTCTTGAATCTCTCTCGCTCGGTTACACCGCAACGGCACCGACGGTGACTCGGCTCAACCGCGCCGAACGAGCGAGCAGGCCTCTAAAACATATACAGTAACGCTCGTGAAAAAGCACGGCCACGAACAACGAATCACGCCAACAGACATCTCCACTAAGGCTACCCGCAGCTGCTTTCCTCCAATTCTCCTTCGACACAGAAAGCTCGGTCCTGATCACCGTGGTCCCGAGCCAGGTGAGGGAGGCCACACGCGCCGTTTGCAGCCGCTTCCGACTTGTCGAACAAGGCGTTCCCCGTCCCGCGAGGAGAGCGCCGCCGCTTTTAAATTTTGTCTTTATTACTGTTATTTTGTTTTCGCCGAGCAGAAATCTGTTTCTATGTGTCCATCTACTACGTATATGCGCTGTACTACACGCCCGTATAATGAACGCGCGAGGCGTCGAGCTTGTCTCTCGCCGATCCATATTCATGGCGTCGCTTCGATGGCGGCGGCGGAGACGACAGTCGTAAAAATTGCACCCCCTCCCTCGACCACTCGTTACACTGTCCAATGTCCGGCGCCTTGCGAGCGTAGTACCTCCCCGCTAAAAGCACCATGCTGACTTTTCTAATCCAGCAGGGAAAACGAAGGGGATGATGGCTTCCTTGTATTTTGCTTTGGACTGGCGGTATTTTTTTTTCCTTTAATTCTGTGTCTCAGGGCACAAGAGAGCTGGAGACACTTTAAGCGACAGAGTGACGGAAACGCCGGTGCTTTATACATTGGGCGCTTGGTCGGTTCCAGTAGATATCCGTATGTTGATCCGAGCGCCCCTCACCCACTTTCTCCACTTCTCTACATCTTTCTACCTCCACACACACACACACACACACACACACACACACACACACACACACACACACACACACACACACACACACACACACACACACACACACACACACACACACACACACACACACACACACACACACACACACACACACACACACACACACACACACACACACACACACACACACACACACACACTCTCTCTCTCTCTCTTTCTCTCTCTCTCTCTGTGAAGATAAACTAAGCATGTGTATCAAGGTAAGAAACAGAGAGTAAAAAATGTGTGCACGTTACTTAGATGCATAACACTGGTTCCATGGGCCCCCGTAGACTGCTGCCAATTAGAGGACCAGCCGCTGGACTAGCAAGGAATCTCCTCACGACGGGATGTTTATACGGAGGAGATTTTTACGACCTTCCGCTTTGCGCCGCCGCTCCGGAGAGGCAGCATTTTTGACGCGTTGTCGACTTTATATTTTACTTATGTTTCAGCTTCTTTTGGTTTCATTTGATTACCGTCGGACCCTGCCATTTTTGTAGTTGTTTTTTTTTTCTATCTTCTTCGTGTAGGTTCTCTCCTGCGACAGCAGCCATATGCATTCATAACTTTTGCTCCACTCAGGCAGCAGTTGCCCGCGTTGTCTGGCAGGCGAAGTCAATCGCCCGTGGGCTAATCCTGAAACACTGCGGCCGCGCTCGTAAATTCCCAAGGCATGGCACGGAATCCGAGAGCTTGGCAGTCTCTCAGGCGCATGCGCGGCGTATCGGGGAGAAAGCGTCGTGTCTATGCGTTTGCGATCTCCGTGAACACAGCTGGTTGAAGGAGTGAAGAACCACACTAATCAGTTGCTGTAGCACTGACTTCCAACTTCCAACAGCTGAACATGCCATCGTTTATTGAGGCACTAGCTTCTTTAGAGTAGGCTAGATATAAATATGTAGCGTAAAGCAACACGCTCCTAACCCGTCCTCGAGAATTAATCGAACGAAGTAGGATCGTACAGTTATCCTTAATTGTGTTCCTATATAAGCAAGGAGCAAAATCAGGATCTTTATGTTGTTTTCTTCACTTCTCCGCACCTCTTCGGGGTGCTCGTGGATTTGGCGGGTGACGTGTAGTTCAAACTTCACACGCGCAGTGAGACGAATTAAGGACGGTATCGGACTTCAGCAACGGAAGAAATAACTTTAAATGTATTTACAAAAGACTGAGAGCTGACTATACAGCAGAGGTTGACTGAAAACTAAGCGCAGTTTCACGAGCCGGCACGCTGACAGAGCTCATAGCTCTCGTATCACTACTTCGCTAAGCCAGGGCCTGCCCGTTAACTGGACGGCGAGCTCTCAAATAACCACGACCGAAGGTTCGAGAATGAGGAAGGGGTATTGGGAGAGAGCATGAACGCCGCATCTCTTTTGAGCTCCCCTCTCGGTAAATCTATAATTCTGTGGAAACCGGGGTCTGAACACGCGACCTTCTCAAGGACACGATATGAGGAGGACCGGATCCGTGCGGTGGGATGCATGCCTTGACGACTGTACCTTCTCGCTGGTACTGGAAGTTTCTCGCGGCTCCCTCTGTAACCCTTCGAAGGACGGTTTGGCGTCCTTGTCGACTTGGGTGACGGTGCGCGGTGCCACGGCCGAGAATGCGTGGTGGTGGTGATTCGTAATCGGCCGCGCTTCGTTCGGATGCATCTCGATGGTTCCACTTGCGATGCTGTCAACGGCAGACACGCCTAAAGAGTTGCTGCTAGTCCAGTCTACTCGTGGTGGCCTACAAGCATGCTTTACTATACTAACCATTGACAATATAGACTAGGTCTAACCCTGAAGTTTTTCATCGAATTCGGCTTCAGTACAAAGCATACTCGAATATCCGTAAAGGGATATTTCAGTGGCGTAAAGGCGGCTGTTCGCAAAATTTTTCCGAGTTGCTTTTCGGACCACCTTATGACGAATTCCACTGGACGAATGGAGCTCGGCGCCCAAATCTAAAAATCATTTACACGCCGAATCAGCCTTGGTAGACCAGTGGAGCGTGCAGAGCGCACGGCGGAAGGTGCTAAACCATTTCCGGATATTGAAGTCGCATCATAGCACCAAAATATGCTGCGATTGATAAATAGGCGCAGGGGCGGCAGTCAGAAACTTGCTCTCGTGTGCTGTTAACGCTGTACACGTTGTTTGATGACACAAATTGATGCACACTTGGAAAGAGACGTTCAGTGTCCCTACTGAAACCACTAAAACTAGGTGAAAAATCCCACCGCCTCCGGATATTAACGAGTGATGATATCGTCAACAAAAAATTAGTTGTGGTTTAACTCTGGTTAACCTTAGTTGAATTGCCATAGCAACTGCGGAAGCTTCTTTTTCCTGCTACATTATTCCCTTATCATGCCCTATCAGTTTAAGGTGCTACATTATTGGGGACACTATATAAATGAGAAGGGTTCAATGCTATTGAACCGAATGTGAAGCGAAAGCATTAGCTGCGGGTGACCGAGCGTTCTTCTTCTTCTCCTTCCTCCTCCTCCTCTTCTTCTTCTTCGCGGCTGTTCAAGGTCGAAGAAAACATCTCGAGCTAGTTGGTTCATCACAGAGCAAAACAGCGCAACACAATGGACAGAGAAGGGCAGACGAGACACAGGCGCTGACTAACAACTGAAGGTTTATTGTTCTGACACCTCGGTATATATACAGCAAGCATCAAAAACAAGAACAACAACAAAGCCTGATAGACACTCATCTCAGCCAGACATCAAGCAGGGGCACCATGATCATCCAACTCCGGGAGTTGGATGATCATGGTGCCCCTGCTTGATGTCTGGCTGAGATGAGTGTCTATCAGGCTTTGTTGTTGTTCTTGTTTTTGATGCTTGCTGTATATATACCGAGGTGTCAGAACAATAAACCTTCAGTTGTTAGTCAGCGCCTGTGTCTCGTCTGCCCTTCTCTGTCCATTGTGAAGTTTGCGCTGTTTTGCTCTGTTCAAGGTCAACCGTGGCGACCAGCCGCGAGCTACGCGACGGCTCGAAACCTGGCGCAGTATTGCTATCACAATAAAAGTTTCAGCCAGGTCCTACTCTGGTCGTCAGTTCAAGCTAGACCGCCCTGCTACTCCATACGACCAGCTGAACCCGCCCAACTTACCGATAGGCCGACTGGTGGAATTCGAACTCGTCAATGCGAAGCAAGAAAAACTGCTTCGACGCACTTCCAGTGGAACTCCGCCATTGAATTTCTTCTAATGTCCTGGCGCTCATAAAGCACAGCTTAATATACTCCACTTAATTTTTTTTTAATGGCCCCGCGGTGCCCCCCCCCCCCCCCCCCGTTTAAAAAAAAAACCGCCGTCGACGTTGCGAGCAATGTATCACGGTCATGGTTCTGATAATAGGTAGCTGCCGGTTGACATGACCTGACACTGATTGGTGGCAGGTTCTGTGACGTCACGAGACCACGTGACGTGGCCGAACCTGCCAATTCGGGCAACTCCTATGAGTCATTGAACACACAGGGACCCTTTGATCCCATGTCCGACGCGTGGCACACCAGACCACGCAGGTATTTTCTTGCTGCTTGGTTATAAGCGCGGAGCTTAAATTCATGTCGGGTGGTGGTGGTTGTAGTAGTGGTTATTTTATTTATATAAAAAAGAAAGGAAAAGATGTTTGCCAGCCCCTGTATCTGCTATCTGATATCTGAAGCACAAGGTGGTCTTTCATATAATGTGTTAGCTTACGACTATATAATGTGTTAGCTTACGACTAGCTTACGACTAAAGAGGCACAAATTAAGCTATTTTTAGTCATGTACGTGAACCTGGATCGACACACAGAGCCACAGGCGGGACTCATTAACTATGTCTCGTCATAACCTTAAAGGCGAAGCTTAAATGTCCCCCAAAACTTGCTGCCGCATTAGCTGCTAAGCATTGTCAGAAAAAAACAACAACAGTATTGCGAGATTGTAGCAGCGTACATGAAACAACCACGTACATAAAATAACGATCACCACAGGAATCAGCCAACAATTGCCGTTCCCTCGCCACATATATATATAATCTGATTGGTCGGAACGCCGGAACTATTTTGTGCCACTATGGAACAACCGGAAGAGGTGGCAACATCATATTCCGGCGTTTCTACCAACCAGATGACTCGAGGTCACGTGAGATAGCGACACTTCAATAACGACGCAAACTCTGAATACGGGCCCAGGAGTAAAACTGAACCTCGTCTGCTCTGTTGATGCAGCATCTAAGCCACGTATAAAAAGTGGGGGCGGAGGGGGTGGGAGTATTTAAGCCCCGCCATTAAGGGTACGACGCGACGGTGTTAACGGCTCCCGCCTGCGATTGCTCTCCCTAACTTCGCTTCGTGTAAATGCACATTGGTGCTCGCTTAATTATCATCGCTTAATTTGCGCCTCAGTTATCTCGCACACACTTATTAGTGTCATATGCTACGAGAATATAAGGAAAAGCGTCGGACATAGATATCAATTGCCGGTTTCACAGTGAAACCTTGCTTGGTGAAACCAAACCGCAGGAACGTGCCCACGTGGTCAAGGGGTGCAGCTTTCCTGATTCGATATTCAAGGGTCTCGGGGTTCCCATCTCGACCTACCGCCTGAGTTGGCAGCTCCTGCATGTCAACTGAGCCATGTCATGACGTGTGGCAACGTCACACAATCCGACAATGAACCTATGCCCGGCCATGTAAACGGTCAAACATACAACTTGCCAGAGCCATGAACATGATTTCTCCTTCACAAAGCCGACACCGGATCTTCTAAAAAAGAGAGCCAATAATGATATCGGAATAAAAGAGAGAGAGAGAGAGAGAATAGAATAGAATAGAATAGAATAGAATAGAATAGAATAGAATAGAATAGAATAGAATAGAATAGAATATAGGCATATAGGCAGGGAGGTTAACTAGGCGATGCCCATTAGGCTACCCTACACATGGGGAGAGGAACAAAGGAAGAAAAGGAAAGGAAAGAGCGCCAAGGAAAAGCGTTTGTCACATATTTTGACCAGAGATACAGTAAAAGGGCGTAGAGAGAGCATACACTTACTGTCTAGAACTCAACCCCGAGCTTTTTAAAAACTCAAGGACCACCTTAACTGCTTTCCTTTCTGATGAAGGTGTTGTCCAAGGGCCCAGAATCTTAGCTTGTGTAAGAGGGCGAGAGTCCAAGCGGCTGAGTGTAGCAGCCAGGAAGGCTCGCTCACGCTCAAACTGAGGGCAGTCACAAAGTATGTGCGCAATCGTTTCAACACATCCGCACTGCTCACACGTTGGAGAGTCTGCCATTCCGATTAGATGGGAATAGGCGTTTGTAAACGCCTCTCCTAGCGACAGGCGACGCAATATTGGAGACGGATTTAAAAAAAAAAGTAAATTAGGAGGAAACTTGCAATGTATTCCTCGGAATTAGGTCTACTGGTGACAGCCTGAGGTACGAATTGTGCTGTGACGAATTTGTCCGGCAGATTTTTATTAACCTATTGTTATTTACACGGGCTGCGAAAATATATGAATCGAGGTATAACCACCGCTTTTCGCTCAATGCTTGCCTTACGGTGCAATGAAAATATATTTTCACGCGAAAGCCTATTTCCTCCACAGTGGCGTGAGCAGGAAGTGTGAGCATAACGTCGTACAAAAAATATCGAGGCTTGCAAGCCATAGCCTTGACACTTCGCTGCGCCCATATGCAACCTCCTCAACTCGACCTTTTCGCATCCAGCAAAAACAACTGTCCCATTAGTGGAATGCGGTGGCAATGCACTGGTGGTGTGCAGGTAAAGTTTCTATGGTGCTTCCAAGTTCCAATATTGGACCAATGGCGTGTGCAGCCGCGGTTACAACACATCGGAGATCGCTAGGCGGCGTTGCTTTCTTCTCTTATATGGCCGCCATATGGGGAAAAACTGCGTGTTGCCACTTGCAGCTCGAGATGAATGGCCGGCTGCTCGTTATAGCTAAGGGAACAAAAAGAACGAGAAATGCTTTCAACACTTTTTTCCTCTTCCCACTTACTATAATGCAGGGGTAGCGAAAGTGAACCGTTCGATCAAACGACTAATTGGTGCCCCCTCCCTTTGCCACCCATCGCACCACCCAACTGCTTCGTGCAACTATATAGCCGGGGAAAATAAGACGCGAACAAATAGAGCGCGGGGAGTAGTGCTCGGACACCTTAATGGAGCGCGCCAAGCAGCGATTAATGCGGCCATTACGAGCTGTCAGCACTCACGCGCTCGCTCGCCGAGTTAACGAAAGGCAGGCACGGAAGAAGCAGCTTCGGCCGGCGAACGTGTGTGAACAGCTTTACCTATCGGTGCGTGAGGCGGGTGAGAGGGTGGGAGAATAGAGGGAAAGGAGAAAACCTTGGTTCCGCAGCCACTGAGCACCGGAACGCAGGAAGAGAGAGCGCGGAGTGTTTCTTTGCACTTCATACCGGTTGCTTTTTTGTCCTACCTGCAACATAGCAACCCAGTGCGATAACTGACAGTACCTTGTTGATTTCTTCATCAGGTTATCAGTTTATTTCCTCACGCGGAACAAGGAGTGACAAAGGGAAGCAGAAGCTGATGAACTTACGCCATTCACGATCATTCTGTTAGCTGCAGTTATTATTTTCATTTATTTTATTTACATAATACTGCGGACCTCATGCGGTCCAAAAAGGATGAGTAGATAGCAAGATAATTTCAATACGCCATAAAATATGTAAAGGAAAAAAAATGTTTTAACACATCACACAAAAGAGCCAACAAAAAAGATACTTGTACACATTGCATTACATTTCTTTTATTTATTTTTTTTTTTACAGTAGAGTGCTCAGCGTCCTTTTAAAATTTTCACTGATGACAATAGATTCAGGCAATAAATTAAACTCGTTTATTGTGCAAGGAAAGTATGAATATTTGAACAGATTTGTTTTAGCGAAGTACGGTGTTAAAGCTGGAAATATTGGTGACGAGTTTTTCGTGTCGTTGACGGTGTATTGATTTTTATGGGATCGTCTACAGCGAGCTTATGTCGTTGCCCTCATCCAGCTTGACGCTCTATATGCTATGAGGCGCATTTCCGAATTTCGGCTGCAATTACATCGCGCAATGGAGTTGATGAATTTTGAGTTGCATTTCCGTAAGCATGTTACTTTTTTTTTCTTGCTTTGTTATTCGCTTGTTTGCTTCTTTGCTTGGATTCATTTACTTGCTTTTCTTTCCTTGCTTTGTTTTCTTTTCCATGCTTCTCTTGCTTTGCCTTGCTTTGGTTGACTGCTAACTAGCTGCACAGAACGTGGAGTTTGTTAAGATTACCTATAGGGAAATCTTGCTGCTGTAGATCAAGTACTGGGTGAGAAACTCGCATGTACTGTGGCTCCAGGTAATATAAGGTGATATTACCTTACCGGCTCTAAGTAATATTAAGAAATTCTATGAGGCCAACTCTGGCGGACACTGTGGGCTGTGTCTCAGGAGTGCCTACGGTAGCAGGCAGTTGTGCGCTACCCGAATTTGACTTAGCCTAATCTTCATATTTAAATTTTGCCCGCCTGTAAACGCGCCGGTTTTCAACATTCCGATCGTCCTGCACTACGGCACTCTGTAAATTCAAACACTGCCAGAAAAAAAAAAAAGTAAACACGGTGCTGAAAGCAAAGTTACCTTTGGTGGCGATCCTTTTAAGCGGAACGCTTAACTCGAAGGAGTACCGACATTCAGGAGACAAGCAAGGGAGGGAACGAGACATAGAGGTAACAGCGCTGTGCCTACAGAGCGGGCAAGAAAATAGAGCGGCGGTCGAGGAAGAGCAACAGGAAGCTCCGCGCTCCGGCTAACCTCGTAAAACAGCCGACGACAGAAAATGGAGGGTTGTTAAGCGGCTAATGCGGGGTCTCGTCGGCGGGGTCATCGTCACAGTCGCAGGCGAACAAGAGGATGCCATTTCTCGCTCTTCACAGCAGCCGCCGCCGGTGCGGAGAAACGACTGCGTGGCGTAGTTGTATGCAGTGGGGAAGACTAACGGTCCATCGATGAGACCTCCGGTGAGGCATCCAAATAAGCGTTATTCGCCAGGTGTCAAATGGGGGCTTTTCAATGGCGCGACTTTCATCGAGAAACTGTTGCCAAGTGTTGATCCATTGGTATCCTTCGACTTACCCAATCTCATTTGACTGCGTTCGCCGACCTTGTTCATATTTTTTTCATGCTTAACAATATCCTATGTGTGCAATATTTTATGCATAAATAAATAAACAGGCTCTCTCTGACTCTTCACATGGGGAAACCTAAGGAAAAACCAAGAAGACTCTGAGAGGGCGGGGAACTGGATTCGAAATCGATACCGCTCGGAGACCTACTGGGTCCTATCTGATGCCATGCTCCCCTCTTGGATGAAAAAGTAGCCCCTGGCTTTCACTGTTTCCTACTGCACACAAAACAGCCACGATAGGCCCTTTTATGTCCCTGTCCAAGGATCTTGGATTTGGCAAATGCATGTTTTGGTCTGTGTTTAGTTACAAGCAAAATTCCGTCTGGCAAACTTTCAGTAACATTTGTTTGGTTTTCCCTCTTCGCAATGTACACACTTCCCTCCCTTTCTTTAAAGCTATACTCACATCCGTTCATACATTTATTTGTTTGTTGCAGTACCGCAAAAGACGTGGTAAAATACCTTGTGGAGCTCAGCTGTTTGAATTTTAAGAAAAATGCTTTCAATTCATGAGCAATTCGTTAATGGCAAGCCGCAGCGACCTCTCCTCGAAAGTCTTGCCGAAAAATGCATAGTTAACTTCGATAAATAATTAAATGAAACGTGTTATATTTTCTTAAAAACACATAACGCATATAATCCGAATGTCAGGATCATGCATACTCCTCCCTCTCTCACATTTTTTCTTCTTAGTTGTCGCTTTCGCATGGACGAAGCGTGAGTGTGAATACCAGAGCGGATAAGCGTTCGATTCTAGGCAGCTACAGAAATATTACCTGATATGAACGCGCACGCGATTTTGTACTCCAACCTGGCTTGCATGTAAGCAAGCGAAATATATGCTATAAAAAGCTTGCATCCGTATCGTAAAAAAAAAAATAAAAAAAAAATAGCCTATATGCGCTCATCATTAGCACATAGGACTTCGGAGAAGGAAGGTCCCAAAGCCAGGGTTTCCTCCACCCATCAGCGAAACAAGGGTCATGCACTGCACGCAACTAACTCGACGGAGCGTGCTTACGGTCATATCGCCGAGCGAGACGGTCTCGCCCATACGGGTGGCGCCACGAGCGTGCAAAACGGAACAACGAGTCGTCGGGCGGCAACGTATATGTACAGGGTGGTTGCTTGTTATTTGCTCCCCTGTATCTACGACAAGTCTAGTAGCCGCCCCGCCGGAGACATTAAACAAAAGTAAAGAAATAAAGGGACCACAGATACGAGAGAGGACGAAGAGGAGAGTTCAGATGGCGAGAGAGGGGTTGCCTACTCCGCCGCCCGTAGTCATCGCCGGTAAGAAAAGAAAGAAAAGGACAGGTTAAAGGTACATATCACCGGCCGCCGATGAGCTACGCACGCATCGTTCTCGCGTTCACCCAGGCGTGAGGGGTACGCATGATCTCGGCTTTTCAGATTTTTTTTTCTTTTTTTTTTTTTGACGTATATGCGCTCTTCTTCGTTGATCATGTCGCGATCGATAGGACCGTTTTGTTCCGCTACACTATATCTATGCAGCTGCACTACTGTAGAGCTTGAGCAGGCGTGCAAAAGGAACGCATGGCACGGATGCCAGTGAGGTGATTTCTCACTGCTAGTAGCAATTGGACGACATTACGAAGAATTACGAGTGTCTTGCGAGCGACGGGGTCCTTTAACAGCAGTGCACGTCATGAGGTCAAAGGCGAGCTCCTCCGCCGTAAGCTCAATTTTCAAGCATGAAATTATAATCAATGTAATAAAACTACATTCAGAAGAATTCAAGCAAGCACTACTAGGGTCGTGGGATAATGCTTAATGCAATGAGGAATTCAAATATCGCGTAAAAATAAATCAAAAAGGGGTTATAGATGGACGAGAGTTTTCAGTAGGTAGTCGGCCTTAGTAGGCGTTCATGGTTTGAGGATAGCTTCAAGTCGTAGCCGCCGCTCCGGGCAATTGTTTTATGCAAGGAGTGCTTTAATGACTATAATCTCTGCGTAGGGAAAATACATAAGATGCTAGTTTAGTCAATCTACGAAATTTCAAGAAATAATAAAGATGAGCACATTATCTCAGGAAGTCAAGAATTCCGGGAATTTCTGCCTGCTCGTAGAAATTGAACACTATGCTAAGAACACTTATTGAGTGTGTTGCACAATTCACAGAAATATTTCACATTTAGTGAAGTACGTAGATCTGCATAGTGCAAATATTTCCGGATGGCAGCATTTTTTTCTTCTATTCAATCATATGCGTCAAGCTTCTTTCCGTCTTTAGCGGTCAGCTTTCGCTGGACGTGCAGGTCCCAACTGGTCAGTTGTTCGTCGCACTGCTCCGCTGGAGGACTTAAGGTGTTGTCATAAACCGGGCTTATTTAAGACTTTCTCGTTACGTGCACATCAATGTCGGTGTTCCTCCGCGCGAAGGAACGACTGGATACATGACGCATATAATGAAGATTTCTGAATACGCCAATATTTGCACCTAGTGCCACTGAAGGCTTCGAAGTAATCTACGAAGGTCGAGTAAAGAGGTGCGGGAAAATCTGCTTGATAGTGTTGGTTCGTACTAGGTCAAGCCATCCTGTCCGCCTACCCATTCCCCGGTAATCCCCCGTGCCTGACATCCATCCATGTCCATGGTCGCATATCCTGGTGGGCCAGGCCCTGCCTTACTTTCCAGCTGTAGGCTATTGCTAGAACAATTGCCAAGGTTTTCGGCGGCTCGAGTGGAGAAGTCAGGCACGGATTTTCTGTCTCCTTGGCGTTGCTGTTCAGAACAACCACGACTGCTTCTTTTTCAAAGTCGGAGGTAGCCGAATTGACAAATATGATGTATGCCCTGCGTGTAACTTCAGAGAAACAGGATTATTTACAAAGGATATAGCTCAGAAAGTGGTCTCAGCCAGGAGTAGAAAAGCTACCCAAACTTGTGTGTACTTTGGAATGGAGCGTGCACTTCTATCTGCACGCCTTTTTTGGTGTTGTTGTTTTTGTTGCTTAGTACCTTCTTGGAATTTGTGAACTTGCACAAAAGGTTAGAAATCATAAATCATTAAAAATATATGCCGAAATGTGTGTACTAATGGCAGTCAGCAGGCCCGCAGCTTAACATTTGATTCTTTGTCAAGAACAGCACCGACAAGAACGCCACGTGTCTCTGTTTCAGAATCACGTTTTCGTTTGTCGCAGGCGCATCATATTGCGATGCTCCAAGGCTCCCTTTACTATCTGTGCAAGTAGTATAGCTATCCTCAAACTCTCAGTCATAGGGTTGGCATTCTGGGGCACCCGTATAAACTCTTTTGCGGCTACTCAAATATTCTTGACGCAGCAGTATGATTGAAGTTTTGGACGTCCAAACCATAATGGCGGGTACCACACAACGCTCGTACTGAGCAAATGACAGCGCCTGGTTGTATGTTGTTGGAACTTACAGAAGTAAGTAGAATTAGTATAGAGAAAGTGGCGACGTTCTAAACGGTTTCATCATTTCAGAGAGAACGGCTGGCCCATTGCAGTATAGCTGTTGCATGGGGAACTGTTGCGGAACGAACGGCGAACAATCATCAGCCTTAGCACCATCATCAGCCGGGCTATGTCCTCAGAAGGATAAAGTCTTCTACCATTTTATTCCAATCAATCCTGCACTTCTCCGGAACGATCCAGTTAAGAAGGGAAGACAAAAAAAAAAAAGGAAAGAAAAGGTTCATAATGCTGAGGGTAAAAAAAAGATACAGCTCAGCAAATACGCATCAGCAATAAAGCAAATTTCCTATCGGAAAATACATTATCGCGAACAAACCTAACGCATGTATATAGGATGGCGCACACTTTTTGCTTAGCTGCTGCATGTATTACTTCCCGATAAATATGACCAGTTTCGAAGTCATCACACAAATATTCTATATGTATACGTAGCTAAGGTTAGAACGTAAGGTGTAAACGTAAATTAGCTGTTCTAATTCTGCTGCCACTATAACAATCTTGTAATTTATTAAGCAAACTTCCTCAAAGTTTCTAGAGTCTTTAAGCACAGCTGTGATTCCAACTAATTCATGCTTTCGTTCCCTTGGAATCCCTGATGTACACATGCATATCTTATGTTACTACATGGAGGTAAGCGTTATTTGGTGTTCAGCACGGCTCATTGGAAATACTAAAGCCAAGCGTGTCCAGTCACAGAGACGCACTGGCACAATCCCTCCGATTCGATGGAAGAAAACAGGACGCGGTGGGTGCCACTCTTCATAGGCGCTTACTAACACAATCTCTCGTGCGCAGAAGCGCAGTGTTTGTATTGCATTGACTGTGCGGAGCGCATTGTCGCGATGTGATCGCAGACTCCTGGACGACAGAACATGCCGTTCAGTGGCTCCACACATGGTAGACCTTTCGGTAGCCGCTGGTCGAATCGCACATAACGTATGTTTTGCTTGTGCCCGTTCTTAAGTCCGGCGACGAGGAGTCGGTGCTAGCGGTGCGCTTGTGCGGCGACGCCTTCTGCTTCGGCGGGCGCGACTCAGACGGCTTGGAAGAGGCAGCGATTAGCAGGTCAGGGTCAACCCCTTCGTTGCCCATGGATACGGACGAATCGGCCACTTTGCGCCAGTCTTCCCCCTTGCGGTAGTACCTCTGCGGGGACGGTCTCTTGATTGGTGTAGACACGGCTCCTGAGAAGTTGACCGTACGCTTCGAAGTGGCGATGGAACTCTGCCTCCGCACAGGAGCTCCCAGCTTCGGCATCATGGAGCCCTTGACGCCACTCTTCAGGGGTTTCAGGCCAGGTGCGCTGGAACCGGGCACAACGGTGGTGAACACAGAGGTGCTACGGTCGACCCTGGCGCGGCCAGTGCTCATCTCCATATCACCTTGGGGTCGTATGGACTGGCTACTTCGCTGGCGGTTCTTCGGGCTCGGGCCGGGTGGCGTGATTGCGCCTGTCTGCTGCTCGGCCAACTCCGCGGGAACCGGTTCCTCTTGGAAACCGATGTGTTTCTTCGCGCTGTCCGATATGTCTCTCTTCGAACAGCTTAGGAGTTCGGCGCTGCGCTGCGTCACCGTCCTCTGGGTCATCACCTCACCACATTCCTCGTTGCTCGTTGCGTCGTCCGTGAGTGTCGTGTAGTAAGGGTTCGCCTGAAGGTGCCCTTTCCGTATCCTCGAGAATAGTGAGCGGAAAAAGCCGCGCTTCGTCTCATTGGGGGCCTCCGTAGTGGTAGACGGCGGAGGAGGCACGTGTGTGGCGGCGTCGTATTTCTCGAACATCATGCTGGCCTTGCGCAACTGGTACAGGGGCGGCCCCAAGTGAGTCGGCGGGTCTTTCATCCTGAGGCCCGTCACAGAGTTCTCCCTTTTCTGGTGCTGCTGTTGACTTCCAGGGGAAGTAAGTTCAATCGGTACTGCGACATGTTCCGCGCTGTGAATTGAAACGGTGTGAGTTGCAGCGGGGACCACGGGTGAGCTCCTCATCAGCATGTCTCTCACGGCCTGTCGCCTGTGCACGCCTTCTGGAGGCTGCACGAACAGCACAAAGAGTGCGACCAGGGTGCCTATAAATAAAAACACGACCATGCAGAACTGCTTGCCAAAGATCAGCAGGATGACGATGAACAGGCCCACGGAGGTGGCGAGCAAAAGCCAGCAAGAGAATACCGAGTACTGGTCCCTGTCCAGTCTAGATATGTACGTATTCCAAGTCGGCCTCCGCGTTGTTCTCAGAGCGCTGCGCAGCTGCTCTGCGCGTAGAATGCGCGACCTGTGAGAGACGAGCACGGAACACTAGGTCGGCGACGGTGCCTCCGAAAGGGGAATACAAGGCAGCGGCAAAACTGTTAAGCTACTTACGGGTCGGCTGGCGACTGGGGCGGGTCGTCTGCTTGCATTACTCGACACGAAGCTGGCTTTTTCGAAGCAGCGCACTGACTGCCTGAAGCGTCGAGTAGAGAACAAACTTCGTCATTCTTCTTTCTGACGTGTCCAGCTCAAGAATATCAGAAGTAGAACAATAGTTTACGTGAACCTGCACTCATCGCAGTGGCTTCCTTTTGTATACTCCGCTTTGGGTAAAAAAAATTATTGAAAACCTTCTTCGATCACCTGCACTTCGCTGAAAACAAACAGCAAAATACTTTGTGAGATTAAGTCGAGAAAGACGACACCAGGAACAAAGCACCTAGCACATATGCTTTGGTCACTATCCTATATATATATATATATATATATATATATATATATATATATATATAGAACCGAGAGCGAGGCAGAGAGAGAGCATGGAATTGAAGGGAGGAAATGAGGCGATCTAATCTAACCAGCCCACATGACGTTCTGCCGCCCCCTGCTATATAATACGCTTGCCTTCGCATCATTTGTTCTTGTCTTCTACTAGGATGTCATTAATTCAGGTTGGTTTTCTGCGCCGCTCTTCTCTCTCCCTGCCTATAAACGTTACACCTAATTTTCCTTTCCATAGCTGACTGCATTGTGTTCAGTTTATGTTCAATCCTTGTTGTCAACCTCCAGGTGTTTGCCCCATCGGTATCAGGAACCAGTTCCAAGTACCAGGTAGTAGCAGGTACAGCTTTAACATAGTTTCTGCTTGAGGTATATTGAAAAACTGCTATTCATTACTTGAGAGTTAGTGCTCGTCAAATGCACTCCCCCCTTCTTTCATCTTCGTTATTTCGCTTTCTTGCTCCAGTTCTGAGCTCGTTACTTTCCCTCAAAAAGGTATTCCCTTAGCGCTTTCAATACCACGCTGCCTAGTGTACACAGCTTTCCTCTTGCATGGTGCTGAAATATCACTCCAGTTTTCTAGATAATATGACACCCAGAAAAGGATGGTACCAAATACCATAAAGTACCCTACGAAGTCGGGACCCATGCTGGGTCACTGCGTGCAGCCCATGCGAGCTCCATGCGGAATTTGCTACTCGTGCCCAGAGGGGCCTCTCCTGGACTGCCCAAATATGCCCCGATCAGCCTCAATTCGTAGCCTTGTGGGCAGCCCAATCAGGGCTGCCCACATTCATCCCGGATCACCGGATGCGGGCAGCCTACCAAATTAACTAATGGGTCCTACTTTTGTACAAGCGGGGGCAGTCCAAGTGGATGTACATTATGGGTTCTGCGGGGACCAGCCCTATTTGGGCTGACCCACGCATTGTAATCATGGGTGGATGTTGGCATTTGCGCGGTTGCCACAATCTTAGTAACCCTTGAGTGTAAAAATCTGTGCGGCATTTCTATACGTACTATTCCATACTGAGCAACTTAAGTTTGAAAAATTTTATCTTGGCGCTTTGTGTCGATTCATAATGGCAATGGGAAGAGTCAGAGGTACCCCGGTACATTTTTATTTGTGTTATTTTTTTTTATTTTTGTAACCTCAAAGACCCCCGAAGGGCCATTACATGAGGGGTGGACATTCACAACAAAAGCAACAACAAAACGTGGTCTATATAGTGAGCATAATGCCTACATATATAGGGACTAAATAACAGTATGATAACACAGCTACAGTGGTTATGAAAGCAATAACCGAAAAAAAGATAAACAGGCGACGAACAGTGGAAGGAAATCTTGTCACGCATTGGAAAACGAGGAAAAATTGGAAACTAAAAGCAAAGTACACTACAAAGTAGATAACGGAAACTAAGGCGCGTAAATACATTTCAGCGTGTCTTTGAATTTATTCAAATCTTCAATTACTCGTATAAGGCGGTTCGGCAGCTGCGTCTCCTTGGCATTTCATGGACAGCCCCGATTGGGCTCGTGTTTTTATCATACAGAAGCGAATATATGGTGCATTCGCCTGCAAGTACCCCAGAAGAGACCCATGGGGGCAAAGTGCGGGCATGCCCATTTTACAGCACCGTCACAGCCCATGCGGACCTATTGGGCACTTGAGTGGGTAGACCGATTTAGATTAGTCCAGGCCTTCTTTTTACATAAAGCCGACATTTCTTTTGCGTCTGTCTTAAAGTTCCCACGAGGGAATATAAGGACCTCATGTGGCAATATGACTCGGCCGTCCTTGCCATGCCTTTACGACGCCCAAATGGGACATGCAGGGCAAACCCAATTTGGGCTTGCCTATTTGACCCCTAAATGGGCTAAAATGTAATATAGCGTTTCACCCACTGCAAAGTTCCAACGCGGGACGTTATGAGGAAGGAAGAGGAAGGATCAACTTATGCTGGGGATTCATCAAGCGGACTCAGCTGGCTTGCGATGCTCCTCTTACGGACGATAAAGTCTCGCTTGTAACATCGTGGTGAAGGTGTTAGTACCATTTACCAGATACCCCGAAGACGGAACCACAACTTGAACCAAGCCGGGGACACCGTTTTGCTGACCTGCCGCCATGTGTACCTAAGGTTGTCTCGGCGGTGACGCTGCGAGAACCGTGCCGAGCAAACCGTGGCAGTATTACCGGGCGCCGCGTTCGTTAACGGGTTCAACCAGGGAACATGTCGACGAGTGGTTGACCCATTACCAGTGGGTGAGTCGCAATAACTTAGACTCTGCCGCTCGGCAAGTCGGTGGGGTTTCGCGCTTTCTGATATGGCCTTAGCGTGATGCGACAACCACGAGAAAATTCTCATTTGACCGCTTCAGAGATGAGATTAGAATTGCTTCAGTGACTCTGATGTCAAGAAGCGAGCTCAACAAGCACTCTCTCAGAGCTCAGGCCACCAGCGAGAAATGAACGCACTAAGTACATCGAGGAAGTCCTACAGCTGTACAAACTAGTCTCTCCTCACGTGGCTGAAGATGACAAAGTCGGCCAGCTGCTGCAAGGGCTCGTGGAAGATCATTTACAATGTTCTAATCCGCAAATCAAGCGTCGATTCCGCAGCTGATGTAATTAAGCACTGCTGTAGATTTGAGACGCTGAAAACGCGTCACATCACGCCTAAGTTCGGACGTCTGGCTTGCGTGGCTTCGGTAGCCGCTGTTGACGCTGCTATCGTAATAGCAACTGGCGATTTGGCATCTACGATCCGCCAGATTATTCTGGAGGAAGTAGCCCGGTCTCTGTAGTTCGCTTTGTACTTTTCAGCGTTTCTTGCACTCCAACGTATTCGCCTATAGTCTGCCGCTCCGGCAGCCGCCGTTGATACAGCAGACTTTGACGAATGCCGGGAACCACAGCTGCTGCGACAGAGCAACACAGCGAAAGCGCTCCGAAGGCAACGGACCCGCTATTAGTACTACCAGCAGTGTGTCTTGTGTTTCCGGAGATGGCTGCGTGCGTACCGGTTACTGCCGTGACTCCACCCTCGACATGTTTGATGCGAATCTGGAACCGATGCACATCACGTGTGCAAAGAAAAATGTATTTATTCCTCACGATACCGTGTCGATCAAGGTCGCAGTGAATTGCTCCGCTAAGCCTGTCGTTCTGCCTCATGTAGAACGAGAGAAAGGAGACGGCTACGCGCGGTATAAAATAGGGCACTGAACAAGGGTTCACGCCCCAAAGCTGAAATTTGCGTCCTGCAGTACCTATCCGCCAGTGTATGTAGTATTCACCACTGGTGCCATCAACATAACAGTGACTGTTGTTGCTGTTGTGGCTGTAGGAAGATTGAAAAGAAAAGGCACGGGCCTGCTCCGTAGCTGAGCCACCTCCGCTGCCTCGTGCGGACAGAAGAGAAAATAGAGAAGAAAAATAAGAGGGAGAGAAAGACGCGCAACAGCCGTCGTCTGCCACCACCTAAGCGGTGGCGGGTGCAATGACGGCGTACAACAGATAAAAATTCCTACACGTCCCAGCCCCCCGTCAACAGTGACTGAACCGAGTCTTTCTATCAATCGCGATTGGTTCGCATGATTGACATCTCGAAGTAGCGCCGTGTCCATTTGGCCATTCTCATTCCTGTTTGACTTTTTTCTCAGCAAGGGGCTCACCTGTGCAAGGGGACCCTGTCGACACTGACGTTTTACATCCGATCCGACAAAAGCCCTACCAATCGAGCGTCACCGTCTGAACGAAAAGTTACTAACGAACAAGTACAAGAGATGTTAGCAAAGGGCGTTATTCAAGTCTTAAACTTTCTTGGGCTGCCCCAGAGATTCTTGTCCGGAAAAAGGAAAGCGCATGGCGCTTTTGCGCTGGTTGCCTGACTGTTGTCATCAGGAAGTACGTATACCCTCTTTCCCCTGCAGACGATGTCATTGACTACCATTTGTCAACCTATTTGAGATCAGGCTATTGGCAAATTCCGACGCATCCAGCCGACGAAGAAAAAACTGCATTTATTACACCCAATGGACTATACGAATTTATTGTGATACCATTCGGCCTTGGGAGGTCTAAATGTGTTACTTGGACGATGTTGTAATTTGGGGCAAGACGTTCAGCGAGCACAACGACCGTTTAGCTCTTGTATTGGAGTGCATACGCAAAGCAGCACTTGTGCTGAACTTGAAGATGTGCCACTTTGTCAAGCGCTACTTCTTGCACACCTCATTGATAAGACTGGCGTCAGACCTGATCCCCGGAGAGACTGAAGCGGTCGAGCATTTCAAGCCACTCCAGCCCGTCAAAGATCTTGGGAGTTTCCGAGGCTTGTGTTCATACTTTCGCCGTTTTATTCATTGATTTGCCTACATCGCATACCTCCTGTCAGCCCTCGTTCACAACAATGGGCAACTGAATGGGAGTCGTCCTTCAGCCACTTCTTACCTCTCTGCTCCTTAACTTCGATTCCTCGGCAGACCCACCTTCCCTTGTTCTACTCATCGCCCTTCCCTGCCCATTTAGGTCCTCGATATTAGTTTGCGGTTCGTCCTCTGAAATGCGTAGCAAGGTGATGTCATTAGCAAAATGTATATTACTAAGGCGTTTTCTGCAGTGGGTGCGGTTGTGTTGCAACGAACACCGGGAGATCTCCGTCGGCGGATTTGTCTTCGTGCACGCGTGTGTGCGCGTCCGGCCGTCGGACGAAATACACCCTAAAGGAACGCAGCGCAGAAGAATGAGGCTTACCGCCTCCAAGGTGGTGAAAAGCTGGGATGAATAATGTTTCTGCAGAGCGCGTCCCTCCGTGTATAGTTGTCGCCGCAGCTGGCCGCAGTCTGCGCCTGGGATCTGCGGCGCACGCCTGCAACGGCCACCGGGTTCAGGGGACCAGCCTCGACGCCGTTGCCTTGGCAAGAGATTTTGGAAAAATGTCGGAAGAAGGAGGGTCAACAAAAAAGATGGCGACGAGGACCCCAAAGGGATAGGCGTGCTGGAAGAGAGATGATTGAAGCAAAATGAACAACGAAATGACGAACTGAACACGGAAAATTGTGTAAAAAGCAGTAAATAAACTCTTGTGTGACCTGAAAATTCCGTGGTGGTCAGGCTTCGGCGTGAGGAGGAAGACAGGTGGAGAAAAGAACTTACAATTTAACTTTCTACATTTGCTTTTATCCCGGGTGGTTTTCCCAATCCATTTATCCGAATACCTCCTGTGAACATGTAGTGAAGACTACTGAAGATGAGGTGCCTAAAATACTTCCAGACCTATATTTTATCACTTTCTGTGAAAAGGACAACGGTCTATGTGCGACCGCTGCAGACATTTTCCACAACATTTCATACACAAGACCTGCACATATATTGAGGATTCTAGTGCCAGTCAATTTCTCGAAATACGGGGACCTGTATTGCTGAACAATTGACAATGTGTAACGCGCTGCGCAGCAACAGATGTGAACGAAGTGAAAGTGACTGTAGTTAGAAGAGAAGGCTGAAGAAGAGCGAAGGACGTTGGCCGGGCTACTGTTCCGCCCTGCAGTTCAACCCCCACCATATCTGAATAAACCCAGCCCATTCGTAAAAATGTGACAATCTGCCACCATTGCTATGGCGGCCGATTGTCACATTCCGCGCTTTGATCACTTAGTTCATACTGCGTATATGGTAAATTATTTTGTAGCATTTCCGAAAGCTAGCCCGACCCTTTGATTAAACTAAGTGTAAGGATTGTCTCATTCGAACAGCGATTACCTTAGTAAATACTTTGTAAACAAGAGATAGTAAGCAAATCACTAGGTAATCTTGCAGCCATTGATATCCTCTTATATTTTTATCGCGCTGTTCGGGGGGGTTACGTGAGGAATGGGTCGGAACCAGTCATGCTTGAGGAGCAAGGCACTGGACGATAACCATCCCCTTCCTCCTCTCTTTTACTTATTATAAGGTGGTAAACAATCAAGCATTAAACATTGTACCCTTTGGACAGATTTTTCCTGAGTCATCTTGAAGTGCATGCACTTAAAAGCGGCAGCTTTCTTCTTTCATGTTGTTTGAGTAATGCGAGAGTGTCATCTGGGAACGAGACTTTTTGGTTGTCAAACATGCCGGGCAGAGAATCTGACTCACAGATTTCAGCAAGTGGCTCATTTTCTGCAAGCCTGACAATAGGCTTATTTTTGATATAGTGGTCATGCCGCAACAAAGCCGTGCTGGAACAAAAAGGACTAGGTGGTAATAGTCTGAATTCCTAATAGCTGATGTTCTGCATGGGTATTTTGCAAAAAGTGCAAGGGGCTTCAGAAATGAAACGTACATGACTTGCAGATCAAATTTATCTGTCACGGCGTATTTAGTGAGTGTAATTTGTCTGTGCTTTTGCACTTAAGTGCAAATACTAAGATTGCGCGTTCGTAACTCAATTATGCCTCGCTTCAGCACGGTCAGGTCACCATGACTTAAACGAGAACATCTTCGGCGGAACTCCGCCTGGTTGGTTCGTGATAAGAGATAATTTGGTTGGTGATAAGTGTTTCTCAACTTTTGGTCAGGTCACCTGCACTTTTTGTTTCGTTATTTCCTCCGCTAGTATAAATCCACATGACAGTTCCGGCATGCCCAACTTTCTTGCAACTTTAGATTATTTTGAGCAACGTGCGTGATGATTTTTCATGTGGTTTGTAAGCACGTGTTTTCGGATTGCTTCATGATCAGCTTGGAAATGCATGTTACTGTTCAAAAGGTGAATTCCGACCTAAAGTATCCAGACTGCAATGGCTGAAAGCTGTGTCTTTTCCTTGCCTTATTGTCGAATACCCGCCTCCTTTCCCATCGCTAATGCCGAATTGGGCCATACATTACAAGAAAGGCGAATTCGGCATGCGCCTTGAAACTAACTCTCAAGAGAGTACTAGGCTTGCCTTCTCTTTCGAGCCAACTACATTACTAATGTACATGGAGCAGAGAGGAACAGCAGTTTTTGACATATCTCCGAGGAACCAGTAAAATGTCTCCCGAGTGTGGAAGTTCGTCAAAACTGATACAAGACTGCACTGGGTACTTGGTATTGCAAGTAGATACAGGGAGCAGCTTCGTAGTAGAACATCCCGCGTTAATATTTAACAGCATATTTAGTATACACTGAAGCCTCTGTACGAATGCGAGCGCTGTAGACGGCAATCGAGCTCGAAATCTGAAGCTCGGGAGCCGAAAGCCACCATCCAAACCTCCGCGGCAACGGGTGACAGCGTAGCTTTCTAGAGGGTCCACCATCACAGCAACGCCGGAGCGTTGCGCCAGCCAACATTCCAATCGAGCTTACAGAAGAGAGCATCGTCATTCCGCCGGCGTCTTGTAGCCGCGCCGCAGCCCTGCAAGCGGCGGTCGTCTAATTGAGCTCAGCCACTTCGGCTGTCTCGCCTAACGGCGTTGGCGTCGTCGGCCTGTCAAGAGAGCGAACGGTTTCGGCTGACCCACAAAGCGGCGCTGTCTGGCCGCAGACAAAGGACTGCCATATCCACCCCCTTTTTTTCCCTTTCGAACGTACACATAAACCCTCGCTTTCCACACGTCACATCTGTGCAAGCGCAGCGCCGTTTCAAGCTGGAGGCCGCTTATCTGCGGCCTGCCCATCACCAGGAAGTACACGCTCTGACTTCACTGTTCTCCCACCATTGTGTGTACTGCGTTTTCGCTGGCTGTCTTAACGGCGCGCCGGCCGAGTTTCCAACGTCGCCCGCCATTCGCTCTTTGTCAGCACGTTAAGGTCGCCTCGGTGTTGTTATTATGGATGCGGTCATCTTGCCTTATCTTCATTTTTCCTTTTTATTTTTGCTGTCATTGTTTTCTTGTACTGACGACATACGTCGAGCGGTGCTGTCTCGAGGTCTCTTAGGCGTTTCACTGACCCAGATATCAAGCGGGGGAGGCAAGGGTGAGATATAAGAGGTGACAGAGGGGTAGAAAGAAGTGTATTGCGCTATTGTAATGGCCGGAGTGAGAAAAGCCGTGTCGTCCTTTTCAAAGCGGCGCATCAAGCCGCCGTGGATTTCCTCTCTCCAGCGGTGCTAAAGGTTGCAGCCATCAAAGCCCAAAAGATTTTGAGGATTCGCGGCGCTTCTTAAATAAAATACCTGCAACAGAAGCGCGCAAAGGAAATGGACAGCGCCGGCAGAGTTGACATCGCCATCGCCCTCGTTTTTTTGTTTTTTTTTTCTAATGCGAAAACATTACTTATCCCGTTACGAGAAAAGCCTGCAACCTAGTGTAAACTATAGATGGCTAGAAAAATAAACCATTAGCAGCTTCACCGCAAGAAAAAGTGTTGCGATTTAATTGGGTAAATCCGGACGAAGCGAAAACTTCGTTAGGCTTGGTTACGTTTCTTATTACTCATCATTATCATCACTAACGCCAATATCATCATAATCAATTAGACGCACAGTGATCGTCATCGCTACTGCCATCAATGTCCTAACAGTGGCATGACTATCATCGCTGCTATCATTATCATGACTGTTGTTCGGACATGCTGCATGTGACTTCAGGGGTTCTTCAGGGCAGTGTATTGGGACCCCTGCTGTTTTTATCTATGTGAACGACCTTGTGGACATTGTTGAAAAGGGTGTAGCGGTGAGGTTGTTTGCCGACGATTGTATTGTTTTTAAAGAGATAGTGATTCTGACCACTTGTCCCTACAAAAAAACTGTAGTGGCAATTGCAGACTGGAGTGAGCGCTGGATATCAACCAAGACAAAACCGTATTATTAAGAATCCCAAGGAAAAAAGTGCTCACGCTTCCCAGTTATATACTTCACAACTTTTCCATTTTAGAAGTAGAGAGCTATAAGTACCTCGGAGTAACCCTCACTTACTTGGTCCTCTCATATAGCCGACGTCTGCTCATCAGCAGTAAAAAAGTTATGGTTTATTAAAAGAAAACTTAGAAACTCTCCCGTAAGTACCAGAATCACTGCATACAAGCCATGTGTTAGGTCCCGGCCTAAATATGCGGCAGCAGTGTGGGACCCGCATAACAAGAAAGACATTGCTCAACTGGAACGTGTCCAGCGAAAAGCAGTTCGTTTTATTTACGCCAAAATATAGAAGGACACTGCCTTGGATCACTGCCTTGTCGTGGCGGAGGGGCTTGCGAAACTCGATGAAGTCGTGAGCTCTGCTGTGTAGGGCCACCCAAGATAGACAGGTCACGGCAGAGAGTTCTGACAAAATGTGATTCACTGGAGAAGGTAATGGCAACCCACTCCGGTATTTCCTGCCAAGAAAACACTATGGCCAGTCACAATACCATTATCGATATGGCGCCGGAAGATGAGCCCCCCAGGTTGGAAGGCGTCCCACATGTTACTGGGGATGAACAAAGGGCGATTCCTAGTAGCTCCAGGACGAATGAAGCGGCTGGGCTAAAGCCAAAAGGACGCTCAGTTGTGGATGTGTCGGGAAGCGACCGGAAAGTCCGATGTTGCAAGGAGATATATCACATAGCAACATGGAATGTAAGATCTATGACGCAAGGTAAACTGGATATCGTCAAGCGAGAAATGGACAGATTGAACATTGATATCTTGGGTATCAGCGAGCTCAAGTGGACCAGAATGGGAGAATTTAACTCCGGCGACCATTATGTCTTTTATTGTGGGCGCGAATCCAAGAGAAGGAATGGGGTCGCTCTCATAGTAAACAGAAGAATGGGCAAAGCAGTGCTAGGGTACAACCCCAAAAACGACCGAATGATTTCACTTCGGATCCAAGGTCACCCTTTCAACATAACAGTTATCCAAGTCTATGCACCGACCACTGCTGCTGAAGAAGCTGACGTTGAAAGATTTTATGCGGACCTACAATGCCTTTTAGACCGCACCCCATCATCAGACGTCGTTTTTCTCATAGGAGACTGGAATGCTAAGGTCGGGAGTGAAGAAATATCCGGAATTACAGGCAACTTCGGTCTTGGTGAGCCAAATGAAGCTGGGCAGAGGCTAGTAGAGTTCTGTCAAGAAAACAACCTGACCATAGCGAATACTCATTTTCAACAGCCCAAGAGGCGCCTGTACACATGGATTTCACCGGACGGTCTGTACAGGAATCAGCTCGATTATATTATTTGCCGGCAGAGATGGAGAAGCGCTATACAAGCAGTAAAAACAAGGCCTGGGGCCGATTGTGGCACCGATCATCAGCTTCTTGTTGCCAAAATTAAGCTTCGATTGAGGAAAACGCAGAAAACTAGAAGGCCTTTCAGGTATGATCTGGATCAGATTCCATTAGAATATGCTGTGGAAGTGAGGAATCGATTTCAAGAATTAGATCTAGAAGACAAAGAGCCCGAAGAGATGTGGACTGATGTTCGTGATATAATACAAGAAGTTGCTACTAAGGTAGTTCCAAAGCAAAAGAAATGCAAAAAAGCAAACTGGTTATCTGAAGAGGCTTTGCAAATAGCTGAGGAAAGGAGGATGGCAAAAGGTATGGGGGAAAGAGAAAGATACAAGGTTCTCAATGCGGATTTTCAGAAAATAGCAAGGAGAGATAAGAATGCCTTCCTGAACATACAGTGTCAAGCAGTTGAGGACAACAGCCAATTAAGGAACACAAGAGCTCTGTATAAGACAATCAAAGATATCAAAGGAAGCTTCTGTGCTAAGCTGGGCGTGATAAAGGACAAACGAGGCAAGGACCTCACTGAAGCCTCAGAGATAAAGAAGAGGTGGCAGGAATACACAGAAGAACTGTACAAGAAGGACCCGGATGTGCAAACCCAACATAGGACGGTTGTGATTACAGATCTCGAGCCGGGCATCCTGAAGAGTGAAGTTGAATGGGCCTTAGCCAGCCTTGCTAAGAACAAAGCTAGCGGAATTGATGGTATTCCAGCTGAGTTGCTTCAAAACCTCAACCACGACGCTGTTAACACACTGCATACATTATGTCAAAAGATTTGGACAACCCTGCAGTGGCCACAGGATTGGAGGAGGTCAGTTTACATCCCCATTCCAAAGAAAGGCAGTGTTAAAGATTGTTCCAACTACCGCACGATCGCGCTTATTTCGCATGCTAGCAAGGTGATGTTAAAAATCCTGCAAGGTAGGCTGCAGCCGTATGTGGATCGGGAGCTTCCGGACGTGCAAGCTGGGTTTCGCAAGGGCAGAGGAACTAGAGACCAAATTGCCAACCTTCGCTGGATCATGGAAAAAGCAAGAGAGTTCCAGAAACCCATTTACTTCTGCTTTATTGATTATGCGAAAGCGTTTGACTGCGTAGATCACAGCGGATTGTGGCAAGCTCTCCAAGAGATGGGAGTTCCAATTCACCTCATCTGTCTCCTCAGGAACCTTTATGAAGGGCAAGAGGCCACAGTCAGAACTGGGCATGGTCTTACTGATTGGTTTCCGATTGAGAAAGGGGTGAGGCAAGGCTGCATACTGTCGCCCTGCCTATTTAACCTATATGCAGAGTGCATCATGAGAAAGGCCGGTCTGGACGAGTCTTCAGCTGGAGTGAAGATTGCTGGAAAACGTATCAACAACCTTAGATATGCGGATGATACCACTTTAATGGCAGAAAGTGAAGTGGAACTCAAGAGACTTCTGATGCGCGTACAAGAAGAGAGTGAGAAGTTTGGGCTTAAACTGAACATTAAAAAGACGAAGATCATGGCGTCTTGCCCTATCAAGTCCTGGAGCATCAATGGACAAGAAGTGGAAGCTGTGACAGATTTTCTGTTCTTGGGCGCCAAGATTACCTCGGAAGGAGACTGCAGCCATGAAATTAGGAGACGCCTGCTTCTGGGAAAGAGAGCAATGGTTAGCCTTGACCGCCTAGTAAAGAGCAGAGACATTAGTCTGCCAACCAAGATCCGTATAACCCGTGCTATGGTCTTTCCAGTTGTGATGTATGGATGCGAGAGTTGGACTGTGAAAAAGGCTGACCGCCGAAGAATTGACGCGTTTGAATTGTGGTGCTGGCGAAGACTCTTAAGAGTTCCTTGGACTGCCAGAAGATCAAATCAGTCGATATTGTCGACCATAAACCCTGACTGCTCATTGGAGGGTCAAATTCTAAAGTTAAAGCTCAGCTACTTTGGTCATCTGATGAGAAGAGAGGAGTCGCTGGAGAAAGATTTGATGTTGGGAAAGGTTGAGGGTCGCCGGAAAAGGGGTAGGCAGCGAACGCGATGGTTAGATGGCATTCTCGAGGCATTGCAGATGAAGTTATGTGATGTTAAGAAGATAGTGAGAGACCGGAAAGCGTGGCGTGACATGGTCCATAGGGTCACGAAGAGTCGGACACGACTGAACGCCTGAACTGAACTGATAGAAGGACAGACTCTCCAACTGCATTAATTCGCTAGAGTAATTTACAGTTCTTAGCAATACGAAGAAAAGTTACCCGTCTAGTATTGCTCCATAATTCCTTGACTGAAAATCTGAAGGCAGATCTTCCTGATTGTGTGAAATTGGCGAGCACTAGGAGAACACGACATGTACATGAGCGTTCATCAGCACCAATTTTCACAAGAACTAGTGGATTTAAGCACAGTTTTTTCCCGAATACTGTCGCGGAATGGAATAGTCTTCTTTCGGGTCTATATACATCCAAGCGTTTTGTAAATGAGCTGGAGTATTTATTGTATGTTTCCTAGTATTGTTTTTTGGTGCCTGCTGGTTTTGTGTCCTGTTATTGACTTGCGGTTGTTATCGCTGATGCTTTTATAGGTTTTATAGGTTTATATTTAGCTGTATGCCCGTCCTGCTTGAGCCAACTCTGGCTTGCAGTATGCTAAAATAAATAAAGAAACAAACAAATAAATAACTGCATCGTGATCGCTGCTATCGCCCTCACGCTAGATGAGGAGAAATACGATCTGTTTTTCGCGAGCCGTTCGTGGTGTAATGGTCTGCTGGGGAAACGACAGTGGTTTGATTCTCGGCGGCGACATTTTTTTTTTTTCCTTAACTGTCAGTTTGGTCCTTGCTTACACCACACTTTCAATCAAAGGTCAAAGGTGGTGCGACATCATATGGGCGGTGCATGCCTGCTTATAGCAAACTTCTGGCACATTGAAGGCCAAATGTGAGCTGATCAAGGCCGAAGTGGGGTAGCGAAGCTTTCGCTTCAAAAATAGCAAGTTATATCGATGCCGTCATCAAGCAACCCTATGACGCACACACCAATCCGAGCATCCAAGATGCATCAGTTTGCGGATTCCTGATCTGTCCGTGACCGAGACGAACGCCACTTCAGACAATCCTATACATTCCTACCATTCGTCTAATATACTCGCCACTGGTTGACCGCTATTTGGTGCCAGTTTTTTTATATTCATATCTAATTTGTTGCTCAGTTATTTGTCGCGCAGCGTTCCAGTTGGTGTCATGCCATTTCTCGTTGCATAAAGCATACGTGAGCTAACCAAGATACAGGGTAGGTCGCGACATGGGTTCGAAGCAGTAGTGCCGTCAGTTGGCTGACCACAAACTAAAGTTTTGGCCAACACTGTTCTCATGTGAAACGTGAAACATGGCAGTCTACGTGGAAAACTCAAACATACTGCGAATTCATTACCAGCAGAAGGAACCTAAATACATGTATAGGCAGGGCTTAAAGTCAGGGGGGTCTAGAGGGGTCTGAGACCTCTCACCATCATTTAGGAGGTGTCTGAGACCCCTCTGCGCTCTAATATTGTATAAGGACTGCATGCCTACAAAGCAGGCTGCCACGTTTTCCTCTTGTCAGTGGTTGTCAGAACATTCCCTCTCAGTTGTTTCGGCAATATCTCAGTAAGTTTTAATAACAGGCCATTAATATATTTTCTAAAAGCCGAGAAGGAGAAATATGATTTCTCCCTTTAAATTTGTATAAAATGATGTGCAAGGCAGGCCACCAGCCGCTTTCTTTCCCCCTCTTTATTTCCCTTTCTACCATTGCTCGAACCACTAGAGACCTCCCTCCGATGGAGCCAGACTTTAAGCACTGTGTATAGATAGTTGAAAACTTCATTGATTAGCATTAAAAAGGCTGCCGCATCCTAGTGTTTCTCTAGTTCTTGATACCGGGTGACGGCCAACAGTCCATGACTTGCGGCAACCTTTCCCGCCCACCGGCCGCCTTTGTGAGGCCGGTTCGGAGCTGGAGACCGCGATCTCCCAACCCTCTGTGTCCATGAGGCTCCAGTGAGATGATGGTAAGAAACCTCACTGAAAACCGTTTCGACCGCTCACGGGGCTATATATAATGCTTTTCCATTCCTACACGCAAGCAGCCTTAATTGGCGATTTTTTTTTTTGTCCCATTTGACGACTAGGCAAAAATTAAGAAAGGTGTATTACCTGTATTCATTAGTTACCTGGCAGTATTTGTATTAGGAAATCTAAACGAGCGAACGCTAATTGCGCGTGCAAACAATCCTGAAAACGTTAGTCTCTTTTCCTTAAACACTTCAGCCTGCAGACCTGCTCAGTATGACACCACTGAAACAATAAATAAGCGTCTTCGTGTTGTACAAACAACCGTGTTGTGGATTTGGAGATTTCGATCGCATTCGACAAAGAATAAAGAGATTCCCACGACCACTTCTGTGAGGAGATCAGCACATGCGGATAGCCTCTGTAACAAGCGCTGAGACGCCAAGCTACCGTGAAATCGTCTGCTGATAAATGCAGCTACTCCGCCGTGAAGAAAAGCAAAGTTTGAAAAGGGAAAACCATATTGGAGCCGAAAACCGATTGGGCTTATAGTTAAAAGGGAGACCTAACCAACGGTACAACCGCCATGGTTACAAAGTATACAACTCCGCGGCATAGTCGGCAAAGATTTAGTGGCGCTGTAGTTTCAGCCGGCCAGCAATCCAAACCTTCGCAACAAAAGAAAAAGAAAGCTCGACCTCGCATAACGAACGGCTCCCACGCCGCACCAACCCGAAGGGGCGAAGAATGTAATCTCGCGAATCGAAGCTGCTCCCTATAGCAAAATACCTAATATACAACCGGGCCTCTCGATGTACGAAGCTCAGCTCGCCGCAACACACCCAGTCAGTGTTAAGGACACACCCAGCCGCCAGTGAATTACAAAACAGTCGGCACTGTCCCGATTCACGACGCGGCGAGTTGGTTCGTTCTTTCGTATACAAATAAGTGTAAAACATTACGTTCTTTTCCTCTCCTTGGTGTTCATTGAAGCAAACCTGGACCCACTGGTCCGTGATGGCTGTCCGTCTGAGCGTGGCAGCGATATGCCGGCCGTCGTTCGGTCGCCTTGAGAGCAGAAAGCCAAATGGAGCTTCGGCGAACGGAACCGGTGTCCTTGCGAGGCAAGACACGATCAATGTGTGCGCTACATACCTCCGCTCCGTTGGGCAGCCTACAAGGAGCCCCCGCTGCCATCTCGCACACTCTGTTCGGTTTATACCGTTCGCTTCTTGCTATTTCTGTGCATCTATTAGCGACCAGGGCGCCCTTGACGGTATCGAATGTTCATTCGTGACAGGACGTATATACGTCTCGTAAGTTCTGTGCGGGTTGTAGTCGTCCTTGGATTTGATGCGTGTCCGGACACGCGCTTCGTTTGCCTCGGCTTTGCGTTTGTTCTTCGCGCCTGTTATCGACCGTGATAAAAGAGTTATACGTAGAGGATGTGCAATAATTCTTGCACACACTTGTCGTGACGTGGTCTGTCGCCTGTCGGGTAACGTTTTGTATCGAATTAGTCAGCAGACTCAGGTTCGAACTTTGCAATCGGAATCACGCGCCAGAGCGTTGTCTGCTCAAGTCTGCTACGGAATATGGTTTGGCAATGCGAAAAAAACCCGGGGGTCCCCGGGCTCTATAATCTAGCGCCCTATCCACTCAGCCAACACGGCCCGTTAATAGAGCAACTTAATTCTCCGTTGCCGGCTTCCGTCGGGACACTATCCGTGAGAATTACTGGCAGCCTCGCGGTCTCACCTAAAATAAACAGCACATACATTTAATTTTAGAGCGAATCTCTTTGGCGCCCTTCCCTGGGTTTCGCGGCGTCGGCGTTGTCCCTCGTAAACAGCTCCACTTTCACTGCAATTTTCCTTCCTTTCTTGTCCACAGAAACAAGTGTGACAGATACTGCGCCTTTCCATTGTAACCAGCTCCACTTTCACTGCCACCTTCCTTCCTTCACTTACTGCATGATTCAGGTGTCCACAGAAGCAAGTGTGACAGATGCTGCACCTTTCCATTCCTGTGAACCAATTATAAAACGCACGCTTCAGAGCTCAAGTGGAAGACGTGACCACACATGGTATACACTGTTAAGATAATAATTAATGAATAGTGCGAGCGCCCACACTGGAACTGTAGGGTATAATGTGCAGTAACCGAGTATTCACACACTGTCAGAGAAAAGCATCATATTTTGATGTAGTTTGCGTATATACAGCTGGCTTGATAGTACGGATATCTAGCCGACCGTCCCTTGGCTTTAGAGGAAGGCCTGACCAGGATCTAGCCCGCCATCATTTTTCTTTAAAACATATATTGCTAGACATTCGATGAGATGCTTGCTAACTTTGGCTACAGCGCTTTCAAGTCCGTTTATGACATTTGCGAAGGTTCTTTCTTCTCGTCTGCAGCTTGTGGCATTAGTCTCTTCACCACGCAACGTTCCTATAGGCTGCCTCCCGCAACCTCCCAATAACCTAATTGCTCTCTTCATTGAGTCCGACCACGAAGCTTCAATCATGATAGTCAAGATCTGTTAGTAGAGTGTTTCTTGAAGGAATATGTGTGAAAAATAAAATAGTTGTCTGTAATAGTACATGCATGTCTTGCTCGAAATGTTTGCCTCAAACTATCGAAAAAGCTGAAACAGCTGACGAGCTGCGCTCAAATTTCGCATTAGGAAGTAACGTGATCGTCGATAAATTGTTTAGCGTAACTTGTATACATCGGCTGAGAACAAAACAAGGACTCTGACGGAATAGGCAAGCAGCGGAACAAGACGATTGTAGCGATCTAGAATAGCATCGTCTTCATTAACGTACAGTCGTTCAGTTTACTAGCAGAAAATATGTTTTGTGTCTTGTTCCAGCGCACGGTACCGGAATGTTGTGTCGTGCGTTTTTTTTCACCCGCTTCTTTTGCCTGACAGCGTAAAAATGATTTCCTCCTTTTCCTTTTTTTTTTTTTTTTGCAAACGCGCGTCCCACAAAATTTTTGTCCACGTCCAGCACTAATACACGGCCGTATAGATTGAAGACTGCAAACGCAGAAGTGACAGCCGCAATCCTCCATGCTGCCAGCAGCCTGCAGCACTTAAGGCATTCCTGTTCAGTAAGGTTAGCGAGGACAACCCCGAAAGTAACCAATGCAAGCTAGCACGATATTCGATTCCCTTGCTTTCCATCTTAAGCATCGAAGGTGCACGCAACTATAGCGACCTCCACGGGAGTAACTACAGCGCGATGAGTTGTTCACATACCAAGAAAAGAAATAAAAGCACCTTACCTTCGAGGCAGATGCGTAAAGGAAAATCCCCGAGGCACGAATAAGGGCGAAGAAACTATGTGAGGTAATTTCCCCGGCTAGTTGCGTACGTTACCATGTAGCTTCGAAGTGTAGAACGATTCGACCTCGCATTGCTGTTCTCTCTTCCATCATCTTTCTCATGCAATAAACTATCAGGAAAGAAATCGGGCAGGCCACAGCGACCGACCATGAAGGGCGCGTAGGGGCAGACGGCTGGATGCATGTCTCAGACACCGTGCAGGCGTCCAGACAATATATACATCGCGCTTGCTATGAAACATTGTTCCCGGGAAAATAAGCAGGAGTGAGGAGAGGGAAGATACATTCACCAGCGCATTTGAAACCATCGCTGCAATTGAGATTATCAAACTGCCATGTGTTTTTTCCTTGGGGTGAATGGCTTCGCTTGTGTGACCGGCGTCGAGTCGATCTCTCAAGGAAGTGAACGCTCCCCTTTGGCCTGCTAGCTGTGAAACGTCATCGGGAAAGGTTTAGCATGGATAATCACTTTGCGAAGACTCGAAGCGATGGAGCCCTCCCCTTGAGTACGGTTGCTTTCCGCTCCTTTCACAGCGGAATTTCAGCGACTCGGCAAGCTGTTAACAATAACTTTTAATGGATGCTCTTGACAACATGGCCAACGTGGTCATACAATCTAAGTAGGTCAAGGGGGCAATTTACTGCATCTATCATCTGATGCTGAGTGCGTATCCTAGTCGGTGTCATTAAATAGGTCCTGAAGACAATGCCATCGAACTCTTGCTTTTACTTGGAAAAAGCGGCTCTGGCTCTCTCTGGGTACGTTCATATTTTTCCATCGTCAATATACAAATTTATTGGAGAGAAAATCGAATTTGAAACTGGAATACATTTTTCACCGGCCATTTGATTGCAACCCGCGGCGTCAAGACAGGAAGTGAGTGGAAAGGTTTATTTCATCTAACGGGGTGTAACCGACACCATGGTCAACTCGATGGTGTTAAGAGTGAATGCCCGCGTACGCTGTCCTCCGTAGTCCAAGTAGAAAGGAAGTATTTTAACGTAATCGCAAAATGGTATCAAGAACGGTAATAATTTCATTTAGTGGCCTATATCGATGCTTATGCAAGCTCTTCTTTCAGTGAAAGTAGTGTTGTTTTTACTATAACGGAGTTGTCGATCGAGACAAGTGAACTTGAACTTGTCCTCGTGGTCTTCGTAAAGATATCATAAATGAAACAGACATTTACAATTGGCTTGCGTTCGTGGTATAGTGACTCATCTGCGTTTCCGCCATGCACCGCGATCCCACATAGCACATATATAGACTCTGTGATCCGCGGCAAATGGCGCAGAACACCTGCGTCTCACTTTAGTAATCACGCTTGGCTTTTAGAATCATGTGGTCGCTATAACGAAGAGAAAATGTAGTTTTTACTAATTATCTAAAGTCATCTGGAGAATACATTCTCCATTTGCGTCGCTTTCAAGAGGGAAAAATAAACAAATGCGATATGGTGCCGCTTACCGCTGCCCTTATACATAGTATTCATTGATTGCGAAAAAGCATTTGACTCAGTATAAACCTCGGTGATGATTCAGGCATTGCGAAATCAGAGGGTAGATGAGCCGTACGTGAAAGTGCTGGAAGATATATATAGTGGCTGCACAGCAACCATAGTTTTGCATAAGTAACAAAATTCCCATAAAGAAAGGTGTTAGGCAAGGAGACACGATCTCCCCAGTACGATTCGCAGCTTGCTTAGAGGAAGTATTCAGAGACTTTGAATGGGAGCAGTTAGGGAGAAGGGTAGAAGGAGAATACCTCAGTGATCTACGATTTGCTGATGACATTGCCTTTCTACTTAAGTAACTCGGGGTGATGAACTGCAAATAATGCTTGATGACCTAGACAGAAAAATAGAAAGGTAGGATTGAAAATCAATATGCAGAAGACTGAGGTAATGTTCAACAGCCTCCGGAAGAAACAGCAGTTTACGTTAGGTAGCGAAGCACTGGAAGTAGTAGGCGAATATGTCTACTTAGGACAGGTGGTAACCGCAGATCCGGATCATGAAAAGGAAATAAGAAGAATAAGATTGGGATGGAGCGCATTTGGCAAGCACTCGCAGATAATGACTATCAGCTTACCAGTATCGCTCAAGAGGAAAGTGTACAACAGTTGCATCTTGCCTGTACTCACCTATGGGGCTGAAACGTGGAGGCTAACCAAGAGGGTTCTACTTAAGTTGAGGACAACGCAGAGGGCTATGGAACGAAAAATTGTAGGGGTAGCATTAAGAGATAGGAAGCGTGCAGAATAGGTGAGAGAAATAACTCAAGTTACTGACATTCTAGTAGAAATCAAGAATAAATGGGCATGGGCAGAACATGTAGTGCGAAGAGAGGATAACCGATGGTCGCTTAGGGCAACAAACTGGATTCCAAGGGAAGGAAAGCGTGGCAGGGGGCGGCAGAAAGTTAGGTGGGCGGATGAGGTTAAGAAGTTTGCAGGGGTGAAGTGGATGCAGCTATCACAGAACTGGGTTAATTGGAGAAATATGGGAGAGGCCTTCGCCCTACGATGGGTATAGTCAGGCTGATGACGATGATGACCCCTGCAGATACGAGACACGCAAAAGAAAGATGATCCAGTGTGTTTTACCTCAAAGTAACTTTCAGGGCTCCGTCGGATTTCAGAGAAGCAAGTGGGGTTCAGTTGCCCCCTTTACAGGATGGCACACTGTACGTGCTAATACCGCGGTGAAAGCCATAAACAGCCACAGTGCCAGTCTGCCCTCCCTCAATAAATAGATCAATTCGCCAAATTCTTCTTGTACTTGTTTTTTATTTTATTTAGAAAAGTGTGCAAGAGAGGGCAGTGAGTGCGCAAAACAGTTATTCACGACGTGACTCAGATAGATTGAAAGAACTGTGCTGCGTGTTTCCCCGGCATCAATCTGCCTCTTAAATTTTATTCCATTACTGATTGAACTGCATGATTGAAGTACACTATTTCCACAAAGGTCACCTGTAAAACAGCGCAGATTCCACGCGCATTCCCCATTGTACTGTAATCCCTGTTAGAGCACAGCCCGTTTAACATTGGAAGTAGACTTAAATTCCTGTATCGCTTTAAGCTTCTTCCCGTCAGCAGGTAAAGGCGGCTTTATCCAGCTCAAAGCTAGTTCGTTTCTTTTACTTTGGTGCCTTCTGTTCACTCAGCAGCGCCGAAAGAGAACATAAAGTCAGAGTAGGGCTGCCTTCAATGCGGTGCTTTCTCGCCTACGCGCCCGGTTAGCTACGCGCGTAACAAACTGCCCTGTAGTTAATACCACGCCGAAGAGACCAGACGCGTCTCCTCTCCTCGCGCTTCTCAGTCCCCGCATTAAATGAAAGCCTCAAAAAGAGGGCGGAAAGAGTAACGGAAGTAAGAAGAAAACAAAGACTAAAGATAAAGACAGCGGAGAAGTGGAAAGAGACAGTCACTCTCCTCCCCTTCATACCCTTTCGCTTTTTAAGCGAGCGAACGTGGAACCTGTGTAACGAGCTGCGTTTGCGTGTGTGCAGCCGTATGCGCCCCTTTATAAAGGAACCCACACAAAGGACGAAGCGACGCGGCAAAGAAAAGACAAATAACAATATAAACAAGCATACGGAGGAGAAACTAGATGCGCTCCGACAAAAGGCCTGGAGTGAACAGAGGCAAAACGCATAAAAAGGAGTCAAACGTTAGATGTCGGTGAAGTAGTGAAAGGCTTGTGAAGAAAGGCTGGAGTTGTCTAAATTAATAACATGTTTTGCTCTTCCCTCCTCTCCCTCGTGGTCTTTTTGCTGCGAACCCTTTGTTGTCATTCGCGCCTTTGCCCCATCCGCCCTTTCCATCAAGGGAAAGGTCACTGCCTCCTCTCTTACAGATCACCATCTCCCGCTCGGATTTGTATATATGAAGCATAAACGACGACCAACTTTTCCATAACTACGCATCTCGCGCCGCCTAGCGTCTGGGTTCCACAGCAGCAGCCCTTGTTGCGCCACCCTTTGCTCAAACACGTAATAAAGGACGATGAGAAAAACAATGGCAGCAATCAGAACCAAAGAAATTAAGTTGTGTGGAGCTTTGCAAATATCTCCACCGCACTTTTTGTCTTATACCCTAATGATCGTCCTCCTCTCCTCGCCGCTCATACAACAACCAAGCATAGTTCCTTTCCCTAGCCAATTCTCCCTAGCTATTACACGGGATAGCGGGCGCACGTATGATCTCCCTCAGCCCATGCACTCTCGGATGCCCGATAAAGTCATGCCGGGTAGACCTGTCGGTCTGAAAACCGGCAGTCGGGCGCATTTATCGTCGTTAGGCGGTCAATCTAAGTGATAGTCGAGTCTGGCTGAGTCAGTTCGACATCTGGTGCGGCTCGGCTCAACCCGCTAGCATCAGGGTCATGTATACAAAAGGCTTCGGCGGTCCAAGGAGTGGCTCCAGGCAGTACGGACCGCATTTCGGCTCCTATTTTTCTAGCGCTTTGCCTCACTCTCTCACGGGCACCAATTCCTCTAACTCGCATCTCTACATTTCTCTGCGCCCTCCGTGTTGAACCTCTTTCACCCTCTACTCATCCCTCTCTTTCCTTCTATCTTCGAAATCGGTTCATTTCGCTGCCCGTTTGCCCTTTTAATTGCTACGAGGATGCGCTGCGTTTATTAACTGCCCGCTAGAGGAAAAAAGAAACAAGAAGCAAAACGGAAGCAAAGGTAATCGAGCTTCTCGCGCGGACGCGAGAGACCAGAGAGAGCGTATAAGTAACAAAATCAACAACAAGAAAGAAAGAAAGCACGTAGGGCATTTACTATATAAACTGCTTGCGGCCAGTGGGAAGAGGCGAAGCAAGCGGAGAACGAAACCTATCTGAGTAATACCAAGCCGGACGATACCAGAGAAGAAGCTGCTGGCGATGCTGCCATAGCGGAGCGGCTGTGGGAGAAGGATGCAAGCGCCTTCTTTCTAGCGAGTTACTAGATGTGGGAGGGAGGGGCCGGTCAGGGTGTATCGCCGGCCCGACGCTGATGCCTGCTTCGCACTGTCCGTTTAGGAAAAGATATAGAAAAAAATGAAAAACGCGAGGAAACTAGAGCTAATCACAAAAGCAGATAGGCGTGCAGATAAAAAGAGAACAGAAAGCCGAGAGAAATAAGCAACATTCGGAGCTAACCCCGATCGGGTGGAAGGGAGGTAGTTACGCACATTGCATGCCCCTGTGCTCGGAGCAGCCATCCGTGCATAGTTATTCGGCCGCTGGTATAAAACCAATGAAAGGGAAAGAAGGAGGGGGAGGAGCAGCGTGGTCCGTATCTGTTACAAACTGCTGGGGGGGGGGGGGGGGCGAACTCTTCTACTACAGCGCGCAGATTGCGGGTCGGCTCGGCTCTGAGGAAACCTATGGTACGACCTTATGTGCGGTGCGAGCATATATAAGCTTGCCGCCGCCGCGCAAGCAAGAACTAGATGGTACAGAGCTGGTTAGGCAGAGCCCGATGATGTCGATAAAGAGGAGCTTCTCCTCCGTCGGACCCCTCCCCTTGCAGGGCGCAACCGCCCCGAATGCAGCGGCGTCCTGCTAGAGTAGTCTTCTGGAGGTCTATATAGTAGATCCGCCGGCGAAGGTTACGCTGTATCCGTCCAGCGCTGCGAAGGAGGTAGGGCTACGTCTTCGCTGGGTAGGGTATGGTACATGTACGCTAATCGGCAGGCATGCGAGTTCTTCGCTCGGCCTTAGGAATGTGCGCACCTCACGGAAGTGCGCCTTAGGAACACGTTCTGCTAATGGTTAGAGAGCAGCAGTCTGCGAACCGGAAATGAGAGGTTGACCGGCAAGTTTTTCCCCGTGCAGGATCTCGCACCCAGGAAAGCCAGTGCACAGTGATGACAGCCGATTCAATATATTTTTTAGCGGCCTGCGTACACAATTGAATGGGTGCAGTAAATACGGATAGGAGTTGCAGAAAGGTAAATAGGAAACATGTTACTACGAACGATAAGGATAACATTTCTCGCCTCCACATTCCGGCCTGAAAAGAAAAAAGTGCATAAGAAAACGAGTACCACGACCCTAACTTCTGCAGCAGTGGGGATATTTCTCCAGCTTCATGATATGCACACACATATTTGACCTCTTTGAGGAAGGAACAAAAATAGCTAGACAGTGTCATCAACAGCCCTTGACTTCAATTTTAAGGAAAATGAACACAACGTCTTCGTGCTGCCTTTTTACAAACAGTATTTTAAGTAGTGACTGCGCTCCTGAAAATTTCGTTTTCAGTGTTACTACAGCAGAAAATCTCCAATTTTTAGCAAACGTTACGTCCACACTTTGCACGGTTGCCTGAGGGTCAACACAGCTTACGCGGGCTCTTAATCTCAGGCAAAGGCTCATAGCAGTTAACGTTACCGAATGAAGCTCGGTAATTTTGAACTGACCCGGACAGGACAAAGCTCACTGCATTTTTTCGTGTCCCCGTCAAGGCTCATCGTACTGGGGAATTTTTGCACTATGAACTTTTGTACGCTCCTTGAAGGAAATTTAAAAAAAAAACAAAAACAAAAAGGAGGGGGGGGGGGGGGGGGTCAACGACGGAAAACGCAAGTGTGGACTCTCTCATGCTCACGATCACTTGGTTTACTGTGACGGAGTTCACGGTTGAGGTGTTTAACAATTTTGTAGCGAAAGCTACACTGCTCTACACTTGAACATTTCGCCGGTACCTGAAAGAGCGCCAACTCTGGACTCTCCTTTCAGGTGGGAGGGGGACATTAGGATCAGCCTGCCATGACATTTGAATTCACGTTACACCTATACCACGCAGGCACGTTCATAACAGGCATGAAAGTGGGTTCTGCATAGAACGCCGATGAACTTTGGTGCCTTCAACGAAACGATGGTTCTGTTCGATACAATGGTCGGTCGCCCGCAGCCAAAGATGTCGCTCCCAAGTTTGGTTCAGCATCGGTCAACACACTTAGAAAATTTTTCCAACACCACGAAAATAAGGCATGTTTAACCGACACTAGCTTAACGCAGGTAAACCACACAAGTTCTAAGACAACCCGGAGTAGAGTTCACAGCTTTTTGGGGCCTTATTCATGTTTGCTAGTTGCGAAGGGCATAAGAACGGCTGTCACTCGTTGCCAGATGGCTGGACAGAATTCGCACATTAGAATGGGCGGCCGGCGGGCGCCTCCACTAATGGCGTTGTACGGAACTACTACTGGCAACTAAGCAGAGAGAAAGAAAAAAAACCTTTGTTTCGAACACGGTTAATGAGCAGGGGGTCCCCCTTGTCCGCGCACTATAGTTGTTCTCTTTGCAGCCAAAAGCCAAATATGGAACATGCCAGTTGCAACTGTTCGCGTCGCAGCACTTGCTAGGTTGGACAATCGAGCGGCGTGCGAAAGTTTTTCGGCTGCAACTTTTCGACGAGCAAAAAGCGGCTGCTTTCTGGCCGAAACGGTCACAAGCATCTACACGGTACGCAAATGTCACAGGCATATTCCCTGAACCGAGGCTTACAGATACGCGTAAGTTCCTGACAGTTTGCTGTAGCTTGACTGTGATTAAATCAGTTTAAGCTTGAAGTTTGGTTAGGAGCCTCAGGGTCAGTTTACGAATGTGGTAGGTTTTTCCTTTTTGCTTCAAGCAATTAAGAATGAATCATTAACTAACACGTGCCTATCATATGCACTACACAGTGGTGTAGCCAGAAATAACTTTCGCGAGGTGTGGGGGGAGGGGAGGTGCAATGTGCCACTGGTCGAAAAACATCTATGCAAAAAGCCCGACAGGGGAGGGTGGGCAATGCAGCCCTCATATATAATTTCTGAGAGAGTTCTGACGCATAGTTATATATACCACAGGCCTAGGAAGGATTAGGTTGCATTTCACAATTTTGCATAGTGTAAATGCATTTTGCAGCAATATTTTGAATACAAACTGCAACAGTTAACCGTTAGGTAAGGAGAGTGGTAGGTTTCGTTGCGATTATCTTTTGTACTGATGACTTCAAAATTGGCCTCCCTGAAAACACAGGGTTAGGCAGGCTTAGATTACATTTAAGGATCAGCTTAGGGTACAAATATTGACCACTTTGTTTTGTCCGGGACATGTGTGCGCCATGGTTCATAGCTAGTAAACCAGTATGCTCAAACGTAGTTCCTGATTGTTTCAGCGCACATCTTCAAGTGACAGTCATTGGTTCACCGCTCGCCATTCCACCGTTGTGTTTGCATGTAGATCACCATCGTTCTGGCTACTCTCACAAGGCCACGGTAGCCTAATTGCGTTTTGGTGGTAACACGCGCACTTGTAGGAATTTCCGTTCGCATCTGTCTCTGAAGAACTCGGAGTGACCGCCTATAACGACGCTTAACTTACGACAAATGAACACGTGTATGAAAAAAAAGCTTGACGCTGAGCTACAAGTCTGCTTTTCGCATTTTTTGTTCACGGAGCACCCTCTTTATGTAATCTACCGCGATACTTTTATCCCCGCGACCATTCACCTTAAAAGGCGGAGAGAGGGGAGGCTCAACAATGAAAGAAGTGCTTCAACCGCATTCAGGCATTCAGAAAGGCAAATTCGCAGTCGCCAGCTCAAGGCAGCTGCCGTCCAACGCTTGCGTGTAACCACGTGCCAGAGGTCACTCGCATTACCTCTTCCCAGGGGAAGCCGGCGAGACAAGGTACGAAGACGAGAACACCCAAAGCGTGCGGCACCAGCCATCTGACTCCATAGCATGTCTGTTTACATGCACGGGATAACGACCGGAGGGGGCGAGCTCTTCGTTTACGGAGCGCAAGCCAACGAGGTGCCGACGCCTGGGCTCTTGAAATTCGAGACCGCTACCCTCCCGTGCCGGACGTATCTCTCAACACGGGGTAAGACGAGCAGGAACAAGGGGAAGGCAGCCATCGACGCCCCTGAAGTGAGGACATTCCGATCCTCGTAGACTAAACATCCGCACGGAGAATCCCACACTCGCGATGCCTGCACGTCTCCTCGAACTTGACATCAGAAGAAGCGTTGATCCGGCGCCACTTTTCCGGGGCTGCCTGCATACGTCGTATGGGACTCGCTTCCCGCCTGTGGATGTGTGTGAACGTCGAGCAGTTGGAATCTTTAAATACGACAGCGCCCTTTCGTCAAAGCCACAGTGTTGCGTTGCTGCCTGTGGTTTTACCTACTACGCGTCCCCCAGAGGTACGCATGTCACTGGCAGTTATGTGGTCACAGCGCAGGAATCCCTGCAGTCCAGCATCTCTTTCTCTCTCTCTCTTTCACACACACACACACACACACACACACACACACACACACACACACACACACACACACACACACACACACACACACACACACACACACACACACACACACACACACACACACACACACACACACACACACACACACACACACGCGCGCGCGCGCGCACACACACACACTCGCAAATTTTCGTATAGTTCATCTGACATTAGTTCCGCCGTGATGGTGCAGTGGTTAGGGCGCTCGACTGTTGTGCCCAAGGATGCGGGATCGAATCCTGGCCGCGGCGCTCGCTAAGCCTTGGCGGGCAGGCAGGCAGGGCAGGCAGGGCAGGCAAGGCAGGCAGGGCAGGCAAGGCAAGGCAGGCAGGGCAGGCAGGCAGGGCAGGCAAGGCAAGGCAGGCAGGCAGGCAGGTTGGTAGGTGGGTAGGAAGCAAAACAAGAAAAAAATTACCGTGGCCTTAGCTTTAGTTAAGCCCGGTAGTTTGCGAAAGCAATAATAGCATGGCTATGTTATAGTTCAGCTCGTAGTGTAGCCAATTGTGGTGTACCATGTTGACCGTACGATTAACACAGGACACACATGTAATGTAATGACATCATTGTAATGAACAGCGTCCATTACGTTCCATTAGGAGTCGTCACCGGTTGAGGACGATCCAAGAGAAGCGCGACGCGCTCGTCTAGCTGCATCTTGAGCGCATTGTCGAGCGAGACGCTGTTCCCGTTCTTCATCTGTCTCTGCAGCCCGCTGTCGTTTCCTAGCTTCATCGAGACAACGTGACATTTTTTTTTTTTTGTTTATCAGGATGCATAGCGAGTGCCTGAGCTAGCAATCGCGAGCATTTATATACCCATCGTTCTCTTCCTCTCAACTGCAAGAGAAGAAGTGACAGTAGCGCCTCCACTAGGTAGCAGCGCGGCTCCAGCTCTCCAGCTGCAGCGCGCCGTGCCTAACGACCGCCGCCATCCGACGACTCGACTTGGTAGCCCATCTCTCGCAGCTGGTATGACGTCACAGCCATCTGGGGTCATTAAAGGTCAAACGTGCCTACCGACCGTTGCTACGCGAAGGGCTGCAAATGGGACTAGTATTGCTTTCGCAATAAAAAGAAACATATAAAGGAAAAGAAACAATGTGGAAGAGTCCTTCCTCTGCCCTTCTGATTTCCTGCCCTCCTTCGGCGCATCCATCCTTGCTTGTTTCATGGGCCGTCCTACCACTGAAGCATAAAGCGCGGTGAGCCCATGTTGACGTCGGTCGGAAGGGGTCTGGCGGTCCCCGCCACAGGCCCGACCGGCGTCATCATACTTCGCTCGCATTCCGACGGGGGTACGGGAGTGACCCCCGTCTTTCGCCAGCAGCCGTCCTTCCCCTAACCTGCAGACCGCCGTGGCTCCATGTATAGTCTCCATCGGGCCACGATGAAGCAACAGACGATGATGGATCCACGTAGTGCATACTACCTCCGCACGCGCGCAACAATGGAATCTGCCACTACCCCCCTCCCTCCTTATAAATGACAACACGTATAGGTTGCCGGGCGGTAAGAACAAAATCCGAATGTGCTGGAAATTTTTTATTTCTTACTCGCATGCGTGCTATTAATTCCGTACGTGCCATCATGTCGTTGCCGCATGAGAGGGATAATCTGGATCATGTTTGGCGCAAACAGTGTTCAAGTAACAGATCATAAACCATAGCCCTGAACAACGAGAGATGATCGATATAATTGTTACCAATGGAAGATTTTAAGGATGGGGCCCGGCGTACAGAAGTCGTTGTTAAGGCTGCAAAAAGTAATAGAAAGTAAACGGTTCGAGGAAAAAGGTTGGGCGGCCATTACGTTCTTTCATTTCTTCCTTGCTTGAAGATTCAAGCTTGTCAGGTAAGATGGATGTACACCGCTGTTTTCAATAGCAGGGTTTTAGCTGTGAACGCCACGCACACTATTGACGAAAAGTGGGGACGGGACGACCGCACGCGCCCTCTCGTGCGTTATACGAGCTGAAGCCAAGGTCTTTTCTCTGAAAAGTTTTCACTAACCAGTGCATGAAATGCGTTCAAATTATGGTGGATTAGCAGTAGCGCGGAAAAAGCAGTTTTCGTAGGTTATGCAAACAGTAAAGCAAATTGGTGTAAGAGAAGATACACAGCTTTTACGAGCAAAAAAAAAAAAAATGATTTAAACATACGTTCTGCGCTTTTTGCAGTATTTATTGTATATATCGAGTGCAGCCCGAAGTGCACGGAAACAGAGAATGAGGTCCTGTAAAGTTAACGGCTGATTTGAGAACCTCTTCTAGAGAACCGTAGCGCTTTCGGGCCAGTTCCACATTAAAGGCGGGACACCAAGCAAGTGTGAGTGCTGATCAGAAGGCTTGATCTCGCATCAACGCCGCGCCATGACCAGTCTGTTGTAGATGCTTAAAAATAAAAACCTACCACGTAGTAGGTAGGTTTCGTGACCAATAAGACACTAAAATAGGCCCGCATAAATATAGGCCGGCGCTCCCGTCATTTTCTGCTCTGCACGATCATGTCACATGGCTCGCTAGCGTGGCTTTGGCGAATCATGACGAATAGAGAGGTGGAAAGAGATGGGCTCTCTCTCTCTCATCACTGACTTTGCCGCCATCTTGGATCTGAGAGCGACGGAGAAACAGACGAGAAACCGGCAAATTTAAATAGTTCGAGCTAACGCTCTTAAAAATAACGAATAAGCAACCCTCACGCTTCCCCCGTTCGCGTATAATATTGCTTTGATTTCGCCCTACCAAGTTCCGGAGTCGAACCAACACAGAGCCGTCTGTCAACGCGAGCTTCATATTGGACAGTTCTTTTAAGCCTGTCCCGCAGCTCAAGGCTTCATTTGTGGCTCAGTACGAATTTTCCAGAGAATGCGGAAGCGAAAGAAAGTACTAGTCGTCAGTACTTCGTTACAGTTGGGCTGGGGCAAGGCTAGTTACTTTCTATATGCGCAGCAAATTATGACGGCTGAACATCGCGTATTCGCTTATTTGCGACGTTAAGTTTAATCTCGTTTAATGTTCGCGCGTTTCGAATATCTACCTACGTTAGGTGCCCATGTATGTCATCTTATCAGTAAGAGGGGATTATATTCAAACGGATATAATAGAATGAAAATGCAGATGTTGAGGCCTTTTTTGTTTCACGAAATAAAGAGAGACGAGAAACAGTACGCGGGGCAGGAAGCAAGAAAAGACAATTCAAATACGGAGGTCCACTGGAGTATACGATCGTCTAGCGAAGGTTCTATAGCAGCTTAAGGTTCTCTCCTCCGGAAGTGCGGTTCTTGTGCAACTGGGCCTTGGAATCTTCGAATAATAGCATTGTTCTTGCCGGCCCTTCTCTCTCACGGGCTCTTTTTATAAACATATCGAAGCCGATCGTTGATATAGTTTGCCGGTTCGTTGCTTCCCTCCGCGAGGTCGTACTGTTCATAACACAGAGGTTTGTTCATTTGTTTTGCTGTTATCCGCACCCGTTTCCTGCAAATTCTTACGATCGTATTGATATCAGTCGCCTCCTAACCGTCCTAATGCTGTACAGGTAACAACAACAAGAGCACACACACACACACACACACAAAAAAAAAATAGCAGCGAGATCGCTCTTCTCCGAAGCAGGCGGCGGCTGCTTTGAAGGGATTTTGCGTGCATAGCTACTGTGACGTTACGAACGACTTGGCATATTCTCGTACATGATTCGAAATGGATACTCTGATCTCCCGAATTGCGCTCTCTAGATACCAAACCTTCAACGATGAAATCAGCTTCTCGTTACTGTTATCCGCGGTCAAGATTCTTAAAAATTACTGGCCATAAGCAAGAAAAGTGAGCGGGTGCTCGTAGGAGCCTCTCAGTTTCCTCCCATTCCGACTCTACGGACAGTTATAGTAGAGGTCGGGAATCCCTCGAAGTTGCGGGAATCCCCACTGATTATAAGCCGCAGTTCATACATAAAATTATATATAGTATATGACAATCGCCGCACTAAGAGATCGAATCTCTAGTCGCGATCAATATTTTTGAATGACATGTCGCAATCCCAAGCCGACTCATGCATGTCGTGGAGATTGAAATTTTTCAATGAATTTGCGAGCTTTAAAATAAACAGAAAAAAAAAATCAACTACGCACAGGAGAATCAGTGTGATTATTCAAACTTTTCTCGGGGCAAATAAACAAGGGAAACTGATGGGTATTCGATACTGTTGGGGTCTGAGTGCTTAGAAAATTCTCGGAATATAACCAGCCCTTATAAATAGCATTCATTGATTACGAAAAAGCATCTGACTCAGTAGAAACCTCGGCGGACATGCAGGCATTGCGAAATCAGGGTGTAGACGAGCCGTATGTGAAAGTACTGGAAGATATATATATATATATATATATATATATATATATAGAGAGAGAGAGAGAGAGAGAGAGAGGGGGGGGGGGGGGGGGGGCAGAGAAACCATAGTTCTGCATAGAGAAAGCACAAAATCCCTATAAAGAAAGGTGTTAGGCAAGGAGACACGATATCCTGAGTGCTATTCACAGCTTGCTTAGAGAAAGTATTCAGAGATTTGGAATGGGAGCAGTTAGGGATAAGGGTAGGTGGAGAATACCTCAGTGATTTGCGATTTGCTGATGCCATTGCCTTGCTAAGTAACTCAGGGGATGAACTACAAAGAATGATTGATGACCTAAATACGAAAAGTAGAAAGGTAGGCTAGAAAGTCAATATTCAGAAGACTAAGGTAATGTTCAACAGCCTCAGGAAGAAACAGCAGTTTACGTTAGGTAGCGAAGTACTGGAAGTAGTAGGTTAATATGTCGACGTAGGACAGGCAGTAACCGCAGATCCGGACCATGAAAGGGAAATAACCAGGAGAATGAGGGAGCGCATTTGGCAAGCACTCGCAGATTATGACTAGCAGATTACCGGTATCGCTCAAGAGGAAAATATGCAACAGTAGCATTTTACCTGTACTTACCTATGTGGCTAAAACGCAGAGGCTAACGAAGACGGTTCTACCTAAGTTGAGGACAACGCAGAGGACTGTGGAACAAAAAATGGTAGGTATAACGTTAAGAGATAGAAAACGGGCAGAGTGTGTCAGAGAAATAACTCAAGTTGCTAACATTCTAGTAGAAATTAAGAAGAAATGGGCATGGGCAAGACATGTAGTGCGAAGAGAGGATAACCGATGGTCGCTTAGGGTAACAGACTGGATTCCAAGGGAAGGAAAGCGTGGCAGGGGCGGCAGATAGTTAGGTGGGCAGATGAGTTTAAGCGGTTTTCATGGGTCAAGTGGATGCAGCTAGCAGTGCACAGGACCGGGTTAATTGCAGGAATATGTGAGAGGCCTTCGCCCAGCAGTGGGTATAGTCAGGTTGATGATGATTATGCTAAGAGTTTAGGATGCAAGCAAAGAAGTCAAGCTGCATAAAGTTTAAGAAAAATCAACCCGTAAGGCTTGCACTTCTGAGAGTCTTATATCGCTCTACGCCTGTGGTCTAGCGGCTTGAACATCTGCATCGCAAGCGGAAGGGGCGGGAATCGTTGCCCTGCACCGCCAGGTGCGCACCAGTCACACCAAATGAGTGCACGTTTTAAACTTTTAAGCTGGTCTGTTGCTCGACTTACCTGAGATGAAATGTTTAAGAGAGGGATCTTTGACATCAACTTGTATAGAGAAAGGATACGCCCTGTCATGGCGCACTTGGCCCTTCGCCATAAAAAACTGTCAAGAACATCGATAGTGTCGTATCAAAACACGGGCAAATAGCTACCCTGGTCAGAGTGGATTGTCACTCCCCTGTCCTGGTGTCCCTTGTCCCTCGATGATGGAAAGGAACGTTCAAATCGGCATCTATGCATGACTTCGCGACGTTGAATTCTCAACGGTAATTTCTTACTCTTTCTTGTTGACCACGTTTTAAACTACGAGTGAGCGTACTGAAACGTCACATATAGTGTAACCATGTTTTTTTTTTTTTTGTTTTCAAGCTGGCGTCCTATCTGGTGGAGTATATACTATTATGCGTAAAAATCTGCTTAGCTTTAAAAGCTTTAAAGCTAACAGCATATAGTATTATCAATGACGCAATGAGTTGAAACATAAGCTGTTTGCGAGAACACAGTAACAGCCTTTTTTAATCGCACAAAAAGATACAAACGCTGCATTGGAGAAAACTATATCACAATTAGGTATTAAGCTTATGCTTACAATAATACGAAGACTACAAACATCAGGAGAAAAAATAGCCCTACAGTAGCGCAAGTTCAAAGGCAAATGTTTCGCGCAAAACATATTGTAGCACACGAAACTTTCGAGGTTGGAGAACGGTACACAAAGCAGCTGAGTCAATGTACTGCTGCACTTGAGTTCACATATAAAATAATCGGCGAAAAAACTATTCGTTCCTCGTTCTTGGGCAAGTATTTTTCATTAAAAAAATCATTTCCTTTCGGTATTTCAAATACATCGAATAAACTGGCCTTTTTAATGCGGTCAATACAGGTCGCAGTTAAAGACTATCAAATATGCGGACACCACACTGAAGAAGAGTTGAGCTTCTTGTACAGCCGAGAGCTTCGGAAGCTCCCTTCATACCATTTACGCCAAAGCCCGCCGTAATGAATAGGGAAGCTCCCTTCATACCATTTACGCCAAAGCCCGCCGTAATGAATAGGTGATGCGTAATGGATGAGGAGTGTGATGAATGGGTGCCACCTTAGCACTGACTATCAGGTATAACCGACACCCCGGAACCCAAATACTTCTTCCCAATTCGCATATTTAGAAGTCCCCGTGGACGTGACCATCGATATCTGTACAAACGTTCTCGCCCTGCTGGAGATGTCACGAGGTGCCGTATAACAGCAAGCGACTTGTTGAGCACGCAGAATAAACAAGCAGTAACGGTGGGCAGCTAACTGACCATCAATTGTGCTTACTATCTAGTTAGCAGTGAGATAAGATATCAGTAGGAAGCGTACGAATTAGTCGCCTGATAAAAACGAAGAAGCAGTCCAGAATTCGTGTTACGGCGATGTCAAGGCGTCGTATCGGGCCCGCCGTTTCTTTCTAGTTCCGCAGCTTATGGCTTTAATTCACTACCCAATTGCAAGGAGCAGTTCCCCGCTTGTCGTCCTTCATTAAAAGCGAACGCGATTCGTTCAGATTTGTTAACGTGATTTTTAGGTTTACTTTTTCACTGAGGTGGTCTGCCCCGAAGCGGACCTATACGTCGCCGAGTCTTAGATGCTTCTCGTTTAATGGCTTCCGGCGCTTCGCTGTACACCACCACTAGTTTGAAAACCACTCCCGCGAGTAAGCACTGACAGCCGTAAGTAGTGATGCCAAAGATTTTGAGGAAACAGTCTTCCATGTGTCTTTCTCTCTCGCTTCAACCTTTCTTTCTCAACAGGCTCATTAACTCTTTCTTGTTTTTTCCTCGGTCAAGAAGCCACGAACACTGCTTTATGGCCATGCATCATCACCGCGCTCGCAAAAGGATTCTTTACTGCGTTCCTCGATGCGGGTGTGTATATATAATATACACGGCCCCAACTGCCTCCTCGCGCTTCTGTTTCGGAATGGTGATCAGCAGTCCGTAAGGGGATAAAAAGCGAGAAGTTACAAAGGACAAGGAGAATTTTTTTTTTTTCTCTCTACACCGCCCCTCCTTGGCGCTCACCGGAGACCGGTTCTTTGCTGTGCCTGCGTCCAAACCACCACTACGAATCGTCGATTGCAGGACCAGTGGCCGCAACAAGTGGTCACTGCGGCGTCCGCGGCTGTGTTTCACTTTGATCATCTCTGCCGCTCAGCCCGGCTTGCTGTTCGCAAGAAAAACCCACTGCAAAATCTATTCTTTCCAATTCTTGTCATATTATGATGCGGCGAGAAAAAAAGAAGAATAGAAACGTTCTTGGCTATCACGAAAAGAAACAAACCAAAAAACAAAAAACGTGCATGTAGTGCGCTGGACTATCGTAAAACGCTGCGATGCATGCGGAAGATACGGCAGTGCAGCAAGCCTCCTCTTCTGTTTGGTTCTTCTTGGGAAAAGGAAAAACCCAGAGTACATAAATGGATATGTAACGCAATCGTGAACAGTTCGCCTAGATTGCGTAATAGAAGCGGATACGCAGAGACGATAATGAAATGGTCTCGGCCAAGCCAGGCCAAGACAAGCGCCGTATCAACGAATGCACTTAATTGTACTGCACGCCCTTGCGAAAGGTAAACGGATATGATAGCAAAGCTTGGGTGGTACGTCCACCGACAAGGAGGAGCTAGTTGTTCCCTGGTAAATTAAACCAGCCCATAGCCAGGCACTTCGGTCGCTGTCGTATTCTGATGCTGTAGCTCAGTCTTTGAGGAAAGGCAAGGACGCTAAACTAGTAAAGCTTTCTTGAGCATCGCATTTAATTATGAGGCAAATGTGAATTATTTTATGATGCAGTTATGAACATAATTATGCTTATAGGAATGTTTAAACTTAAGATTCCTAGCGAAATGTTGCTTTTAAAGTTTGTCCTGCTCTCGTGCACAGTTGTTGACTGTCATAAAAAAAAAAAAAACAGTGAGGTGCGTTTTGCACAAGAAATCGCAGAAAACTATAAAAAGGGAGTCCTTGCTGATATAATGATTACTGCGGTGAGATCTCATGCCATGCAAAACTTGAAAGTTCTGCCATTATAATCTCCCGCTTAAAATGAGCTAAAGCAATCATTAATAAGACAAGTCACTTCTATCGCAGTGAGCGAGAGAGAGAGGGAGAAATATCAGGGGTGATCAATTCGATGGATACGAAGGAAACGTGATGACATCTGCCATTTATTCGCCAATCTATTCCGATTCTGATTCCATCGCCTTTCACTCATCACACTACGACTGTTATAATTCTATTCTTATTTCACCTCTATTCCTAATTGCGTGTTTGATTCAATTTTGCTGAGGCATTATGAGTCCGCCCTATCTATTCCCTTTTCTAGAAGTGGAGAGGGGGAATCTCCCCTCTTCATCTGCCACCTTGCCCTGGCTATGGCAAGTTGAGGATTCGGAAAGACAGCAACGCCTCTGAGTGACAGTTTTTGGCTTCTATGGTGTGCCTAATGTCACTTTTATTTAAATAGTTAGCACATTATGCCCCTAGTCCAAAGTGTCTTCAGTGGCGCTCTGCCCGCTCCGCCGCATCTGCCTCTACACCATCCACTGATGACCGGCGGCGGTAAAGTCGGTCAGTCCCTTCTCCCAGGAGATGAGTGTCAGGTTGGGGATTTCACGTCTTTGCCACCCAACGTGAAAGGCGGTGGAGCGTCCTTCTCGATGGTGCGAGTTAGTGCAGAGCAGCAGTGCATCGGAAGCGGTTGGAAAACGTGGGACTGACGAAAGTGCCCGTCTGAAGACGGCGAATGACGCGAGCCCAACAGAGTCTGAGCGAATAATATGGGGAGTGGAGGATAGTACTCCCGTCCAAAGCTTGAGAATTTGGGATTGTCACGAGAGGTGAAAGGCGTCTAGAGGTTACACTATGTGGTTTCTACGTGGGCATAGGACACCAACCAGCGCGGGTTCGAGCGTCGAGCGAGCCGAAGCCCCGATCAGCCTTCACCACGCGCACACTGAAACATCGCAGCGCGCACTCAACCTCCATAGTGAGGAGCGCTTCGCTTCAAGCCTCCAAGTTCACAAAGGAGACGTTTATTGAAACGCCATCCTCCAGCGGCACGCACACACACACACACACACACACACACACACACACACACACACACACACACACACACACACACACACTCACTCACTCACTCACTCACTCACTCACACATACACACACGCACATACACACGCACATACACACACACATACACACACACACACGCACATACACACACGCATACACACACACATACACACACACACACTACACACACACACATACACACACGCACATACACACACGCATACACACACACATACACACACACATACACACACGCACATACACACACATACACACACATACACACACATACATACACGCACATACACACACACATACACACACACACATACACACACACATACACACACACACATACACACACACACATACACACACATACACGGGGTGGTGCAGTGGTAAGACGCCCGACTACTGTGCCGGAGTTCCCGGGATCGAATCCCGACCACGGCGGCTGCGTTTCGATGGAGGCGAAACGAAGTGGCGTCCGTGTGCTGTGCGATGTCAGCGCACGTTAAAGATCCCCAGGTGGTCGAAATTTCCGGAGTCCTCCACTACGGCGTCTCTCATAGCCTGAGTTGCTTTGGGACGTTAAACCCCACAAACCAAACCAAACCAAACACATACACGCACACACATACACACACACACATACACGCACACATACACACACACACATACACACATACACACACATACACACATACATACATACACACACATACACATACACATACACACACACACATACACACGCACATACACATACACATACATACATACATACATACATACATACATACATACATACATACATACATACATACATACATACATACATACACACACACGCATACACACACACACACATACACACACATACACACACATACATACACACATACATACACACATACACACACACACATACACATACAGACACATACACACACACATACACACACATACACACACACACACACACACACACACACACACACACACACACACACATTCAGTTACCGTGTACCGGAAGCGCGCGAGGAGCAAGGCTCCCCTGTGCGCCGCAAGCACGCAAGGGCGTGCTGTGATCTCTCTCTCTCTCGCGGTGACCAAAGGGCTCCTTTGAGAGAGAGAGAGAGAGTGGGCAACCACCGCAAGGTATGCCTGTCACGGATCGTTGGATCATAATCGACAGGCTCGAGCTGCGCTCTTAGGTACGACTCGGAGCGGGCGAACTCGAGTGCACAATGGTTTGCGTGGACAAAGGCCGGCAGACAAGAGTAGCGTACGCACCTTGCGATGTCTTCGAGGGTCTCTCACTGGGCCCCGCTCAGACGGTCGCGCGAGCGCGGCCGTCGAAGCGGTGCCGTGTTCCCGCCAAAAGGCGCCAATGAGATAAGCCATCGGAACGCAGGGGCGGAGCTGTGGCCGAATGACAGTGACAAGTCGTCCGGAGATCTCTCAGCCGCCTAAAGCCCCTTTCACATGATGCTATTCTTGCCGCAGCAGAGTGCGATTTCAGCCGCACAGCGGCATAAATGCTCGCCGCTCTCGTCGCAGAGCCACTGCGACGGGCTTCCAACGAGTTGGTCGCATTGCCGCACGGCCGGTGCTACCGCTGCCAATAGGATTCCGAGGCATACGTCACAGGAAACGACGGAGCGGAAGCCGTCGAAGCCGATGAAAGTTTCAAAAACAGTTCTTTGCCTCAATGTAGGTTGCATATATAAATTAAAAGACACCGAACAATCAAATAAAAACAATACATCATGTTTGACATTGATTTTCTGAAAATAATTTCTTCGGAATCATCGGCCACTCGCGCCGTACCGACATAAATCGGAGGGCGCTGTCAAGCATGTGAAACGGGCTGCTGCGATTGCCGTCGCAACGACAGTGCCCGGGCCGAATTTTGCCGTGCGCGTCGCACCATGTGAAACGGATGGGAGAAAAGGAAAGAGGAGAACAACAGGGAAGCGGGCGGCGGCCGCACAAAGGGCAGCCGAGACAAGCCAGAATCCCACAACTACTAACACGAACTATTTGCTACCTGCTATGAGAACTACGAAAGTTTCACAGTCATTTCGCCTTAATTTTTCCTCAAAATTCATGACTAAGCAGCTCGATTGAGCTAACTAAAATTTCGGCATTTATCCGAAATGCGCGTGCTTTCCTTAATTTGCGACTGCTGCGTTGTCTTACGTTTTGTTGCATTTAGCCTTCCTGGTCCATGTCCTTTCTTTAATAAAATAATGATTTCTGTTCCAAATATTTGCGCTGAAGTAGTCTTGTTTGGAACGTACTCTGGGGCAACGCTGTCATAAATGGACACATGTTCGGATTATTCTTCCCTCGTCTCTTCCCGTAGACTTGACCGACGACGTGTAGCTGATACGGGGCGACGAAGGACTCGGAGCAACAGACGAAACTTATTCAACGTTCGAGAAAAAACAGGAATGCAAAGAGAGGAGAGCGCTTTGTAAAACGACCATTGCAGCCTTACACTATATTTCGACTCCCACTTCTGTCTTGCTCCCGTCGCAGGGGCGCAGCGATTAAGTTGCTTGACTGTCGTACCCAAGGGTGCCAGATCGAAACCCGGTCGCGGCGGCGGCTTTTCGGCGGAAGCGCAAATCAAGGCGCCCGCGTGCTGAGCGATGTCAGTGCACGTTGAAGAGCCGCAAGTGGTCGAAACTTCCAGTTAGAGCGTGCCTCACAGCCTGAATCACTTTGGGACGTTAAACCGCATAAACCAAACCAATCTTCTGGCTTGCACGAAGATGATTCTGCAGGATCGCGGTGGGTCGAAATGCACAGAGGGCGCTTCAGAAGGAATACATTCAGAAACGACGTTTTTCCCTCTACAGTCCAGAATGATAATTGAACTTTGTGCCAATTGAATGTGTAACACGTGGGAGCTAGGAGCAGCACATGAAATTTAATCACGTGTGACTAAAGATGCCGTTCAAAACAGAGCCTTTTAATGCTGCCAGCTGCGGAACTATAGGGCTCATGCATAAAGAAAAAAACGGCGCTTTTGATTGGTCAAAATTCGGTTGGCGAATAATGGCGACGCCCGCGGTCATTAAAAGGAACTGCGGCTAAGTTGCAAACTTTCAGATTGTTGATAAATGCGGAACCACCTGCACAATAAAATTAGTTGAAGACTTGAAGTAGTAAAAATTCTTAGAGATAACAGCCGCGGAGTAATCAAGATGGAAAAAAGAAACAAAAAAAAAGCAATTTACAAAATGCAATGACAGCAAAAGAAGCAAGCTTGTATTCACCACTTCTAGATGGTGCGACAATTCATAGGCATACGAACAATACATACAAAAACTAGTCACTTCCTGAAGCGGAGTTTCCCAACTGGTATGATTCAAAAGCTGTGGTTCAAAATGGCTGCCAACACCTTCGGTTCATCGTTACTCCGACTGTCCCAGCTGCATGGCGCAAAGATCCGGGCGATTTGGTAAATGACCTAATAAAAACAGCGCACCCCAAAATGCGCAAGGAAGAGGAGACAACCACAGTGCAATGTTTGTATGAGCATGTATTCTGTTCCTTGTGCCGTTTGTGGTACGCTGTTTCTATTATGTCCCAGCCAAAAATATCAGGGACAGGCGATGACGGATACAAGTTGCATAATGGTGGGGGCCACTATTGTACCAAAGGCATTTTATGTGTTGGAATTTATTTGATTGAGGTTGTTTACAATTAAACACTGATTCTAGACAATAAATGAGATTTGCAAAGTTGAAGAGCAACTACAGAAACCGCTATTCCATTACTCGCGATTACAAAAAGCCTCATGTGATATTTATTTTCCCAGCTCCAAAGAACGGCACGCAACACACACACACACACACACAGAGGTGGGCAACCTCATGAGGTTTCGACCTCATGAGGTCAACCTCAACCTCAAAATGACCTCAACCTCACGGAGTGAGGCGAGGTTGAGATGAGGTCGGCAACACCTGAAATATTTTTTAGTGAGGTCAGCAAATGAGACCTCAACCTCATGCGTGAGTTTGAGGTTGACTGAGGTCGTAACTTAGTGAGGTCGGCTTTTGAGGTCGAAGTTATTGTTTCCCACAGCGATAAAATAGCCGGCAAAACACCTTTAAATAAATAAATTGGTTCACAGGAAGGGAAAGGCGCAGTAACTGTCACACTTGCTCTGTGGACACCCGAACCGCGCCGTAAGGGAAGGGAGGAAGGTGGGAATGAAAGTGGAAAGAGAGAAAGAAGAGCCGTAGTGGAGGGCTACGGAGTAATTTCGACCACCTGGGGATCTTTAACGTGCGCTGACATCGCACAGCACACGGACGCCACTTCGTTTCGCCTCCATCGAAACGCAGCCGCCGCGGTCGGGTTCGAACCCGGGAACTCCGGCACAGTAGTCATAATGCCTGTCGTGTACACTCTTTTGGCTACCAAGGCGCACGTAACGAACAGTTTGCGTCTGTGCGTTTGCGTTCCACTCGAAAAAAAAAGGAGGGGGGGGGGGGGGGGGTAAAGTGCAGCGCGGCAAACGAGTGGCTTCGGACGACGGCTGCAGACTCGAAAGAAGGTGAAACAAGATCCCGCCACCATTCCGAGCGAGTTTGGGAAGTAAAAAAAGTCTGCGCAAACTCGAAGGGTTTCCAGACCTACGTGGGTGTGTCGTCTTCTCGGAAAAAAAAAAGCTACAATATTAGAAAAGAGGGAAGCGCAAGATCCAGAAACCAAGGAATTGCTTGGGGAGGATGGCACGAGAGAGGAGGTTTCAGAGAGGCATATGGAAAGAACAAGGATGCAGAAGAGACGAGAGATAAATGACTTGACGAGCAGTCACCCCGCAAAGACTATTTTAGTAAATAAAATCTGCTTTTGCTATTGTATATGGTACGAGTTAAAACGAAAGAAAGCAATAGGACGGTAGATCGTAGATCAGTGCAATCCACTCTTTTATTATTATTATTATTAGTCACTAGACATAAATTAACCCTTACATAAAGAGGTAAATTTAATGTGCCCTTCTCAAAGAATCATTAAAGAACAGACAGGTGACTGACGACTGCTTGCAGTGATTCTTTTCTCATACCCTACGTGATCTTGCGCCTTTTTCATTTAGATGTTTGTTTATCGAGAGCCTCCCCTCCGTTTTGCAGCTTGCAGCCAAAGTGGCGGGCGCGCCTTTTGTTCGTAAGCTGGCTTCTGCTCTTTCGGCTCCGCAGCCGGTGTCCGATCTCAACTAGCAGACAAAGCGCGGACCCGGGAACCCCTCGGCATTTCTTGGAAAGTAAGCCACTGCACATACGCGCGCCTCCGGGAGTTTGTGAGTTTTAGGTATTTTTAAGTGCGTTTCTGTAAACGGGGCCGAGAGTTACAAGGACAGTGGCAGTGTGGGCGAGAGAGCGAGATGTGTGCGTGGTGCTCGAGCGTGTGAATGCGCGAGTGAAGATCTGCGTCTCTTCTTCTCTTTAGTTTTTCAGTACACTTGCACCACCCCTATTTTTCTTCACTTCTTATTTTTGTTTTGTGTGGTCACTTACCAGTGCCCCCTCTCGCGTTTGTACACCCGCGTTTACTCACAACCGGCCGCTTTTCTGCGGTACGGCCAATCGTCAACCTTCACCCTCCCCCCCCCCCCCCCCCCCCCCCCCCCCCTCCCTCGCTTAAGAAAAAAAAAAGGCAAAAAAATCTGAAGAGACAATTCTCAAATTCTTCCTCTCGCAACATACTTTTTTTGCTTCCTTGGCTTTCGGTTGTGCGCTATACCTCCGACTAGCGTATTCCTGTTGGTCTAAAGAAATATAAAGACGCCCTTCTCGCTTCTCGGAACGCCGCGGTGGCTGCGCGGACTTCTGTCGCTTGTCGACCATGCAGGCATCTCATCGTTTGGCAGGAGGGACACGCTAGTCAGTGTTCAAACTCTGCTCTTCCTCCGTGTAGACGCGTCGCCACCCTGCTCATCACCCGCTGGTCTTCCTCTCTTGACGGATATTATGCAGCCGAAGAAAAACGAAACAACTCCCGTACCATGAGTTAAGTGTTCGCGCTTCATTCTTCCAGTGGGCGTGGTTCTCTCATCGCGACTAGAAGCTGGTGTCTCAACCCCACGTTCTCATCGACACCAATCGTTCTTGGAACGTCTGCTTGAAAGTCGCCCCTAAACGGCGTCGATGAGCCGCCCGAAATCGGCAAAAAAAAAAAAAAAAAGGCAGCATCTAAACAACATGCTATGTTCTTCTCCATTTACCGTGGCCGTCCTTTTCAAGCGAAGACACGCAGCCATGCCGTGGTCGGCGACTTGCTGTAATTTATGACGGGGGTTTCCGCCCTTTCTAGCTGAGGTCTGCCCTTCTTCTTCGAGGTCTATCGCATCGTTGCATTTGGCGTCGAGGGTGCATGACATGGCTGCGGTTATGGCAGGTGTGGTTATGGCAGATATAGCGAAAAAATCTAAATATACCGACGATGATGTGTGCGCGCGCAGTTGTGGAATTGACAAAGACATCGAAGGCCATTTCCTTTACAATAACCACGCAAAAGAAACGAAAAGCACTGTAAACTTGGAATGTATTCACTGCGACAAGAAACTGTGTGGACAAGGAAACCAGCTTTTGAACTTTTCTCGGCATCTCAAGGTAATGTGCGAATTATCCTTAATCCAACGTATTATTTCTTTAACTTACATCAATGATGAAAGGAATGTTTTGGGGCTGCAAATTCACCGTTAGTTGTTATAAGTAGAAGGGAGGGTAATCTCTCCAATAATTTGTCACGGCATTTGTTCTATACAGCACAACCCACTCGTCAGGATTATCGAAAGTAGCGCAATGTCAAAAGTCAAGCACGTTTTACCTTTTCGTAACTAAGCATCTCTGCATATGGCAACATTTTGTTCTGTCCGCCTCTTGTGATAAGTCCCACGTCAGAAGTCAATTTGATAAAAGAATGTTATGGTACTATACAGCTTCCATATATACGTAAGTGGTCGATCTACTTTTTTTTTTGTAACAGAGACGTAACATTGAAGAAACATTAGAGTGCTTGTGATTTTGTAATCCGATTCGATTTCAATTCGCAGGAAAATGTCTTCACCAAGAAATTATTACTTGCTTGTTATGGGGAAACACTATTTGACGGTCACAGTTATGTGCGACGTTTCACTGCAGACCTTCAGGGGTTCGCATCCAGCAGCGCCAAGGACACACAAGCATTACAGCGGGAATTAGGTCAAAAGTCACCATATCAAAACAAATAAAAATAAAATTCGAAGAGTTGAAACTGACCAATTATACGGAAGTATTAGGTCAACCTGCTATGAATCAGTAGCCCCGCTCGCAAATGTTCATTTCAAATTTTTTACTTTACAAGTAAGCCTCATCATATTCAATGTTGTTTAAAATTTATGTCGTCATTATGGCCTGTCACCGCACAGGACTTGTGCCATGACGTTTTATAGTTAGTGTTCTCAAGTGAAAAACCTTTTCTTTTTTTTTTTCTTTTTTTGAGGTCGAGCGACCGACCTCAAACTCAGGTTGAGTGAGGTCGGTGGTGGCATCAGAAAAATTGAGGTGAGGTCACCTGGTCAAACCTCAACCTCAAAGCATGAGGTTGACGTTGAGTGAGGTCAGGAAATTTTTATTGAGGTTGAGGTGAGGTTGCACTTTTTGAGGTGAAATGCCCACCTCTGCACACACACACACACACACACACACACACACACACACACACACACACACACACACACACACACACACACACACACACACACACACACACACACACACACACACACACACACACACACACACACACACACACACACACACACACACACACACACACACACACACACACACACACACACACACACACACACACACACACACACACACACACACACACACACACACACACACACACACACACACACACACACGCGCGCGCGCGCGCACGCGAAGAGAGAGAGAGAGAAACATCACTAGTGCATTCGTGTGCCATGATCTGATACTCTCAACCGTGGTTTGAGCGAACGAAATCAGCATATGCCTTGATTCGACTACCGCACCGAAGCTGTAGGCCGACACATTGGCAATATCTTCAATAAATGTGCTAAAAAAATACCACTTAATAGTGTACCGTTACGTAAAGACACGGGTGCCAAACAACCATGCAACTATGCGCTGATTTCTTTCTTCAGAAGACAAGCAGATGTTATGTAACCCGAGCTGCTGACTTGTTTACAGGTTGCTGAGGCATTTCAGAACGAAGTGGAGAAGAGGAATCCCTTCAAAACACCTTTAACCAACCACTGAGATACATGTATTTCTTTTCTTCCGTTTTACTAATTTTAAGGAAGGACAGCTGCTTCAAGTAGGTTCTGTGAGGAAGCGTCCATGCCTTTCTCATGCAAAGTGACCAAAGCCCGTCTTACATACCTGAAACCTGTTCCTATTTATAAGGTCAAATCCCTGGTGCATATTTTCGAACACTGCGCACTATGCTCCGCTCCAGGAAGTCACTGCTGCGGTCACGGCGACGAGTTTGCGATAATCGATACGGTGCAAGCATATAAACGAATTGTAAAAGGCCTGCAGTCGAATTGAGACGTGCCGCTACATCCCCTCCTTTCTCCACAAAGCGGAACTGGAGCGCAAAGGCTTATGCTGGCCTCTGTAAAATCGTGATAACAGTGCACCCATTTATTTTCGATGAGCCTATACAGGAAGCGGAGCGCCCCGAAGAATTAATGCTTCAAGGACGCCGGTGAGACAGCTGCAAATGCGCGCTCGAAAACCAGCCGCCATTTAGTCGACAGAGAGATGTTGTATACTTATAAGCACCGGTCAAAAAGTGCAAGGGATTAGAACAGCTTAAGTGGAACGGCTGATTTGTATTCTTGCGAACGTCTATGCAAGCGGCGTAGCTCCCGGTCTCTGATCCGACACTTGCTGCTTTCCTCATGTCTTCTCAGCGACCGCAGTGGCACGCCAAGAGAAATACACTCTGGCAATTATGTTCGCCACACATTTGCAGCAATTAGCTCACTGCGAGTGACTGGCTAAAGAAAACGACACAGGCAGAGACAGGAATAGAGAGAGAGAGAGAGAGAGAGAGAGAGAGAGAGAGAGAGAGAGAGAGAGAGAGAGAGAGAGAGAGAGGGGAGGCGCTCTTAAGAAGAGCAGCGCTTAAGAAGAGCAGCCGACTCAATGCGGGTGGACTGCTTATCCTGATGACACGTGTGTCCCGCTAGAGCCGGTTGCTGCGTACGTGAACCGCTATCGAGATTAACGGACAAAGGACGCGACGCGATGACCTCCCCGATTGAACGCTTCGGGGCCGCCTGAAGGGAGCCACTTCCTCTCCCTCTCCCCACGTCGAGGTTTCCACCTCCAATGCTATTTCGTTGCAGCGGCGGGTTCGCTGTCAGTCGGCCAAGCAAGCGATTTCGAGCAGTCTGTTCCAGCCGTTTGTCATCGTCTCGGTCATTTACAGGAATGTCGCCTTTTGACATGAACTCCACTTTGTTGTCTGTCTATGCCGACGACATTTCAAGCCATGTTTGAGAGAACTTACATTAAAAACAGGATAATATAACCATTGTTGCGTTGTGTTGTGTTTCATGGCGTATAAGCAACTATTTACAGGACTATCATGCGCCACGCACTAGGTGTTGACATCTACGGTCGTCCTCTCAAGGTGATAACGACCACCATTCCCTGTGGCTGGCGAGACTTCGAGACCCATCTGGGAGCCTAGCCCGGTGGAATCTGCGGTTACAGAAATTCAATTACACCATTGCCTATAAATCTGGGAGCAAACATGAAGACGCCGACACGTTGTCCCGGGCCCCTATAGAGAAAAGTGATGACGGGATCTACGAGAAGACTGATGAAACTTGTTTCCTTGATGTGATCAGTGACATACAGTTGATGGCACGGCAGCGAGCAGGCGATATGAACTCCGACCTGTTATTGACCACCTGGAAGGTCGTGCTGCTGACGTGCCCCGTCATCTTTCCAGATCTCTTTCTTCGTTGTATTTGCGCAACGGTGTTTCCTTCAAAAGGAACTCAAGTAGTGGGACTCGACCCTATCTCCTGGTTATTCCTTCAGATCTACGTGATGCATCCTTCTCGCTTGTCACGAAGAACCATCCGTCGGGCATTTAGGTTTCGCACGCACGCTTGCTGGAGTGCGTCAGGCCTACTACTGGCCGAAACATAATGCCACTGTTCACTAGTACGTCAGGGGCTGCCGTCACATACAACGCCGTAAGTCACCATCTCTTGGACATTTGCTGCAGCCATTTACATCACCTGCTACTCCATTCGACCAAGTCGGTATCGATCTTCTGGGCGCCTCAGTTCCTAGGTCTGCAGCCGGTAACAAATGGGTGATAGTTGCAACCGACTATTTAACGACGTATGCGGAAACGACGATGGTGAAACGGGGCGCTTCTTCCGAGATCGCCAATTTTTTCGTGCACCAAATCGTCTTGAGGCATAGTGCCGCATCGTATGTGGTTACTGACAGAGGCACAGCGTTCACGGCACAGCTCATTCGAGACGTGCTCGAACTCAGCCAAACAAGCCTCCGCAAGACAACGGCTTATCACCCTTAAAGTAATGAGCTGACATAAATAATAAATAGGACCATCGGCGATATGATCTCGATGTGTGTGGACGAGCAGCACAAGAACGGGGATGCAATCCTTCCTTATGTGACATATGCTCATGAGTCATAACACCGTCATGCAGGGAACGACTCGGTTCACTCCGTTTCGTCTTATCTACGGAAGGGACGCTCAGGCGATGTTGGACGCCATGATACCGTGCACTTCTGACGACAAGCCGTTGGCGTTGGAAGCTGAGCTATTCTGCCAACACGCTGAAGAAGCGCGCCAACTGGCATGTCTCAACATTCAAGATCAGCAGTCCGTGGATGCGCGCCGCTACAACCTTCGTCACCAGAGATGGGCATTTGACCTCAAAAAGTGCAACCTCACCTTAACATCAATAAAAATTCCCTGACCTCACTCAACCTCAACCTCATGCTTTGAGGTTGAGGTTTGACCAGGTGACCTCACCTCAATTTTTCTGATGCCACCACCGACCTCACTCAACCTCACCTCAAACTCAAAGTGTGAGTTTGAGGTCGATTGCGCGACCTCAAAAAAAATAGAAAAGATTTTTTCCTTGAGAACACTAACTATAAAACGTCAAGGCACAGGTTCTGTGCAGCGATACGCCAGATTGATGACAGAAATTTTAAATAACATTGAATATGATGAGGCTCACTCGTAAAGTAAAAAAAAAAAAAAACATTGAAATGAACATTTGCGAGCGGGGCTACTGATTCATAGCAGGTTGACCTAATACTTCCGTATAATTGGTCAGTTTCAACTCTTCGAATTTTATTTTTATTTGTTTTGATATGGTGACTTTTGACCTAATTCCCGCTGTAATGCTTCTGCGTCCTTGGCGCTGCTGGATGCGAACACCCGAAGGTCTGCAATGAAACGCCGCACATATCTGTGACCGTCAAACAGTGTTTCCTCTATGACAAGCAAGTAATAATTTCTTGGTGAAGACATTTTTCAGCGATTTGAAATCGAATCGGATGACAAAATCACAAGCAATCTAATGTTTCTTCAGTGTTACGTCTCTGTTACAAAAAAAAAAAAAATAGATCGACCACTTACGTGTATATGGAAGTTGTAGTACCATAACATTCTTTTATAATAATAATAATAATAATAACTTTATTTCACCACCACAAAGTACATGGTGGCAGGATGCCTACAGTAAAAGCTGCCTGTTGGGCAGCTGGACAAGGCCACAGGCACCCAGCCGTTTACTTTGGCAGCAAAAGTGGTACATCATATTTAGAAAACGACAATCACAGAAAACTACATAAGCACATGACAAGTATTCGTCACAAAAACAAAAATAAAACCACATACATAATTATTCACATGCAAAATAAAATCACCATGTAGAATTTTTACTTTTATAATGGAGCGTCGTTCAGTAGGAAATATTCAAGCAGTTTTTTGTATGAGGTATATTCTAGTGGGATATAATTGAAATGAAGGGAATTCAGGAGACGTGGCAGCGTATTTTTCAGTGTTTGACAGTCGTATGTTGTTCTGTATGTTTTAATATGCCACTTATCGATGTTTGTCGTTTCGTAGACTTTGTAGCTGAGTTCAGAGTTATCCAGTTTATGAAAAAAAGACGTGTTATTAGTAATCTCGCGTTTTAAATTGTATTGACAGTCTTTTATCAAATTGAATTCTCACGTTGGACTGATCACAAGACGCGGACGGAACAAAATGTTGCCATATGCAGAGACGTTGCACACGTAGTGTAAACGCGGCGTTTAGGAAAAGGTAAAGCATGCTTGACTTTTGACTTTGCGCTACTTTCGATGATACTGACGAGTGGGTTGTGCTGCATGGAACAAACGCCGTGACAAATTATTGGAAAGATTACCCCCTCTTCTACATATCACACGTAGTGTAAACGCGGCTTTTAGGAAAAGGTAAAGCGTGCTTGACTTTTGACTTTGCGCTACTTTCGATGATCCTGACGAGTGGGTTGTGCTGCATGGAACAAACGCCGTGACAAATTATTGGAAAGATTACCCCCTCTTCTACATCACACGTAGTGTAAACGCGGCTTTTAGGAAAAGGTAAAGCGTGCTTGACTTTTGACTTTGCGCTACTTTCGATGATCCTGACGAGTGGGTTGTGCTGCATGGAACAAACGCCGTGACAAATTATTGGAAAGATTACCCCCTCTTCTACATCACACGTAGTGTAAACGCGGCTTTTAGGAAAAGGTAAAGCGTGCTTGACTTTTGACTTTGCGCTACTTTCGATGATCCTGACGAGTGGGTTGTGCTGCATGGAACAAACGCCGTGACAAATTATTGGAAAGATTACCCCCTCTTCTACATATAATTACTAACGGTGAATATGCAGCCCCAAAACAGTCCTTTTTTCATTCATGTAAATTAAAGAGAGATAATTCGCACATTACCTTGAGATGCTGAGAGAAGCTCAACTGCTGGTTTCCTTGTCCACACAGCTTCATGTCGCAGTGAATGCATTCCAAGTTTACAGTGCTTTTCGTTTCTTTTGCGTGGCTAATGTAACGGAAATGGCCTTCGATGTCTTTGTAATTCGACAACTGCGAGCGTGCACATCATTATCGTCATATTTAGATTTTTTCGCTATATCTGCCATAACCACATCTGCCATAACCGAAAACCATGTCATGCACCCTCGATGCTGAACGAAACAATGCGATAGACCTCGAAGAAGAAGGGCAGACCTGAGCTGGAAAGGGCGGAAACCCCCGTCATGAATTACAGCAAGTCGCCGACCACGGCATGGCTGCGTGTCTTCGCTTGAAAAGGACGGCCACGGTAAATGGAGAAGAACATAGCATGTTGTTTAGATGCTGCCTTTTTTTTTTTTTTTTTTTTTTTGCCGATTTCGGGCGGCTCATCGACGCCGTTTAGGGGCGACTTTCAAGCAGACGTTCCAAGAACGATTGGTGTCGATGAGAACGTGGGGTTGAGACACCAGCTTCTAGTCGCGATGAGAGAACCACGCCCACTGGAAGAATGAAGCGCGAACACTTAACTCATGGTACGGGAGTTGTTTCGTTTTTCTTCGACTGCATAACATCAGTCAACAGAGGAAAGTCAGCGGGTGGTGAGCAGGGTGGCGACGAGTCTACGAGGAAGAGCAGAGTTTGAACACTGACTGGCGTGTCCCCCCTGCGAAACGATGAGGTGGCTGCATGGTCGACAAGAGACAGAAGTCCGCGCAGCCGCCGCTGTGTTCCGAGAAGCGAGAAGGGCCTGTCTTTATGTTTCTTTAGACCAACAGGAATACGCCAGTCGGAGGTAGCGCACAACCAAAAGCCAAATAAGTAAAAAAAAAAAAAAAAGACTGTTGCGAGGGAAAGAATCATTTTTTTTTCTTCGGGGGAAGAAGACGGGGGGGGGGGGGGGGGTTCAATCGGCCGTACCGCAGAAAAGCGGCTGGTTGTGAGTAAACGGGTGCACAAACACGAGAGAGGGCACTGGTAAGTGACCACACAAACCGAAAATAGGAAAGGAGCAAAAACAGGGAGGGGTGTACAAGTGTACTGGAAAACTAAAGAGAAGAGGAGACGCAGATCTTCACTCGCGCATTCACACGCTTGAGCACCGCGCACGCATCTCGCTCTCTCGCCCACACTGCCACTGTCCTTGTAACTCTCAACCCCGTTGACAGAAACGCACTTAAAAATACCTAAAGCTCACAAACTCACAGAAGGAACCCCAAAACAGAGGCTGAGGCGCGCGTATATTCAGTGGCTTACTTTCCAAGAAATGCCGAGGGGTTCCCGGGTCCGCGCTTCGTCCGCTAGTTGAGATCGGACACCGGCTGCGGAGCCGAAAGAACACAAGCCAGCTTACGAACAAAAGGCGGGCCCGTCACTTTGGCTGCAAGCTGTAAAACGGAGGGGAGGCCCTCGATAAACAAACATTGAAAAAGGCGCTAGCTCACATAGGGTATGAGAAAGGAATGACTGCAGGCAGTCGTCAGTCACCTGTTTATTTCAAGTTTCAAGTTTATATCATACATACATACGAAAAAAATAATACAGTAAGAGTTGTACAGAAGGAGGTCCCGTAGTACAAGACTGCCGGGGGGACGTCCCAGAACAAAGCAAGTGAGGTAGAAATGTAAAGCAAAAATAGGAAGCAGTGTAACAAGTAATTAGTATAAAAGTACAACCTACAAAACAACGTTTAGAATATACAGCAATAAAAATAAAGAAGACAAATATACAGATGATCAACTTCAGTGCAAGAACAAACAAAATAGCACATTCAATTGTGAACTATAACGGTTCTTCAATGATTTTTCGAGAAGGGCACATAAAATTCAGATTTTTATGTGAGGGTTACTTTAATGTCTGGTGACAGAAATAATAATAAAATAATAATAATAATAATAATAATAATGAAAGAGTGAATTGCACAGATACAACCAGTCCTATTGCTGTCTTTCGCGTTAACTCGTACAATATACAATAGCAAAAGCAGATTTTATTTACTAATTCGTGGGGCGACTTATCCTCAAGCCATTCATCTCTCGTTTCTTCTGCAATCTTGTTCTTTCCATATGCCTCTGTGAAACCTCCTCTCTCAGGCCGTCCTCCCCAAGCAATTCCTTGGTTGCTAGATCTCGCGCTTCTCTCTTTTCTACTATTCTAGTTTTTCTAATTTTTTTTTTCACAGAAGTCGGCACACCCACGTAGGTCTGGAAAGCCTTCGAGTTTGCGCAGACTTTCTTTACTTCCCAAACTCGCTCGGAATGGTGGCGGGATCTTGTTTCACTTTCTTTCGAGTTTGCAAGCGTCGTCCAACCCCACTTGTTTGCCGCGCTGCACTTTACGCCCCCCCCCCCCCCCCCCCCCACCCTTTTTTTTTTTTCGTGTCGAACGCAAACGCACAGGCGCAAACCGTTCGTTACGTGCGCGTTGGTAGAGCCAAAAGAGTGTACACGAGAAGGTATTATGAAAGGTGTTTTGCTGGCTATTTTATCTCTGTGGGAAACAATAATTTCGACCTCACAAACCGACCTCACTCAACCTCAAACTCACGCATGAGGTTGAGGTTTCATTTGCTGACCTCACTCAAAAATATTTCAGGTGTAGCCGACCTCACCTCAACCTCACCTCACTGCGTGACGTTGAGGTCATTTTGAGGTTGAGGTTGACCTCATGAGGTCGAAACCTCATGAGGTTGCCCACCTCTGTTCGTCACCGGCACAGTTCCTGGGAGGCTGCTTTGCGGACAGCTCAACCCGCCGGTCAGAAATGGCTGGTCGATCGGGCTCTATGTGAAGCAAAAGCCCGTGGACTCCCGGACTAGTAGGGGACCACCCTGGAAGACTTTTGTTTTTATTAAATAAAGTTGTTTCCATCCATCCATCCACCGGCACAGCAGCTATGACCCTGGGGAACAAATTTGGGATTGGACCACCGTAAGACGCCCGGGACTGTCAGAGAAATTGATGCGCCGATACTTCGGTCCATACATAATCCTGTGCCGTGTAATGGACGTCACATATGAAGTGGTTCCCGACGGTATTAGCCAACCTAGCCGTCGCCAACCTCGTTCCGATGCTTGCACATTGCCCGACTGAAACCTTACTTCCCGGTCATCGGTAATGTGTGATGCCGTTGTGGCGATGTGTGACGTAGTGGCATGATACCGTGCTTTGATTACCATGTACTGCCGCACCTGATGCTTCCGTAATTTTGTGTTGGTATTTTTTTTTTACGGGAAGGAATAATACCCCCTGCTTACCAGCTGGCAGCGAAAGAAGGAGCTCGCGCAGTTGGGTTCAGGCGCTGACCACAGGGGCTCAGCTGAGCTGCCTCTATTTGGATATTTGTGACAAGATATATATAACTATTGAACTCAGGAATGTCTCCTCACGTTATGCTGTTGACCAGCCCACTTTCAACTTTAATAAACCGAGTATGCATTGTTTTATTCGGAAAAAAAAAACCTAAATAGCCGCAGCGTCCTAAATAACATGACACGGCCCACATCTACAGTAAGTTGTATCTCATAAGTACTCGGTCATCGCATTTGACTCATGTATACACTGGAAAACGTATATTAGACGATTGTGTTTAAGGCTCGGGCACAGGTGTTGTATTTTAGTGAAGGCACGCGATTATTTAAATTAAGACATATTGGAACAGATTCTTTGCCTCGACTTTTTTTTAGATACACTTATTATGTTGTTCTAAAGAGTCTAGAGGCTTAATTTGCTTAGATCGTGTTATCCGTCGGCGCAAGTGCGCCCAGAGAATTATGACGTTTGCAAAGAGCACTCAATTAAGCAAGTGCTTCATCAACACAGTTCACGTGTTGTCAGCAAATGCATTCCGTCAGTAAAAAAATGCCTCATATTATTCGCCAAATTATAGAAACGAATTTCCCGTTTCCGGTCGGTATGTTTAAATTCTGTTCCGAAATTTTGATTCAAATCAAAACAAAAATTAACAAAGTCTTTTACTTCTACTACTACAACCATTTCAACTACCTGCTTTGAGGAACAATTCTAACGGTGAGTTTACAGCATTCATTTCAGCTCATATTCTGCAACTGCACTGCATCATTATTAGTGGCTCGGACCCCAAGAACATCGAAGTTAGAGCTCTGGCAGGGAAAAAAATTCTAATGACGATCAAGATACTCGTTACTTTGCAAAATTCGAGCGCAGCAAATAATTTGAGATATATATGCTTAAGCGTATGCACGTGCAGTTGCAAAGCACTCTGTATTTTTCTCATAACCACAGGGAAGAGCCACGAGCGTGCGGCGCAGAGCTCGTGGCTCATTCTCTTCTGAGGAATTCGCTTGGTTGATGACTTTCTCAAATTCCTTAATTCATAAATTAGCCCGGCCTGTTGCTTTTGAGGTGAAATAGCATGATTAAAAAACATAATTTGGGACCGTTGGACCCACCCAACTCCTAGAAAACATATGCCTGATCCCTCCCTTGGCATGTGGAACGAAGTAAAGGTCAGCGACGACCCGAACATTCAATTTCGAACCATGAAATGGGCGTGTCACCCGGGAACTTCACAATCTCGGAGTCACGGGCTGACTATACTTCTCAACCTCTACCTTTTCTTTCAATAATAAAGTTGTACTTCCCTCCTTCTCTCGCTAAATTGCAATTCGATAAGCTAATCATGGCAGTTCGTCGCATTCAAAGGTTAGGGGGACGGAGGGGGGGGGGGGGGGGGGGACATTTTTGGTTGTTTGGTAGTTGTTGCTTCCACAAATAATTTTTCATTGTATGAAATAAGTTACTTTTTACCTTGTGTCATAATACATGGCAATAAAGCGGGTCCGAATTTCAAGCCCTCCATACTAGGTGCATTGACAACATGAAGAGAGAGAGGGACAGAGAGAAACTTTTATTAAAAGAAACGTGATATTCGCCCCACGTGGGCAGCCTCCTCAGCGCAGGAAGCCGTGGACCCAAGCTATGTTCATAGTCCGGTCATGACGAGACTACGCTGGTCATCCAGGCTGGGGTTTGACAGCTGGGTCTCTCACTGCTCTTCCGTTAGGTGGTTGCCGTGATCCCTTGCATTCAGGCACCATAGGCTGTACATATGTAGAGACGCTTGCTTGAACGAACAGAACCTCGACGTAATACGTGAATGCCAAACATTACGTTAATGTTTTGCTTATGCAGAGGTGACACCAGTTCCTATGCCTGCGTAAAGGAAGTAGCAAAGCAGAACTGAAATGTTATGTGGCAGACATAGCAATAATTGAGTTACTATAATGAAATAATAGTAACTTAATTACTTTTCCTAGTAATTTGCAATGCAAAAAATTACTTTTCCGGTCTGACAATTTATTAATACTAGGAATTACTTTGCGGCAGTAATTTCGCAGTAAAATAATTGCAGCCAACATTACTTTCATTAAGAGGTGTTACTGCTCTGCTCGTCGTTAAAGCTTTGGCCTCTACTGCACCGCGCTGAAATATACGTGAAACCATCGTTCTGTTTTTTTTTTTTCTCTCTCTTGGCGATCATTTACCTTCTTCAATGGCCCGTGCTAGAGGAAAGGAGCAGAATCCAGGAGTTGACTAAGAAGGAATTTATCGCGAAGACCAAAAAAAAAAAATGGCGTTCCGCATATAAAGATAGGTTGGTGCTTCTTTACTTTGTTTATTTAGGTTTTTATAAGCATGAAAACTAAAAAAATTATTTCAGAGTAATTGCATTACTTGTCGGAAGTAGCTGTAAGGAAATGTCGTTACTTGGTGAGGTAACTTCATTAAATTGTGTGCGAAGTTTAGGAAAGTTTTCACTATGCTTTTTAATCTCTTTTCGAAAGTGATTTTGCCATGTATGTCGCGGTACGACCAGTCCTGAGAGTAGGAGATATGAAAAAATTTAGTATTCATAACACGGCTAAAGAGGACATGCGGCTAAGTGCATGACTCTTCCACAAGAGCTATACTCGAACTTGTACGTGTAGCTTTAGTACAGTCGCTAGCCGGGCTTGAGTTTTTGCAGAGCCCAAATTACCAATTCAAGTGTCTTTATAAGCAGCCTACAGAAGATAGGCTTGAGTTTTATCATTTCTGAACGCCCATATAAATCTATTTCAGTAAGGTTCGTATGCAGATACTAAATTCATTCACCAAAGCCCCGTTCCAGAAAGTTTATCACGCTGGGTTTTCTCACTTTACCCTTCACAGCAAGCAAGAGGATCCGATGTGGGGAACCAAATACACACAATGGAACAAGGAGTGTAAATAAGTTCACTTTATTTGAATCGGCAGTAACGTTCTTCTGGTTCCTTTGCATCGACCAACGCTTTCGCTCGACAACAGGTTCTGTACTGACTCATTATCTGATCGATACAAGGGCGGTGGCATGTGCCCGTCATATATACGACAACATCTTAAGCACGGCCACTTCGGCTCTGTCCAAAAGCAGCGATAGTCGAAGCCACAGCCACAGTATGAACATCAGTACCAGAATCGGCCAGAATTGACCTAACGCATTACCTGCAGTACCTGCAGAAAGCAGTGGACATTTCGCACAAGGTTTCTTTTGTCGCCTGGGCACACAATAGAGTGAAATTCACGTTTCCGTTGATTAATCTGTCCTCTCTAAACGATTACTGAGAGGGTACCCGCCCCAGTGACCAGCACTAACCGATGGACCGGCGGCTTTAAATAGTCAGGAGCTAAAAAGAGCTAGAAAACGTGTACTTCAAGTAAAAACTGCGAAAAGCAACGTTCAGCTGGAAATAACGAATTTGCTTACAAAGCATAGCATTAATTATCAATTAACAAAATTAATAATTAATAAATTGATTAAATTTTGAAATAATTAACTTCAGGCTTATCTCGTTAGTTCATACCTAACATGACTTTTAAGAGTTATAGGACAACGTAGAGAGAAGCAGGAGCGCCATCATATGCTTCTAGACTCTGCGTCGATCTGTAGCGGTGCAAAAATTCTCTGAATTCCATTCAGTTTTCAAATCAGGATGTGTATCCGTAGATCAATGTGCCAAATGTGCGAAGGCAATACATTATCTGGCCAAACCAGTTCTTTGCGTGTACCAGAGGACAAAAACGTGCCATGCCGAAGACTATACACACCATACGCCGAAGTAAACATGGCATTCTTTCAAGCCACAATCACAGCCCTGTTCAAAAGTCTTCAATCTATATAGCCTGATTATGAAACTCATTGCCAGTGATCTACGACACGCCTGAAGTTAAGAAGTTTCTGTAGCATAAGAAGCATTTTTGTGGACACTGCACATGAAAGTGATATTTTAACATCTTGGCATTCTGATTGTTTGACCAGCTTTTCTAAAAGCAGCACCTGTAGCTCGAGATTGCTAACGAAGGTTCGCCAGCGAGCTCAGAAATGCCCAAGTGGACATGCCATATATGCAAATCATGCCATCGTAAGCACAAATAACACGTGGCATCAACCCGTAATATGCCTCAACGCAGTCACAGAGACAACGTTCCATATGAATGCCCATTCTAGCGCACACGTGCCTCGGGTACGCTTCACGCTATATTGCAAGCTGAGGACAGGCCTCCGCGGCGGCGTCGAAAGGTAATTGCACCGATCGAGAAACACGATTCGCCGCACCAGCCCGGTGCGCTATGGCGACCAGCTCGGTATACCTTGAAATATATGCATCTCGCGTACTCACTCGCATGATTGAAAGACGGCCGATGCGGCAGAAACCGGCGCAAGCAACCTCGGCTTTGATTAAGAACACGAGGGAGAAGAGGGAGGCGGCGAACTCAAAAAGTCAAAGCCGAGCATACGCCCGATCCGCGAGCCCGATCTATCGCGGGCGTCGAAGCCTTGTACAAACTGATTTGCATATGAATGCGCGCGAGCAAGGCTTGCGCGGGCGCACGCGGAAGTTTGGAAGAGTACGGGATATATCGCGGCCGAGGTCGAATTGGTTGGTGTATAAACTTCGACGCCGTGGGAAGGTGTGATTTGCAAGTGAATGCACGCGGGCCTCGCGGCGAGTGAGGAAGAGCTATATACGCCGGCATCAAGGGTAATGCAGTCGACTATATAAGGCGTTCCGATTTCTATACGCTTCGTGACATCCTCTTTTCAGTGTTGGGTTTTCTTGCAAGGGATTAAGGGCGGTGCCTTTTATCCTACGTGAATAACATAAGCAGCCCTAATCCGCTCCACCCTTCATCCCTTCCCCCAAGTTTTTAGTCACGCCAAACGGTAAAGTAGGTGGTTTCATGGTTCGTTGTTTCATAGGTGAGCAACGCCGGTTAAAAACGGTCGTGATTAAGTCCTAATAAAGATATACATGTATACATAATAAGCCGAACGAGACTTATCCGGCTGCGTTAGGACGCTATATGGGACAATAAAAAATTAAATTGTAGAATCTAAAACTTTAAAGCGACGGAGCTATTAAAGGCGCTGTACTGGATGGTTTCATAATACTTTAGACCACCTGCAGGTTTTTAAAGTGCACTGAAATCCCACACGCGAGCCTTTTGCGTTTCCCCGTCATCGCAACGCGGCAGCAGCCTGCCATGGATTCATCCCACTATGGGAAAACGTATGCAAGTGGACCCGGAAACCGAGCCTTAGTGTTTTTCTCATGGTATGTTCGAAAAGAACAGGGCCTAAATAAAACGTCCACATTAGCTTACCTAGCTCTAAAACTACACACCTTCCCGAGCTGTGTAGTTGAGTGGCGATTCCATTTTACCGTGGACCAACGTGCTTGTAACATTTAAGCAGCCCTCACAATTACGTCACAGTATTTTTGTTCGCGTTTATTTTGTTTATTTTGCTGCGTACAACGCGCATTTCGCGCTTTCTTAGCGCAACTATTCCCAGGATACTCAAGGCTGAATGTTGCTTTTTATTTTTTTTTTTTCAAAACTGTGATTACCAGCTCGACCTGTATTCCCAGTTTTGTACTCCGGCTATCTCCACATAATACATAATACATAATAATAATTAAGGGTTAGTGTAGGCTAGCCCAACACTGCTGCAGCATTTCTTTCATTGTCGCTCGCTTCTTTTTTTTTTTTTTAGAATAAAAAAATAAAAACAAAATGCTTGGTAAAATGCAATCCAGTGCGTTCTCCGGTAGTTTCGGAAGGTTAACTGGTCGATCGACTGATTGTTTGATCTAAATTTAAGGACATAGTTTTTATCGCAAAGGCACGCGGCCAAAGGAAAGAAGAAGAAGGAAGACTATAGGGACGAACACAGCGCTGAAAACTATGTCCTTAAATCTAGAATACCAACTAGCCCAACAACTAACTCTACTGAAGTTTGATCTAAAGTTTTTACCAGCAGAAGAAAAAGAAAAAGCGAAAGAAGAAGAAGAAAGAACAGAAAGAGAAGCTACGTCGACTTTGCTTACGCAACCTACTGGGTTTAACTAAACCCCAGATAAGTTTTTTTTTTTTTTTTTTTAATAGAGACCACCAAGCACTCAAAAAATCTTAAGCCTTGAGAACCAGGGTGAGTTGATGCTCCGGCTGCACTGACGACAGCCCGGAACTTTTGAAGAGCCTGCAAGGGAACGGATTAAGGCAGTGGAAAAGACGACAGGACAGGAGAAAAGACAAAGCTCTTGATTGGCACAGGGCAGTTATAGGACAGCGGTTGTCTGAACGGAACCATGCACACGCATAATGAAGAACATCTAGGAGTAACGAAAAGTGAGTTTTATTAAGCAGAGCTTCCAGGGTAACTTTGCTGACGGTAAAAAATAGCAAACTGTGACAAACGTAAACCCACTGTCAACGTTCTTCAGTCCAAGCACTGGGTTTTAGAAGTCTTTATTGGTTGCTGGATACGCAGAATAAATTCAAGGTAAGCGTGTTACTGTTCGTCTTGTAGCTCCTGTGGGAATTCAATTTATGCGCAGAACTTCATGGCTGTTATCAATATAATATATGTGACAGTATTTCTTACGCCCGTGATCGCTCTTGCATAGGCGGCCATATAATAGTCTTAGTTACTTTAGGCTATAAAATCCAACTAACTTTTGTATAGCCTGCTGTTGGTAAGTTCAGTGTATAATTGTGGCTTTTTTTTTTTTTTCCTTTGCGTTCAAATTGGTGTCGTCGTCGCATTTCGCGTACACTGCAATGAAACATTTTCCTTTCATTGGCATTTTACAAATGCAGTCAAGTTGTTACTACAAGTTAGAAGCTCTAGTGCTCAGTCAACTTTACAAGAATTTTCACAATAACATAGGGGCACTCTGAAAAGCGTGCAATCAGGTTGGTTCGGATTTCGCCTTCTAGCGACCAAATTGTTCAATGTTTCTGGTGCTTTACTAAGAGATTTTTTGTCATATTAATTTAAATACACATTCTGTTGTGTACGTGTTTAACTAATCGGAATCGAGAATATATTTTTGGACACTTGTCAGTAAAAAGCTCGTACGTAATGCAGGGCTCGCAGAACTGGAGAAAACTCTTAAAGGAAGCACTGTTGGTCTGCATACGACTATGAAATGTTTTCTGTGGAGCCGCGGCATATGGAGGCTTAAGAACTTTCGCAGATAACGCTGAAACTTCATAGTTCTGAAGCGGGCGCAACAAATTTACAGAATGGCTCTAATACGCTGTCTTCTGTTTCCTTCGTTCAGCACTCAGTGCACTTATATAGTCTACATTCCGGAGCCGAATTTGTAGACCGCTCTTGGAAAAGACGGTCTCATTTGAACCACGTGTTTCTCCCTTACGTTTTCATGTTGAAGTTAGGGCTCAGCATGGTTCTCCCAATCATATTTGCGATAACCCCTAAACCCAAATATCTGCATTGCGCGGTGTCTATTTGTATACAGCATGTACTGCCCGGGATAAAAGCGTCCAGGCTGGCCGAAGAGAGATCTTGGTGCACTGGTACCTGTCTGTACAGCGATCCATATTTTCTCCACTGTAAATCATGTGTCCCATTTTTAACCCAAAGAGCGAAGGGCCCGCATGCGGCTCGAGCGTACTAGAGACATTTGTCTACTAAAACACTTCTTGGTGCCTCATATGTAAAATAAATCTGAAGTTTACATGTAAAAGGTAGCCGTAAGTGTTAATGCGTGTTATGGTAAAATTTTAGTGCTAGGTCAGATGGTAAAATTTCGTTTCTGGACCACTCATTGCACCTTCGAATATTTCTTCTAGGGTCAGAGTGGTATTAAAAAAAAAAGAAAAAGAGTATTCAGCGATGTGAAACCGTCGGAACCCCGCAGAGTGTGCAACTTGGTACACCTCAGCACTGGTACTTGATTATGGACCATTCTGTTGAGAGCTGCTTTGTGTGCTCATCGAAGTTTGCTGATACTGGAAGCCTGTTTTTGCAAACCGCGTGTTGCTGTACCGCGCAAAGACGGAGCAGTGACGATTGCAGGACACAGACCAGCAGTTTATTTTATTGCCGTGGTGGATGACAGCGATGTCTCTCTCGTTCGGAGCTCTAGAAGAATATTTAGGGCAATGTGAGCTTGATGGTACTCTTGGGCAAGCTGCTGATGCAACCTGTCGGGAAAAAAAGGAACATGATCACAGCGCTTTAGCAATGCTTTTTCCTCCCACTGTTACCGACCGGTTACATATTTTTATATTGCAGCTCTAAAAAGATGGTTGAGCCACATCGTCGTTGGTGCCGCCGTTGCCGGAGTAACCGACTGGAAAAGAGCCACGAGCCAAAAAGAAAAAAAAAATTATCAGCAGAAAAGAAGAGCAACAGGCTCTGCGCCACACGCTCGTGGCTCCTCTTTATCTTCATCTGAAGAATTTGGATGGTGAGAAAAATAAAGTGCTTTAAAAGTGCACGTACAGCTTTTGTAAGAACTTTAGAGCCCATGAGGTATGCTTCTAAGCCCCTTCGTGCTGCTTGTAACGCATTTCCAGTGTTCCGAATCTCTTGATGGTAAGAAGATTTTTTGTCCTACCGTCTCCAGTGCGAAGAGCCTCCACTAATGTTAGATAAAAGTCACTAAATGGCTCAGAAGCAGGCCCCTGGGCTCTACATTTATGACAAAGGCTTTACCTACGTACAAGCATCTCTCAAATTGTTTGCCTGAATATGGCGAAAAAATCCTGAAATAGCCGCCCTAAAACTTCGAATTATTAGATAAATTCGTAATCATCCTTAGAATTTTTTGTTAGTTTTGACCTTCATCACACTGTACCAGAAATGCGATGCTCCTCTCTTACATGCATGCATACATACATACATACATACATACATACATACATACATACATACATACATACATACATACATACATGCATACATGCATACATACATACATACATACATACATACATACATACATACATACATACATACATACATACATACATACATACATACATACATACATACATACATACATACATACATACATACATGCATACATACATACATACATACATACATACATACATACATACATACATACATACATACATACATACATACATACATACATACATACATACATACATACATACATACATACATAGAGCAAGTCCTTAGATATCAAGCCGAGCGTATAGTAACCAATTTACAATCTGTTTTAGAAAAGCGAGGTGTGACTGACAAAGGCATTACACTTTTAGAAGTGCCTGCGACGCGAATGTCAGAAATCCTAAGCGCCAAATGCTCCTTGGTCTTTGTTGTTATGTTTGCAGTATAAGGATGAATGCTCGCGAGGCCGCCCAATTATCGTTCCTTCAGGAGAACATGAAACCTTCCCAGGTTACTTGCCCCTTAGATTCCAGAGTCCAAAAATAAAAAAAAAAGGAAGAGGGAAGGGGAGGGGGGTTAAAGAGAAGATAAAACGCGATAGAGCTGGGACCACTCAAAACTGTAAACACAAGAGCCGGTTACTGCGACACCAAAGATCCCGCCGACACATAAAAGGTCGCCTGGGCTAGCTTTAGCTTGTCCAGGCGTTCCGTAGGCTTGTGTTTTTATATTCCGGCCACCAGTGTCGCCTCAGACGTGTTTTCTTACGTGGCTCGTCAATGGAGGACATTGCTCCCAATCAGACGCGACACGAAGTTCGGGGACCTCGTCGTACAGCCCCATGCGCGTACAACTGCGGAAACACTCGCACAAGGGCGAACAAAAAAAAATGAGAGCGTTCCTTGCCGCTGCTGGCACGTACCGAATTTCCCACAACGGCTTAGTCATGCGGATTGGTTGGCGATGACAATCCGCATTATCGCTGATCGTTCAGAATACCACATCGTTTGGCTTAACACTGCCACGGAGGCGCAGTGTCAAAGCCAAACGGAGGTCTGCTTTTTATATGGCTGAAATACGGGCCTCGGAGTCCGTATTTAATTAGGAGGTGGAGTGCCGAGACCCCGGTGTGTTGTGCATTGCCAAAGCACGCAGAGCTGCAGCCGGAGTTCGAAATTAAACCTTAATCTTCCACTATACTGGCGCTCACAGGACAAGTTGGCTTTGGAGACTTTCAGCCGCGCATAGCACACTGTACCATGGTACGACATGTCTTGCCATACCATACCATACCATATTATGTCATACCATACCATGCCATATAATAGAGTGCCGTACTATACCAATCATATCATACCACAACACGTCACGCCACGCCACGCCATGCCACACCATACCGTAACGTATCATACGATATCAGACCACACCATGTGTTACCCTATCATGTCACGCGCGACAGAATGAAACCTGACACCACATCATGCCATACCATAACATACTATACCATTGCGTGCCATGTCATGTTACGAGTTACACACCACATCACGCCATGCCGTACCGTACTGCATCGCAATGTATCTTGCCATACCGTACGGTAACGTATCGTAGCATATCATACCATACCATATGCTACATGTGCTGTCATACCGTACCATGCGAGACGAAACGATACCTGGCACCAGACCGTACCATACACCTCTTCTGGTTTGCTATAGCGTGCATCAACCTCCAACAATGTGAATGCTCCGCTCACCTTTTTTCTCCGTTGTCATATTCCATTGAACTGAGAAAGATGCAGAAGTTACTGAATTCGACAGCAGTTCTGCCAAGATTGACGTGGCTATGGCATTAAACTAATGATCACCACCATCATGAAGAAAAAAATTACAAGGGTTCAACGCTGCTGAACCAAACATCGAGCGAAAGCATTAGCTGCGGGTGACCGAGCGTTCTTCTTCCTCTCTTTTTCTTCTTCCTCAGCCCACATATAAAGCCCCGCTTTAACCAACTTATGAACGTGCCTTAGTGGCCTATAGGGTTAACGTGAATGCCAGGGTCTTAGCAGACTGATTCTGACATAACCGTCCCATGTGAAACGAGAGACCCAAGTTGGCAGCTCCTGCCAGCCCGTGTGTCACGTGGGGTGTGACGTCATAGCGTCACGTGGGTAAGACGTAACTGCGGCCGGGCCACGCGAAGGCTTGAAAGTGCGAGTAGTATTGCTTTCGCAATAAAAAAGCACCTCATTTTTTCCTATGGGTTCTCACGACACATCGGTCACCCTTTTGCTGCGGAGACCCAAGCAAGTATACGCACCGTTCGAGAGGATATTTCCATTTCTCCCATGTGACGGTACGCGAGCGCAAAAGAACACGCTAGGCGAAGCTTTAGACACACTTGTCTAGAGCTCTGTAACGTCGTGACCAACAATAAACTTGTCCAACCTGAAGTCGGTATGTGGGGTAAGCAATTACCTCGTACATCAGCGCATTGAGTACGTTCCATAGACGCCGGAAAATGTTGCGCTGCCCTTTAGCACAGAATAAACCATGTCAACAGTGGGACAACGGGGAAATATTCCAAGACACCGTTACGCACATGTTGACGGGAACGATCTACGCTTCTGAAGTTAATCCTGTGCACATAACGAGCAACTCCTCGAACAGCCAAATGGGTGCGTTTTTAAAAATAAATATACGAAACTATAAACCTGCGAAGGGAATATCTGCTGGTATATTGATTGTTATCGCGCTTCATACAATATGTAAAGAATAACTACATTCAATAACTCTTTCCTAGAACTTTCACAAACTTTCTGGCTATGCTAAGGTCACCACAGCAAATACAAGACACAAAAACTTTAGCGTCTAGAGTACGGGCGGGTATAAACCAGAGGATACATTCGCTACGTGGAACAGAAATGTGGCGTCCCCTTCTTGTCTGTGTCCGTTTCCGTGTTGCGCCGCCGTTCAATTCCATCATGCACCAACTCGCCCCCCAGGCCGTTATTCTGTGGAACAGAAAGTATACGGCCTCTGTTCTCCCAAGTTTACCAGGCTCCAGGAGAGGATGCGCGGTAGTTGTTGATAAAGTGGCACTTAGACCTAATCGAAGTACGCCTGTATCGGCTGATAACAGCGTTCTAGTAGACAAAAAAGCTACCGCCATCTCAAACTGAGCGTTCAAGAGATATATTAAACCGAAAAATGAGGTAATTGAATCGGTGCCACTGGTCCTTTCCATAATAAAACTGCAATTACGTCATTTTTTTTCGAGGATCTTTCAGGCCAGATAACACTGTCATTCATTGCAAACTCTTATCACGGGGTCATTTAGGGTATTTCTACCCCGAGTATAAATTTGAATAACAAGAGGAATTGTTGAATTTGTTACCTTAATTGCTTTTTATCAAACAAATGCATCTTGAGCTGCAAAACAAACATATATCCGCATAACATCCCTTACAAACATATCTACACTGTCCGTACTTAAGGGCTACTGAAAATCTATAGATTTATCACTGTAAACTTTTCTGAAACGTTTGCCAATACACTGTTTAGAGAAGAATTTGACACCATCTGTATATTAAAAATATGTTATAATGAAATTTAGTCTATGAACTTTCCAATAAGGGGTCACTGGGCGCCGCCATAGTGGTCGCTGGACTAGCTGCTTTTGTGCACTTGGCGTTAACACGGTGGAAGCAGCAGAACAGTAGTCCAGAGAAGAGATGTTTGAGCAATTCCCTCAAGCGATGGAAAATACGATAGACGAAAGGAAGGGAATACTGCTCCACAGGTTTTGTGGAGAAGATCAATCAGTTAAAGGACGGTAATAAAGTTTATAAAAGTCTGCAGAAAGTAGACCATTTTTGTAAGCTTCCGAACAGTCTACTCAGAACAAAAAATTAATTGAAGCTTCCAACAGTCAACTCAGAACCAAAAATTAATTGAAGCTTCCATCGGTTCGCTGTTAACGACCGGCAATGCACTTTCAAGAACTCACTCCCCACAAGACACGTTAAGTCGCAAAAGTCTGCATCGCAGCAGGCGACTTGTCACGGTGCTCATAACACACACCTTTGATTCCGGAGACAGGCTGCAGAAGAAAATGTCAGAATCGGTCCGCTATTTATTTATTTATTTATTTATTTATTTATTTATTTATTTATTTATTTATTTATTTATTTATTTATTTATTTATTTACCCTAAAGGCCCTTTCAGGCATTACATAGGGGGGGGAGGAGTCACATGAACAAAGTTGGTTATAACAGGCACATAAGTAACAATTGCACTTAAGGGTCAGAGAAGAGGAAAAGAAAGGAGAAAAAAAAAAGAAACAAGTCATTCAGGTCGCTATTTTTCCTTTTTCTTTTTATACAGTAGTTATATGACCTAAGCAATTTTACATGCTCTGAAGAAACGAGGTATGCGCGCGCTTAATACCAAGCAGTAGGCTGAAATGAACAAGAAATAACACAGCACTACACATCAAGGAAAACAAGTAATAAGCATTGCAAAATATTATTAAGAAAATTAAGTCAGTTTAACATTCAATTCCCTCCAAAGCCTTGAGGAATGAACTATGGTCAGGTATGGTAGCGACATCTGCTGGCAAACTGTTCCATTGTGAAATAGCAAGAAGCAGTGGTGAATATTTAAACAGATTTGTGCGCGCATGTACGGGGTTGATTTTAAATGGATGGCCTACGCGAGCAGATATGTGGGGGGCAGGGCGGAGGGACGTTTTTCGAAAGTCTGATGAACCATGATATAGTTTGTGCATGAAAGGTAGGCGGACATTTCGTCGCCTAGTCTCAAGGGGCAATAAATTAAATCGTTGCTTGATACTGTTTACGCTAGTTGGGTAGGAATAATCGTGGGCAATAAACCTGGCTGCTTTACTCTGTAGAGATTCAATGGAGTTTACTAAATAAGCTTGATGAGGGTGCCAAATGATTAATGCATATTCAAGCTGAGACCTGACAAGTGTTGTATAGGCAAGGAGTTTTGTTTTTTCATTAGCTTGATAGAGAGTGCGTTTTAGAAAGCCTAATGTTCTAGCGGCCTTGTTGATAATGTGTTCAATGTGAGTATTCCAAGTAAGGTCAGAAGATAAATGTACTCCTAGGTATTTAATGGATGATACATGTTCAATGGCAACGTTTCCAATGAAATAGGTACGAAGGACAACGCGTCGCCTTTTAGTAAACGTTTGAGCTTTAGTTTTGTCAGTATTTACTTGCATTAGCCACGTTGTACACCAGTCAGAAATAACGTTTAAGTCATCCTGTAAGATAATGTGGTCACGAGGGCATTTAATGGGACGGTAAATGACACAATCGTCTGCAAACAAACGAATACTAGAGGAAATGTTATAATGTAGGTCATTTATGTACATGAGAAAAAGAATCAGTCCTAAGACGGAACCCTGAGGTACACCCGATTTCACTGAGAGAGGAACAGAGGCATTTTTGTTAATGATGACAGATTGAGAGCGATCAGTTAAAAAATCCTTGATCCAATCAATGACGCCAGGGGATAAATTCATTGCATTTAGTTTATGGATTAGGCGGAAGTGAGGAACGCGATCGAAGACTTTAGCGAAATCAATAAAGATGGCATCAATGGGATGAGTCGAATGAACAGAATGGTGAAGATCAGTGACCAACTCAATAAGCTGCGATTCACAGGAACGTCCACGTTGAAACCCGTGCTGATTAGAAAAGATGAGCTTAGAATTTACAAGGTACCGCATGATTTCAGATGCTATAATGTGCTCAAGGAGTTTACATGAAACGCAAGTGAGCGAAATAGGCCTGTAATTGTGAAGTGAATTTTTGTCTCCAGACTTAAAGAAAGGAATGACATGAGCAATTTTCCAATCCTTAGGCAATTTGCCTGTGTCAAGGGAGTACTGGAACAGCCTGCACAGCAGTGGTCCTTAGTGGTTCTTATAACACCAGGTTGCCCCAGCAAGTAGGATCTTCTGCATTTACTCCCTTTAAGGTCCTTCGGAAGTATGTCAGCGCATATGAACACGCTTTCGAAGCCGAAGACAGATGGACATTTGCAGTAGCAGTAAATTTTAAGGCTGCACAGAGGAATGGAGGAATATATCCCTAGCTCTCATGCACTATGGCACCATGTATGTCACGCTTGTTCATCCCAGCAGCCCAGCTCGTTAGGTGAGTTCCCATGAGGACTTTATTTGACCTGAAAGAGAGGCAGCAGTGCGACGCAACGCTTGCTAACACAGACGAACACGCATCCTGCTACTCAAGGCGGGAAGAATTGGGAAAAACACAGACGAATTCAGAACGAAACAAAGAGGGACGCTTTCAACTTCACCAAGGTTGGCTGATCGTCTGTCCGCCTGGCTACAAGCGCCCTCCAAAGGCAGTGGCGAGACACTGCCTCCTTCTGGGCATGACGTGAAGCCCTGTTGTGGCAGCTCGCTCTTTCCCTCCTTGCAATGGGCACGTGCACGGTCGTCCGGGCCTGACTGTCGCCATTCCTGGACGTGGGAGCGGCTCCAGTCAGACCCGCTATGTTAGGCGCGGAGGCCGGCTCGCCCCACAGCCGAGAGCAACTCTTTACCGCTATTGGGTGTCCCCTAGGCGTGCAGTCGTGCCTTCTTCCTTCCTGCATGCCGGAGGAGCAGGGACCGACTCCACGCAATCACCGCGATCCTTGGCGCGGTCTTCCGAGCGGTTAACGTCCTTTCGCTTCTCGGCCCTCACGCTTGTGCCCGGGACGGTCGACCTCTTTGCATATACACTAGGCATGAAGGCAGGAAAACGTGTGTATGTAGCACGCTTTGGTCTCCGTCCGGGAGTCCGGACACTGCTGCTGTAATGAATGCGAAGGCCTCTTGCACGAGTCCTTGCGGTTTTGGTGCGGTCGGTCACCGGGTGGTTGTCGCGAGTGTATATTGGAAGAAAAAAAAATGGCGACCTGTAATTAAGGAGAGAAAAGGCTGCAGAGGTATATATTGTTACTAATCCGGAAACAAAATCGACACAAAGGAGGGGCTGCGGAGAGCCTTCCGGTCTCTGACGCTGAATAAAAATCGAATTCCTTTTGAGGGCTCTCAATCCTTTTTTCGAGGCATAATGTGGCTGCATTTTAATAAAAATCCGAAAAATAAATAAACAAAGATATATGCAGTCTAATCTTTAGCACAACCTACACAACAGCAGTATAAGTGAGAGAAGTCGGCTTTGCTTTCACGGTGTAAGGGACAAAATTTTGAATTTCGCTTTCGTCTGTACGAGAACGTCTGTTGCTGCTAAGAAAAGCTGCATTTCATGTTGTCATTTGTATTCCATAAAATAAACTGAAGAAAACAAATTTCTGCAAGAAAATGCATCTTAGTGTCGATATCACTTCAATAAAGAGCACCGATGCAAATTCCTTAACAGACTTTTTTTTTTTTTTTTTTTTTTTTTTTTTTTTTTTTTGCAAAGCACTGCCAGGAAGGTTTTAGACCTGCGGAGCACAAGCCAATAATGGCTCGCTTCAGTAAAAGAGCCTTCAGAAGAATCCGCTTCTGTTGATGTGGCGGTATGTGATATTGCCAAAAAGTACCAGAAAGACATGGAAAGCAGTATCAGCGAGATTTTTTTTTTTCTTTGCTTGAGTCCTAAAGTTGTCCTGGGGCCATCGTCCCCATCACGAGCCGCGTCACGTCCGACGCAGGGAGCAGGATCTCTGATAGAAAACTCAGCGCGTTCATCGCCAGTTTTGCACATGTGCTAAACCAGACAGAGATAAGTGCTCGGTTGTTACGCTCCGTTCTTTCATGCGCGAGGCTCCGAGGACATGGCAGCGACGTAGCGTCCCGCTCACAGTGGGCCAGCAACGCGTGGAGGGCTCCGCGCTGCATCGGATGAGCCCGTTGTGTGGAAGCAAGAGAACAAATAACGAAAAAGGCCCCGCGGGAGGGCCGACCGACGTCGCCGATGCGGCATCAGCAGCACACGCGCGCCGCGCGGCGGCCCGCATGTAATGTATTCCCGTATACGTCGCTTATTACACGGCTCCGGAGGCCCGCCGCAAGTCTGCACATAAAATTGCTGCATAATGCGTCCCCCCCCCCCCTTAATGCGTGCTGATTAACATAAGACGAGCTAGCTCTCTTACTAAAGCAGCGCCGGCAGGTGGCCCTCACTTTCTGCCCCTCGTCTCATCCCTCCTCACCTTCCTTCAGAAAGCATCGCGGATGGCACCAGAACGAGGGGTGGGCAGGAAGAAGGACGTTTCGGCTACGGAGAGCGGTGCGCGAGGGTAGGTAGGCGGTTGACGGCGGCAGAGGGTGAAAGCGAAGGTCTATTGTTTCTCGCCGGTCGACAATGTGGCAAGAGCGCCGCCGACGGCATACAGCAGCATGAGAGCAGGGCATCGCGCCAAAGAAGAGACGGTCCAGACAAAAGCCGCGTCGTCTTGCCCGACTGGGGGCTGGTCGGTGTACAGATGGCTGGTTGGCCGAAGAGCGCTCTCGGCTAGGAACAAGGAAGTCCCCTGCCAAAGGCACGGCCTCTACCCTTACACCGGTGTCTGTGCGCGCGAGCGCGTTGGCGCAGAATTTACGGTCGAAGGTGCGCCGGCAAAATACTGTCGGCAACGGCCCGAAGGGCCGCCTGGCCGCCTCGGCAAATGATGCAGGACCGCGTTCGAATCTGTCCGGCGCTGGAAACGTATGTAACGAGTGGCCGTTCGGCGGTCGTAACGAGGACGCCACGAACCCGGTGTTTGCGTACAAATTGCCGGGATGCCTTTGTGCCGAGCCGATGAGTTCCTGCACAGTTTGACTATATGGTTAACATGGGGTGAAACAACCTCCTGAGCGGTGATGCTGATCGGTACGTACGATATATATAAGTGGAATTTGCTATTGCTTGATCACTGTGGCAAGGGCTTCTCCAGACATTTTGAGCCGTCCACAGGAAAAACATCAGCTACCCCCGTTTAGTGTAAACTCTCACACAGTCGGAAATATTTCTTTTTCTTCCGCTAACTCGCTTGCACGCCGCAAACCCGTATCCACCCAAGCTCTCATCCTCTGCACTCGAATCCCATGGGCGAGTGGGAGTGAGGCAAAAATGAGCTAACGTTCATCAGTGATTGCGCTCGCATATGGGCCTCATTCCTTTTTTTCGAGGGGTGACTCAGGCAGTATCATGCCAAGGGGTCGGAAGTAAGCTGATTTTCAGTGAAGAAAGAGAGACGGGCTTTTTTGAACCCCCATTGTCTACGTTCCTTCGAAGCAACTCGCTTAAGGTAGATACGTTACGACCTGATAACGTGATTCCTGCTTTAGGCTAAGAAAAACACGCCTCTAGCTATCCTTGCGGGCCTTCCGGACTCTACGTTCATACCGCAGTTACTTAAATAGTGAAGACAACAGATTTTTTAAAAGCGCCGGCACTCAGCATCAAACGAATCGCATTGCGTTTACGGTTTCACAAACACTGAGCTCGACAGAAAATGGAATGCGTGCTGACTGCGAACAACAAACTGAACAATCACACCTGTCTAGCTTTCCATGTCAACATGTATATGGAATATAAGCTGTTTATCGCTCTCTAACCCGGTTTCTGCTATCCTAAAAACATTTTACACGTTGATCGCTGCTTCACTTGCTTATCCCTTCTGCAATCCCATGCAGGCATATTACCTGGTGGGTACATTTTCAGAGATACATGTACATCCAAAGAGCAAAAAAGGAAAAGCACGCGTATGGTAGGGGTTGCCGTGCGCAGAAAGAATATTGATTAAAGACTGCACTAGAAAAGAGGACTAAAATAAATTGAAAAAAAAAAATACGTTGTTGAGCTTATTGCTGCATTGTTCGACGAGGGCTGAAACGCAAAGGACACAACAAGGGCGCCGATTCTTTTACTCTACACCTCACGCACCAAGGCTTCTTGATGTGTGTTTGCCCTTATGGATCATAAATGCTTTATCTAGCAGGTTCTTATTGCGCTGTTCGCAATGAATAGCGAAAGTTACTTCTGAGCCCAACAACATGGCCTTTCATGAAATATGATCTGTGCGCTCGAGACCGTTTAAGCCGAATTTCCACAGATATGCATAAAAAAATCAACAGGCGAGTAATATACTTTCAGTGGCAAGAAACCCGCGGGCGATGTCTAAGGCACATGGTTCAAACGACTCTATGCCGACGAGCTCAATCCCTGGACACATCTCTGGAGAGTCAATGCGCATCGGGGGACGAGATCTGTATACGCCATCATATGTTCCATATAATAGTTACGTCGAGCAAAATGGGCTTTTGCAAAACATGTATAGTATTTGGTGAGCATAATCGTCATGAAGAGCACAATAAGGGAACAGCGGAGGGAACAAGACCGGGACTCTACTGAAATTTAAAAACTCAGGATGGAGGGAGATCATGTGGACGAACAAGGTGAGCATTTCCGCATTGATGATTCGGCCGTGATCGCCCGGATGACTATTGTGCTCTTTGCGAAGAGCAATAATGTCACTGGTCGCTGCTACGCATGAGTTGAGGCTGATAAAACTTTATTCACAATAAGTGGGAGGAATAGGGGAAGTCAGCTAGCGTGCCGCAGGTCGTGGAGACTTTTGGCAACACCAGCCCATTCGACGGCCTTGAACTGAATGCGAGGGTCATCGCTGGACCTTAGCTTGTCCCAAGCTTTTTTAGGCTCGGTCGTAAAAAATCCTATGAGCCACAATAACCTCATACAGATTTCTCATACTAAACTCGTACAAATCTCATATAATCGCATACAAATATCATTCAACTTATGAGAAATATATGAGATTTTATGAGATTCATATGAGTTTAGTATGAGAAATCTGCATGAGATTATTGTGACTGATACGGTTTTTTCGCTAGGAGATGTGCTAGCTCACGGCCTTTACAGGCGGTCGTGCCCTGCGTTTTACATGCAGGGCATACTGCTCGCCGTGTTTTGTGCAGGGTCAGCTTGCCTTTGCTAACTGCTTGCCGTTAAACGAATACCAGTGTGTGCTCTATTGTGGAACACATCAGGTCAATTAGTGCTTGTCAAGTTTTACTGATAGCGGCATATAAAGCGAACCTGAACATGTAGAAAAGTTCGAATCGTGCCGCAGCACGTCTGTTGCTTATCGGTAATGATTTTAGCAAAATAATGTCAACATCGATGTTACATCGATTAATATTGGGCATTCGTATTATTACTGCGCCTCATTCGTGTGTCGTCTTTCACTTGTCTCTGTCTATCAAGTAGCGCAGTATTCCCCAGAACTCCAAAGCCTTCTCTTTTCTTGCCGCCTCGCATCAAATTCTCTTATTCGACCTTCATTACCGCGCATGTATACCATGTTCAAGCGTGGGGCTGGTTATGCATCGTAGCACTCGAAATACTGTCACGGCTGGGCACCGAATCGTATATTCGGAAGTTTAATTTATCGCTCTTCTGGCCTCGCAGTCACTTATTTCATAGACAGAGAAAGAGAGAGAGAGAGATCGAAGGTTTTACTGAATTAATCTAATTCATGTCGCTCACTTTTTACTACTTGACGCGGCGCAGTCTTTTTGTTGCACAAATGAATACCGTGAGTAATTATTGAATGTTTGTTATGGCTGCGAATGGAAGCGCTTAAAGGATGGCTCTTCAGCTTGGGCCGAGTGATGTAACATGAACGGTATTCATATATCAAGAACCTCTGTGTATCCAAATCGATTATCGTTCCACTTCGCGCACTTTTGAAGGTACAAAGAGCTAAACAGTAGAACTGAGATCTTGCTTGCGGCGACCAAGCCGCAGCAGCGACGACGACGATATTTCGTGACGAAGGTCCGGTGTGGCAGATTATCGCCGCTCATTCATACGCCTAACATTTCGTTGCAAGGCGCACGTAGCTATACCGCTTGCAGGGAGCTATGCTGTAGTGAGCGGAGGGATTCCAAAAATGTTGGTTATAAGCTAAAAGACTGCTTCAAAGCTTCAGCGCTGTAGGCCAATAGATGCAGCAAAATTAAACTTACGTAGTTCGTGAGCCACGCATTAGAGTAGGGGACATAATGCTCAGGAGAAGACGCAAATTATGGAGACTTAGCCACCACTGTTGCCATGGTTCTATCTCGGAAGGCTCGCAGTGGTTAACGACGGCACAGCGCACTATCTAACCAAGCACTAGGATTAGAAAACGTTTGACAACCGTCTACAGGTAGCGCAACCATATGCTCCGTTCGCTCTTCTTCCATCGCTTCTTTTCCCAGACTATAGTTTTAAAATCAGAAGAAAAAAAAATGCAGGATTAAACCTCATGAACTCTGTCTTCGTAAGTTTCACACCTATCTGGATGTGACATTGTAGTCGAAACTAGGTAATGTTTCGTGTAAGCTGACTTGTCGCCCCCTTTTTGTTGATCTCTTAATTCGATCAAATAGCCAAAGCATGGGAGAGCTAATTGGTAGGCTAAGGAATGGCGTCCCCTAAATATTGTTCATTCCAATTGCATCACCACTTGATCACAGATGGCGTTGCCAACAGCGTCCAGTGGACACAGTAGAATTCATAACTGCTCATAGCGGCTGGTAGTAACGGAAAAAAGGAAATTAAGCAACTTGTTTTGACTGTTGAAGTGACGAGCTATTACTCGAGCGACTGGTTACTAATGCCAGGTTAGCTGACACTTGTGTTAGCATCTGCCGCACCAGACTTCCGCAGTATGTAAGCGCTGAGTGAACACTTCGCGTTACTAGCCGTGTTAACAAAACTCCCTTTGAGTTTCTAAACAATGAATAAAAATGAAGACAGTTTTTCGATACGCGCAGTTTTTTTTTTTTAGCTAAGAAATTTAACTACAATCAACTATTTATCTCAACCATTTCTTGTCCACATTTGCGACATTGCACTGAACATGTAAAATACCGTTTGATTGCATTCGTCTCCGGAGGAAAGTAAGACGACCACGGTTTTTGGAAAGTCTGAACGTCTTCACTATAGTACCGCTCATGAAAGAACGATAGACATTTGTAGAATACATGGCGGTCCACATGTGAAGTACTAAAGGTGCTTATGGCTTAACCGTACTAGATTTCACCGAAGTGTTTCGGCGAGCAAAGCCGTCCGTCATGTCCGCCACTCTTCAGTCTCTGAAACTCGTTCCTGTACGCGCACCGCGGTCGATACTGAAGCACATCCATTTTCTCGAAAAATCCTTTGCCATAACGGGGCCGGTCCGATAACACCCGCTTTAAAAATACCGTTGCGGCGAAGCCGGCGCATCGCTGTGAAGCACGTTCAAGACCTCGTTCTGTGGCGAAAAACAAGAACTTCGTTTCCAGGGAGCCCTCTGTCGGCGACGAGATCTAAGTCTTCCATTCTAACCCTGTCCCGTGCCGTCGCACTCACGCGGGTTCAGGCAATGGATGGCGAGTGGCTCTGCATTCTAGACACGGCGCGCCTTATATCGTCCAAGCGGCCACGATTCGGCGCCTAGTTATTGATAACCAGCCACTAGCCGCGGCGCCGACGTCTGCGCCATGCATCAAGGAAGGCACGGCCATTAACCATGCACGCTGCATCGCACGTATCCGATCGCGCACTCAGATGCCTGGATTTCCCCCCTGCGCGACCGACTGGTACTATACTATACGGGCACAAGTCAAACAACTCAGCCGCGTCTCTTTTCTCATCCGACGATGTCTCAGGCGTAAGAGTATGCGAATTAGAATACACCGTTGCCGCTGTGTGTATGCGAGTACTTGTATCACACCGTCACCACTCAACTGCTTCGTCTGAGGCGCGCATGGAACGTGATCAGAAAAACACAGCAGCATATGTTGAAGATAAAAAAAGGGTGTTTCACAGACAAGATTTCGCCCGGTGCCGGTCGGAACAAATGGGTCTTGTATTCAGTGTGCCCGGGTGATTAAGATTTGTGTGCCCGTACATACGTTGTATGTATATGCCTGTTTACACTAATTCTGTGCAAGCCGTCATTCAGTGCAAGGCTTCCTTTGGCAGGTGGCCTTAGATTTTGTAACTCTAGCCCCTGGAGCTCTTGAACAGATTCTTAGGCTTTATTCTCTACCGAGTGGACGCGGTTTACTGAACTGTACAGTCATTGGTAAATTCAAAAAAAAAAAAACAGACGCTACCCTTCTAGCAGCTCGATCGTTGTGTATGCGTACACTGGCAGCAGAGCGGCCAGATAAAAACATTAATTCTATTATATAATCACTCTTAACTTAGAATGTGCCGTGAAGAGTGACGATTCCTCGTATTTCCCCTGCGTCAATGTACGGGGCACTCAACATTCTAGCAACATCACTGCCAGCGCGGTGTATTATTTTCTACATGGTCACCATGAATGCTCTACAAAGCGAGAGTATGGAAGCCAACATATTTGGTCGGTCATTCCACGGACACACAATTGATGAGCCTGGCAACCAATGAGACCGATGGTCAATTCAACTGTACTCATGTATTCAATGAACATTTACATATTGGACAATCAATGAAGAATTAACATCGTTTTTATGATAAGTGCTATCAGCAGCGGAACTTCTTGTTTTCATGGTTCGCGTTAGCGCTGTGCTAGCAATTGAATAAAAAATGACGGATGGTTTAGGAGGTCCAATGCGAATTCAGCACGTCTTGTTTTATTCCGATGGGTCGGTTTCGTGTTCAAGCAGGCCTCGGACAAATACCTGTGAAATTTATGCGTGGGGGCCTCAATGATAGCCACGGTGGTGGCACCTGACGATAAAAGTCTGGAGCCGCATTTTAAGAGGAATACATATATTTGGAATACATTATGCATGGATGAGAGTTGATGAAACGACGGCATACCAAGAACAGCGCGAGAGAGTGACAGCTAAATACGCGGTATGTTCGGCTGCGCCGATGATGTAGAGGTTGTTTAATCCTGTGCCCAATAAAGGTGACCTCATGGCGCTGCAGCGAGTTCGAAACCTATTCAATACAGTAAAGTGTTCTATTTTCGTTTTGGTTTTTCGTCAACTAAAATTCCAAGGTCGAAGAATACCGGAGAACGAAAGAAACGCTGGCGAAACAGCTGACGGTTGTAAACTTTGGTTTGGTTTGTGGGGTTTAACGTCCCAAAGCGACTCAGGCTACGAGAGAGGCAGCAGTATAGGGCTCCGGAAATTTCGACCACCTGGGGTTCTGTAACTGACATCGCACGTGCGCCTTGCTTTTCGCCTTCGTCGAAAAGCGGCCGCTGGGGCCGGGATTCGATTCTGCATCTTTGGGCACAGTAGTATAGCACCCTAAACACTACGCCACCTCGCCGGGGGGAGGGGGGTAAAGTGTTAACGCACCAATGAGTGTGATCAATTAGCAAGCGATAGTAGCCCCTGCATGGGAGTCTGTGCGATTGGATAATGCAGTATGCGTTATGATTTTGACAAGCATGACCTAATGAAAAGGACCTGCTATTCGAAAATTAAGGACAACCATGAGAATAACCTGGTTCACTGCATTTCATAGTTTACGCATTAAAAAAAAAAAATCTTAATACGCTTTCTCTAGCTATTCGATTTGTACGTCGAACCCAGTGCCACGTCGTCTAGAAGATCCCGATCCTGATAATACGAAAGTTAAGCCGGAAAGTATCCGCGTTAAAGATTAGGGATTTGCTTGAAAACTAGGGACGCTGGCTCTGACTTAAAATGCCGCAAAACTTAATTTCTCACGTGAATGACACATGTTCTGTGATGAAGTAGATGCAGTTGGCGGCTTTCCAGGCAAAGTATTGCAGGGGTTTAAAATATACCTAGGAAATATAGCAGGAACGTAAAATATAACTGGCATGTGGTGCCATGGTCACCTCCACGATAGTGCGCCGCTTATAGCTTATAGCAAAGACGACATGCGATAAAAAAATTAATTGCAAACAGCTTGCATGCCCGCCTCTAGATGCAAAATCGCGAGGCCATGAGGATGCCACTACCACCATGATAGGACTGTGCTTTCCATCTGTGTAGCTAATTGAGCGATTGAAATACCAGACATTTTTTTCTTTTTTCGCAATAAGTGAGGTCTCTTATCCTTGCGACACCCGTTATAAGCTTTAACCATTATTAAACTTTGCAAATGCGTCTAGTTTCAAAACGTTAAAGAACCCCAGGTGGTCGAAATTTCCGGAGTCCTCCACTACGGCGTCTCTCATAGCCTGAGTTGCTTTGGGACGTTAAACCCCACAAACCAAACCAAAAGGTTTGAAACAATGAGCGTGTGTATTCTTGCATTTTGTGTGCAGTGTATAAAGTATATATGTTGTTGTATGTAATGCGTTTGCAATGCGCTCCAACGTATCACCTATGCACTCACACTAACATTTCTGCATAACCTTATATAGTCATGCGCAACTACAGGGGACATTCGGGGATTCTCACGACCATTCTGTTTTCGAACCTCCTTGTGACAGACGCAGGAACCAACGATCTCGTTCAGTGTTGAAAGATTCTTAGAACGCGAAGTAACTCAGTACTTTGTTTGTGTTCATTAATTAATTCGTTATGCTGTTTTGGTGCACCCCTTCATACTATTGTTCATCAAATCTTTTATATTGTTGTAAAAGAACTATTAACCACAATAATTTTGCCCTCTCTTGTTTTGCTTTTTTGTATAAATTAATATTCGTAGTGAATTTTTTGTTCTTGTGGATTCTCGCGCGCTGTAATACACTCTGTACCCAGAGGGTAAAATAAATAATAAATGCTTGACGTTCTGAACTGAAACCATGCGTCATAATTGCCGTAGGCACGGACATTCGGATAATGAAAACTCGGGAGAGAATTCTACACAGCACTTGCCTTCATCGACTGTTTTCTGGCGCGCCGCGACCAAAAGTAATAAAGAAGATTTTATGCAGTTACGCTGAGCCAAGTTGCAGTCTTTCAGCAAACGAACTCTGTAGGAGCTCAGCATAGCATAGAACTTGTAGTCCCAAATGTTAATTTCAAATTGTTACACTGTGACAGGCGAAATAGCGGAACAACATGGTGACACGGTGAAATACGCTTTCATGGCCGCGACCATAGGGGGGGCACCGTTTTCTATTTAGCTGGCCGCTTCGTCATTGTCTTACAATACTTTAACGTTTTCATGGGCGACGTCTACTGCCGCCTCTTAGACCTTTACGGTTATCTTGTAGAGCTTCAAGAGCACCTTCTATTCGTTTATTCGGCGGTTGAGCCACGTCGTTGGTGGTGTAACCGAGCGAAACATAGCTACGAGCCAAAGGGAAATTCTCATAAGAAAAGAAACAAGAGCCAAGAGCTATGGGCCGCTCGCTCGCGGCGTTTCTTCTTTCCTTCTGAAAAATTCTTTTTGGCTCGGGAGAAAAATAAAGAGTACTTTGTAACTGCACCCACGTACATGCATCTATCAAAATCTGCCCGAATATATCGCAAAAACGCTCGCGTAGCTGCTTCGGATTTCCCATCAGGCAGTGCCCTAATCGTTCCTATAATAGTTTCATAATACGCTATAGTGTATTTATTCGGAATGTTTAAATAGTCGGAAGTCATGCTGATGTAAGCTTGTGTTCTTGTTGTACTTCCCGCTTCTGCTTTTTTGCGGCGTTCCTCTGTGTGTTTTTCCGCACCAAGTGATTCGCCTTTCCAAGTTTCCTCTGTCGTTTTCAGCTAACCCTCGAATTTTAGTCGGTAACAGTCAACTCAAACTTCTTCTTTTCTGACTCGCTTTGAGCCCATTACCGCGTCTATCCTAACCAGACGGCCCTTAACCATCCAATCTTCAATACTTTTTTTCCTCTCCCAGCTGACCAATGCAATCTCCTCTGTACCTAGACACTGAATTCAATCTTCAAAAGTATTTTTTTTTAATTTCTTCTCTTAGCTAACCAGTGCAGACCACGTTTACTTAGGTATTGAATTCAATCTTCGAAAGTGTTTTTCCTTGTTTTTTACCCAACTAACCAGTGCAAAATACCCTGTGCCGAGATGGAGGGAAATAATAGTTGCCCGTTTAACGCAGTGGTAATAACCATTCTACCATTCGGCATTGTACAAGCCTATACTCCGGAATCGCGTTCTTTTCTTGTACAGTTCACTCATTAGAACTCCGTTTATTCCACCGCTTGCGTCGGCGTTCTTGCCTTGATTTCCGTAACGGGAGTGATTAATGAATTCGACGATATCAAGGAAAGGGAAATTTATAAAACCACAACTTGTTATTCGTCTGGCTTTTCTTTTTTTTTTTTTTTTATGTGAGCTATGAAGGCAAACATTGAATCCAGGCAAATGAGCACGCAGTCAGGGAGACTCCAGTTCCTATAAATAAGGCGGGTATCGATCAATTCCGTTTTAATTAACCGACCAACTATATTGCAAAGGATCTTACTCCGAATGCTTCTCCAATACATCATTTTCATCAGGAGGTGAGATATTCTTTGCTTCTCACTCTCTCTCTCCTTATTTCTTCTCTCATCTCGTGTCAAGCCGGTACAGTGTAAAACACAGATATTAAAATGCATGTTTGTTGATTCCCTTCGAAGAAATTCAGTGACACGTATTCGGTCTTCTATATTATTTTTGTTAAATTTTCTACATATTATCTTAGTGTTTACTCACTTCTGGCCAAATCGCATTAATATTGCAAGCCTGCCTCGCAGATTCAGTGTTTCCAGCCAATAACAAAAAGCGTATGCTTTGAATGCTGCTGTGCAAGCGGAGCCGTAAAGAGAGCTTAATTCAACGTAGCTAACATTTAGAACTATTTCCAGCGGTGATAAAGCTTTATTTGTGCTTTTAGCATTATCTTTGTGACTAACAATCATCGTGCGCCATGCATCATTTATTCATGCAAATATCAATTTTCTCAGGGATGTTCTTCTCAGATTTTCTTTTCCGCAAACGTGCTTCACAAGAAATAGCTTCCCTTTTTTTAGTTTGGTTCGACTTACGGGGCTTTAACGTCCCAAAACGAACTCCGGCTATGAGAGACGCCGTAGTGGAGGGCTGCGGAAATGTCGACCACCTGGGAATCTTTAATGTGCACTGCCATCGCACAGCACACGGGCACCTTGCTTTTCGCCTCAATCGAAAAGAGGCCGCCGAGGCCGGGATTCGACTGCGCGTCGTTGGGCGCAGTAGTCGAGCGCCCTAACCATTGCACCACCGTAGTGGCGTTTTCTTAGTTTGTTTTTTCACTTTGTATATCTCCTCCAGCTACAAACAATATTTATTCCTGCAAAATTTAATCAAGGCACGCTCTTCAAGCGTTCGTGCTATTCGTGCTACCATAAACATATAGAAAGAATTTTTTAAGTCGCAGATCCAGCCGTTCTTTTAATCTAACTTTCTTCTTCTCTCCATACCTATGTCAGTGTATATACTTGTCTACATGCATTCATAAATAGCAAAGGTACGGAATCAGGTAGCGCTAGTAACAGGATACGTATTTGAACATTGATTGTGAATTACGTCACGGTGATGTGATAGAAACTTGAGTTCTATAGGGTTCACGAAATCGTGAATAGAGCACTGTCGGTGCTCTATGACTTCCGACACGACACTCATAGGCTGCAGAAGTGATTACAACATCACACACACAAAAAAAAAAAAAACGTAAGAGTATTAGAATAAATAAACGCAAGCTGTGTCGATGGCATATTGGACAACACATGGATTGTGACAGTCACATTATGAAGTCGAGAGTACTGATCCCAGCTGGCTTTAGAAACTGCTTCCTAATCATGAACTGACAAATGCATCCCATGTGGAAAGACAAAAATCCTATCTGATGGGCCCTTGGGATTCACTGTAATCTGAAGCAGCGATATGCAAGATAAAACGTGCATCAGGCACCGCGAACACGACATGGCGTCTGAAAGTAATAAGTATTGCTTCACTGAAAACCCTGTAAATGGAAGATTATAGTGAGGTTGACAGCAGCATTAGTACATGCTGATAGACGCTAACGTACTGCGCATAGCTACCTCCATCTTTCCATTTGCAGTATTGCTATAGTGGGTGAAACCTTACGTGTCACGCGCTTAGGAGGCACGGAATATCAGTTAACATATTGCTGCACAAATTATCTCTTACACGAAATGTTGAAATCAATAATTCCGCCCGTCTATAACAACATAACCACAGTCAAGCCCCAAACCTTTCCGTTTTTAACCTATGAAATTGTTCTCTAATATTTATCACCGTCCACTGCTGATGCTTCATTCAGCTCCGAGACCAACTACTTCAGTGGCTATTTGAGTTTCGAGGTACGCCTCCCCACTTATAATAGTTAACCGTTTTTGTCCTTTTTACCGCGCGCACGTCGTGACTGGAGGCACCATTTGCCGCCAGGCGGCGCTGGCATCGGTAGACAGAGCGGCGGCTCGGTTAACCTATACAGTCGTGAAAATGTTTACGCACTGTTGGAGAACAAACGACGGAAATATTCATTATACTTTTTCGCCTCATCGAACACGTCTTATACCATGCTTGAATATTCGATGCGACGTAAGAAAAAAAAAAAAAGTCCAGCTTATACCCTAGAGTGTCGAGGCAGTCAAACAAGCAAATATCTTTGAATGCAACGCGCGAACAAGTAAGAAGAAAGTAAATTGCGAACCGATTATGTCAAGGCGAAGTATAAAAGGATCACGGAATGAAATCATGAAGATAAATGGTACTGCGGAGTTGCGGTGTTCTGCTCTGTTTTACGGACCGGCTGCTATTAATCATTAAAAAGGTATTTGCAAAATATTAATTGCAAACCCGCAGCCGCACACGGCCATGGAAAATGGCGGCCAAGTCATTTCCGCGATATCGTCCTTGTAACGAGAAGGAAGTTATTACGGCGACTGTCAGGGCGACCGCTTTTGTGATAAATCACCCGGTTGCGCCCTCCGTCGTCATCTCACAGGCTCTGAAGAAGAGGCAGTTTAAGGAAACAGACTTCCTGTACTCGTAACTCTTTTTCCTTTTTCTGCGGAAATGCCCTTTAAAATTATCGCTTAATAATTACGAACGGGTTTTACGCATTGATTGCGTCGGAAATAATTGTTCGGCCGAATCGCAGGTCTTTAGAAAGCTCATGATACTCGGGCATCGAGGTGAAATCATCGAGCATTAAGGAGCACGGCCACCGCGTAATTATTTCTCAAAACCGTAAGATACAAAGCACTGGATGACGGATAGTGTGCACCACCGGCTATAGTGTGGAGCTTATGACGGTAGTTTACGACCATTAAGTCCAACCTATAGAAGAAGATACAGCGTGGGTTCACTACCATCAAGCCCAGCCTATACAAAACTCTTCGGTGATATCCACAAGACAGAACTGGCAGGTTAGACGTAGTTGCCTGTTGAAGGAATCCTGGCAACCGCGAACATCTGCTTGTCGGTGAAAAATATTTGGGACCTTCATAGAAGTCCTGGACGAAAGCTTTAATTGGGTCCGAGGACAAAAGTCTCCAGACTCGGTTGTGATGGTAGTGTCTTCTCTGCATTGCGAAACTTCTTTATAACGGTTCAGGTATAGCAAGCACAGGAAAGGACGAACCGAATTCTTTACTGACTTGCTTAGAAGGCAAACGTGCTCTTCAACGACAATGTCCCATCAGGAAGTTGACAAAGTATGACAACGTTCGCATAGCGCAGAAAAATAGAACAACATCGTGCTCAGCTTTGTCTTGTAAAAAAAGGCTGCTTTTATTTTGTTTATCAAATATTTACATATAATTTAGAAAGACGCAATTAAAAAAAAACGAAAAGAACAGCTTGTTCATTTTTACAACAATTGTTGGTATAAATTACACTCGGAACAGGCACACTCTCAGGAAGACACACGTCCGTCTCTCGACGCAGCAAGAGAATTTCGCGTGTACACCTCACTAAGCAACATCTGTAGGTAAACACACGTACACAAACAAGTACAAGAAAGGAACAATGCATCCTAGCAGACTGATCACCACGCGAAGGTGAAATATATACAGGGACTAGCACATTTTTCTTCACGTGGTGACAGCACTATCCTCTCGCAGTTGCGAAAAAATACGTATAGGTTCTTTTTTTGTTGTTGTTGTTCTTTTGTTTTCAATCGACGCCGCTGCGGCGAAAGCCCAGAGCACGCAATCCTCCGCGGACAACGCGCGACAGGTCTCCACAGTTTTTTTTTTTTTTTAACATGCAATGTAGTCGTTGACTTTTCAGAGTTAGCAATAACCCTGATGAATAAACAGAGAAAAGCACACGGAGAACAGCAACGGTAATGTAAAAGAATTTTGTGGGGCCCTTCTAGAAAAAATATAGTGAATTACTTTTTCCGTTCATTTGCACTAAACATGACCCAGCACAAATGGCGAGAAATGTGTTTCGCATACTCGGCGGGTGCTTTTTTTCTGCTTTTGTAAAAAATTTACGTGAACTGCACTGAGCTTCCAGCTACACAAACTACTTATTGTTTGTATAACGGAGAGCAGTAATGTCAGCCCTATTTCGCCCATTTCTTCCTACAAGAAAGAATCACTGCTTCGTAATAGAATGGTACTCTTATCGAAGTGAATCGCATTAAGGGCGAAGGCTATAGCATCGATAATCAATAGAGCATCTACTTTAACCTCTGAATGCTTGCAACGCAACGAATTAAAAGCGCACTGAATGCACAGTGAGAATTCACAGCTGACAGATTATTGTTTAGAGTCTGACCAAAATGTAGAAGTGTCAGAGACAGACCACACTTTTTCGTTTTTGTTTTGAGCGGCTTTTGCTAGAACCGCTGTCATGTAGCCAGAAAATCTATCGATAAGTTTCCAGCTTATTCAAATTGTCTTGGTCCTCGTGTAATCTGCGCTGGAATCGAATTGCCGATAATTTCCCAGCAGAATATGCCTTCGGTAATGTTCGGCTTGATATTCGCCTTTATAATGACGACATACTACACGAAAATAATTAGAAAACAAGCAAACCCCGCTCCGGAGCAACCAGGTGAGCAAAAACTTGAAATGTTCAACCCAAATTCCTTTCGACTACCAAAGACATAAAAAAGATTGCTCGTTACCGATATTAATATGGCATTCAGTTTTGACAAAAGAGACATTTGTTGAGATTTTCTGCTCGTCAGGTTCCCGAGGATTTGATAGCATCAATAAAGGCCCAGCACTTGGGCGCCATGATGGCGTCGTTCAGCCAAATATTAATGAAATCCGCGCAAGCACCACTGCTGACCCGACCGTGCTTCTGCTCTTCTAGGAAAGGGTGGTGACGGCAAATTCACAGACGTGATAAAACTCTCAGTCTGCAGAAACAGGAATATCTGAGAAGGCATCACGTCATATTAACCGAACATTTTACCACCACTACTATTTAAGCTAAGCGGCCCAGCAAATATCAAAAGAAAAGTGATAACGGAGACTGGGCAGCGTACGCATTTCCAGCCACCCAGAATGTGGCAAACAAACGGACCTTGCGGTTTTTAACATAAGGGGAACACAACGCACTGACGCGAGCAAGGAGCGGCGAAGAAGGAAGGACCGAGGAAAAAGAATGACCGCAACAAAGGAATAATAAATGAAAGAGCGGAGAAGAGACGGCGGGCAGGCAGGGGTGCCCGAGACGACACCGGAACGATTAGCACTCGAAACCTCCGCAGGCGCCTGTGGCATCTTCGAGGCTTGCCGGGTGCGCGCAGAGAGCGTTTGAACAAATGAAATGGGGCTGTCCGAAGAAACGTACAAAATGAGCCTGCCGCCGCCGCGAGGTCATGACGGTTGCCTTGTGTGTGAGTGCGCTTGCCTATCTGGCTGGCTAGGCCGGCGGGGTATGCGGAGGAAGAAGTGCGGGAAAACGAATAACGAACAAGAGTGAATACAAAGAGCAACAGAGAAAGAAAACTCACACGGGCATCGACAACAGAAGATACAAAAAGCGAACGCATATTCGAAAACGAGCCGGTGGCTGCGGGAAGAAAAAAAAAAAAAAACAGAGTGGAGATGGCGCTGCCTTCTTTGAGAAAGCGTGCGCGCGTGAGGAGCGATGGACGGCGGCCGCTTGGTGGCGCTGCAGTCGTCCTTTCTGGCTCCGCCATTAATTTTGTCGATACACAAACGTCTCAATTTCTGTGAGTGGAACACACACATTCGCGTGTAAGAGGGAACAAAAGTACAGCGGATTCTTCGCGGTTTTCGGGAGTAAACGGGCTCTATTATTATTATTATTATTATTATTATTATTATTATTATTATTATTATTATTATTATTATTATTATTTATTGTTCTTTTCAGAGCCGCGGCTGTGAAAGTGCCTGGCACCGCCACGGGTGTCGCTCGAGTTGCAGAGAAGCGAGAAAGTGTGGTGCGCACACTGTAAGCAGAAAGAAGCTTCAAATGTCTATGGTGAGGGTTACAGTAGTTGTGGTTAGGCTGGATTCGGCGCATAAATCTACATAGCTAGCCCGTAGGGCAAACGTTAACAGCACTGCTATGTAATGTTCAGTGACGTCACTATGTTTAGAACATTGAAAATTATTATGCCTCATCGAGTCGCAAGAAACCAAAGGTAGGGCGGAATATATAACGAAATTTTACAACGACACATATAAGGCTTGACCAAAAAAAAACAAATCCTTTAGCGATCTGCCAAGTGAGGAAGTGAGGAGTCTTATAAAAAGCTGTGCAAGCATCGGACTGAGCAAAAAGACTCGGTGGCTTTACAAAGGCAGGCAGAAAAGCTTAGTTACCACTTGAAAGATTCACGGTGACAGATGCTTCAACGTTGTCAAAGCGAGTAAAGTGCTTTCTTATTTTTTATTTTATTTTATTTTTTTTTTTTTTTTTTTTTTTTTTTTTGTTCGGGCTACAACCTCAATCTTAGGCTCTTCTATAGCCCGGCTTGGTCCTCCGGTTGCTGTTCGGAACATGACTTGTCCTTATGAACAGTTAAGCCGAGTTCAAAATGACGTGTCAACGCCAAAAGCATCAAATGCTCGTCCGACACCTCGTTAAGAGTGCCGGCACTTAAAGTCGTGAGCAATTAATGACGCTAACTGCGGCCGCTTCGCGTGAGTAATACAGAGATGGGTTCTATGGGCCCTATTTCCCTTTCCAGCTGTAAAGATGACGATCGCAGTCTTTCGCGGTTCTTTACGAGCGCAGCCTTTCGCCTACGCTCACTTTACGACCTCACGCCGAGGAAGATGATAGTCCTTGCGCGCCTTGCAAAGAGTGCGAGATTGTTAGCGGACTGCCCTCTCTCTGACGGGCTTCCTTCCCAACGTACGAATTCCTGGCGTCACCCTCGCGACGCCCACGGAACGAGTTAAAGCTACAGCGGTGTAACTAACGCCCACTGTTAAGAAGGAGTTGTTTCACGCGGCGAGGGGTGTTGTGAAGATAAGAAGGCGGCGTACACAGCTCACATATCTTATCTAACTCTCACGGTGAGCGGGACCGACAGCCTTCAGGTTCTCAGTGTGCGGTTGGGTGTCGAGTCATCGCAGTCTTACGCGGTGTTTCATTCATCAGCTTCGGAATATCTTTTTTTTTTTTTTCGTTTTGCCGTGCAATGGGACGGAGAGCTTTGAACAGCCTTACGAGCGCAAAGGGAACGGTACTGTTTTGCGTTGTTTGTTTAGAGGGCCAGCAAAAAGAGCTCTCAATGAACCATGCGGGTTTTAGCGCTCAGCAATTTGCAATCATTTTTCAGTATGCGCGATGTAGTAATCATTTGTAAAAAGTGCTAGGGTAATCGCTCCGCAGCATGTTGCAACTGGGCTGGAACGAACAGAGCAGAGATCGCACATTGCCGGAGAAATGAATCTTGGGATATGGAAGCTGTAGACTCTTTGCAAACTTCGGAAACAGATTCCTTCCAGTAGCGTCACTTCAACGGCCGTAGAAACCGAATGAGCACACATCTGACCAAAGAAAATATTCACCTACGGAAGCAGGCATTTGGCGAACAATACGCGCCCAGAGAGAGCAGCCTGGAGGCCACTGAACTATAGCCTTTAATATTAGCGCCTCTTGCACTGAAACAAGGGAACATTCTCCTTCTCTTGTGGCATTCGTGCAAGATGTGTCTAGAACACCATGAACCAGAACTAGCCAAGTGTAGCCACATAAAGTATTTCGCCCTTAACGACACGTTCTCCCCGTTCAGACTTGAGGCGACGATTAGTGGCTGCCTCAGCTAAGGTAATTAGGACTCAAACAATTAGCTTCGTTATAGCAACATTTTGCCCCGTTAAAAAAATGCTCGGCCGAGTCGCGTTGCTGTCTGCTACAATGAGCGAAGGCTTTTCCATTTCGAGCGTGACAGATTTTGGAATACGAATTGGCTTCTAACTGGCAAATGCATTAAAATTACTCCCGCACCTCGGCAATGCTGAGCTGCTCACGAATTTTAACTTACTGCCCTCACAGTAAGCATTTTTCTCAGTACGCTGCTTCTATAAATGTCTGTAGTGCACCCAAATGACTTGTTCAAGGTGCAATCCAGCATTACTCTTGATAGCAAGGCCTTCAGTTGCGCATTAACACACTTCCCAGCGTTCAATAAAAAATAAAAATGACTTCTTTTTTTTCCTAAGCGTAACCAATGCACGGATATTAATTAGCACGACAATTTACTAGTTTCATGGCCAGATGACCGTTTCCACAGTTGCAATAGATATTGTCCTACTTTTCTCTGAGCTTGTCTCTACTACGCATATGAAGCTCACAATGAGCAGTAACAGTGGACAAAACCACTGCATGATTCTACAATATTTTTTTTTTTAAATACCGATTCCTTAATGCAGATATGCAAGCTAATGCTCGCGCTAAAAAGTGCTGTCGAAATATCTTCTTTAGTGCGCTGAGATATGCTAGAAAGACAACGCTACGAGTGAACACACCTGTGCACACAGTATGTAGAAAAATAAACCTAAAATATTGCCTGTGCGTCACCTACACCTGTGCACACTGTGAGTCGAAAAAAATAAACCTAAAATTTTACCTGTGCTTCACTTGCTGGCCCTTCAAAGTCGAGGGTACAAGCAAAATTGAGTTTCAGCATCCATTAAGTCCAAAAATTTAAGAAATACACTATATAAGTAGCCTTAAGGTCCCTAATACGACCCTCAACATTAACAAGCCGTATGATGTCTGCATACAGATTCACTAAACTACGCAGCGTAAGATTTAGAAAAAAAGGCTTCAAACTATAGTGGAGCGTAAAACTAAATATTCGGCACTTTTGAAGCCCTGGCAGATTTTATGAACGCAATGAAAACTTTGTCATCGAAACATTCGTAGCTTTTCGTAGGCTGAGAATACGCGCTAAAGGACATATCGGGAAACACATTAGACTAATAGGATCAATATAACATCTGTTTGTATAGTCAGAACAAATGACGGGAAAGTAATTATTTGAGACGATTAGCGAGGCGAAACTTTTCACGCCCTTTTCTGCTGAGTCAAGGAGAGTCGCGTTCTCCTCAATGGTCGGGAACACTCGCTTATATAGCACGCAAAATGCGATGCTTTCGTACATCGGGACAGAGCGAATCAACATCGGCCTGACGCCATGGATTTAAATTTAATATGTCGGAAATATTTTGCAACCGTCTGGGTTCAATCGTTCCGACCAGGAAGGAAGCCTCAAGTCTCATCCGCAAAGAGAGCCGGCGCCACCCGTCCCCAGGAAGCGAGAGTCAGCCCCTTACGCGCGCTTGTTACGGGCCCGTCGTGACGACCGTGGCACAACGGTAGCCGACGAGGGGAAGTGCACGAAGATGGGAGGAGAAGGGCAAACACTGGTAATTGATAACAAGACGCAGGTCACGACACCAACACGCGCCCTTAGCGAGCGCCCTCTAGGAGAGACCGTTGGCAAGCACGCACTCTGGGAAGCAAAGCCCAAAGGTGAGCATCGTGAGCGACCTGTTTGGCCGTTCGGTGCAAAGGGTGTCGGCCGCGTACGTAGTAAAGCCAGCGGAAGGGAAGGTGAGAGAGGGTAGTGATCGCCATGAAATCCTCATTAAGGGGCGGTCCTAGCGAGCCCCCCTTCTTTCAGCCGCCTCTTTAAGACAAGAAGAGTTTCTGAGGAGCATGGTTCGTTTGTCGACTTCTTGTTTCTCCTGCTGGTGCCCGTCTGGGGCGAGCATCAAGCTACCAGGACCGCAGGGGCAATGGAAGTGCGTTTGAAGGATATATTGGAAGGTGTACACGTTTAGGGAAGAGCGTTATATGCATCCGTTCACGACTCGTCGGCGTCTGCGCTTTTACATCTTTCTGCCGCTCGTTAGCCTTACATTGCGCCTCGCGTGCATGTTTCTTCGGGGATCGTGGAAAGACGTGCTAGAAGCGGGAGGTACCTCCGCGATCAGCCGGCCCCGACGTGGATAGCATCTTTTCTGAAGGCAAAGCGTGCCGACGAGTTGCTCATTGCTCGTCACGAGCTGTTCGCGCGGAGTAACACGGTGCTTAAAGATGTTCGCTGATTGAGCTATTGGCGCAAGCGGCTGTAACTTTGCTTGGCCCTCGTTTTATCAATCGGCGATGATGGAAAAACGGATACCGCGATCAAAGGCGGATCGCTCTTTTATGCGTTGAGCCTTTATCGAATCGAACAACACCTGGTTGCTTCGCGGCGTTGTTTTGAACTTTGTTTTCACTTTTCAGAAAAGCAAGATGGGAGCCCGTGGTGAAAGCTCAAACGTCATGCGCTATCTTAGGTCCATGTGAAACTTGACACCAGAAGAATGTCTATATCAGTTAACGATTGTGATACTGCAGCGCTGCGTCTAGCAACGCTCTTTGTGACATCTAATATTGGAGATACCATGAAAATGATTCCCGCAGCACATTGGCATATAAACCCGTTCATGTGAGGACACAAAATTTCACGCTGTCGTTGCAAGCACTCAGACACGATGTTTTACAGAACGTCGCACCAACCACTACACTAACCTAGAGATGTCGGTGTTGGCACGAATATACTGGTTAGACTGCACCGTTCGCTCGTGAAATCCCTGCGCTTTGCAGGACCACCCTACATAAGCCAAGGAAGTACTATTTCAGTCTGTTTTTCGCGCAGTAACAAAGCATTGGAGTTACTCCAGGAAAGAGCGGAATGCAAAAAGCAAAACAAGTTTCCCGATTCAAAATTATAGTTTCGTGGAGACCTGTCGGCATCACCCCAGCATGCAGAGCGGTATAGCCCATGCAGGTGCTTCAGAGCATCAGGCAAACACTGACAGAATAGCCAGTTGGCCCTGAGGGACCGCGTGCCACTAACCTCCCATGAAATACGGCTGATATCACTCAGAACAAAAAGAAACACTTCATAAATTACCTAACAAGTTTCCGACTGTACCAACATTTTGCCATGTAATCTCAGAGCGCGTCCGACGGCGCAATGCTCTGGAGTACATACGTATAGACAAGTTTGGTTTACAGCTGCAGACACGTGATTCTTGCCGGCTGTCTCGGCTCGCTGCTAGTACAGGCACTGGTACGCAAATATGAAGTTCTAGACTTCCCAGAAAAGAGGCATGCCTCAATATTTGCACAGCTACCCAGGAAGCCAGAACGCCCTGACTATCCGTGCGCTGCCTGGGTCGAGACGTATCTTTGGCGACCGCTCGCACAGCGCAACGACACTCACTCAAGCCTTACGTACGTATCACAAGAGCAAACGTGTTTTGCGGCACTAACTCACCCCTCCGAGTCTTCCAATAACGTATCACTCTGTTCTCAACAGTCGATGAGGGCCAGCGGCCTACCGAAGCACATGGCCGTACTTATCCATGCACCTCCGAATTTGGGAATTCACTTGAACCAATCTTTTGTTGAGGATCTTGACGCTTCGCTCAGGTAGGAAAGGCAAGTAGTTATCCATGCCGGGATCACTGGTGTTGAACGCACTGTACAGCCTTCGGCCTATGTCCCGATCGCGGCTAAGTCTGGCCACAGCGTCGGCTGTTTTTCTCCTGAACACGCACAGCGAGTCTAGGAGAGACCTGTGGAACACCTCGTACTTGTCTAGAAGCCGGTAGCCATGCACAAGTCCGGACTCATTGTCCAGAAATACTAAAAGGCCGGTGGTCTTCTGCCGGACCAAATTGTGCGCCGGCGCGTTCATCATGTCCGGGTTCCATTGAAGATTGAACATGTTGTTCACAATACGGTCCAGGTTCGCGGTGAGGTAGTCGAAGACAATTAGGTCCGACCACTGGACAAGGTCGCGTATCTCCATTTCCGTCTTGTTTACCACATCAGGTGGATGCAACCGACGCGTTGTGGGAGATCGAAATTCTTCAGGAATAAACGTGGGAACAAGTTCGTCCACGAATTTAGTCAAGACCACGGGTCTGTCGGAACGCCACTGGGCCAGCTCGAGACTGGACCGCACCGGGTCCCAACTTCGGCCGGCGGCCCGGGTGAGAAGCGCAGGGGGCAGATTGGGAATGCCCAACTCCCGGGCGAGGTAAAACGAAAACAGTTCGCCCTGAATTTGATCGTTATTCTGGCGGTAGCGGGCGCAGCTCAGCACTCCGGTGTCGAACACAATGAGCCTGTTCTGCATTCGGCCGCATCCTTCGTACACAGCTCTGATGGTCGATCTCCTGGCCGTGGCCCGCCAGCGAGACACGTCCTCTTCGCTGGCCAGAGAGCCCCCGGCGACCAGTCGTTCCGCGGGTCCCGCCCAGAAAATTCCTCGCACCGTGCCCTTCTCGGAGCGGCGAGGCAGCAGCGACAGGTCCGATCCGTTGAGCGAAGAAGCGGCGCTCCCCGTCGGCGGAGGGGGGCCGCTGGAAGACGCATTGCCCGACCGCTCATGCTGCGAGCCGGCCTCCGCCTTGCTGCTGCCGCGTGCCAGCTCCCGCAAAGGGAGTAGAAGGCCGACGGTCATGCCGAGACAGAAGGCGAGGCCTGCCGTGGCCAGCCAAGTCCTGCGCCAGCGCATGGCTGCATCCATGGGCCACTGCCGAAGATGAAGTGTCCGCGTTTCCTCAAAGTAGGCAGAACACGGAAAAACGATGGGCAAACAGCCGAGGCCCCCGGCGCATGGCAGCACCACCACGTGTGCTTGCGTCGACGATTCAACCGGCACGACGCAAGTGCGGCATCCCAGGCTCGGATACACTTTGCCTCAAGGGCCCTCAACACTGCACCACCGACGACGACTGAGCACAAATTGACGAAGCACAACACTGCTGGCCGATGACCACGGCGAAATGTGTGGCGACGCCGGAGGCAGGTCTGATCACAGGCGGCGGAGCGTAGGCGGCGGCTGGCACGGTCCACCGCGACCGGGTTGACATGTCTTCCAGGCTCCGAGTCACAGCGCTGACTGACGGCCCGCTCTGGGCGTGGGGGCGCTTTTATATGCGGCCGTGCTGAGCCTCACGCTGGTGAGACCGCCGGCGCGCGCCGCCGCTGCAGCATCGACACTGGCCTGAGGAGCGACGGGGGTAAGGCACGCCGTTTGCGGTGCGTGGCGGCGCGTACGGTGCCTACTCGCGGGCGCTGCACGGACCGCTCTGTTGCGCTCTCACAGGCCACCGGCCGCCGCGGAAACAAGGTGGAGAGGGAGCGTCAGCGCGCTGCTGGAAGGCGCTCGCTTCGGCGGCGGCCGGCAAGTTCTTAGCTGGCAGCGCCCCTTGCTTCAGGAAGGAGGGGGGGCTTGTCTCTTGCTTTGAGTCTCCTCCCCTCGCGGGGGGGGAGTTGTATACGTCATTCAGGCAAGGGGATCGCGCTCGCCCCTGTGCCCCTGCAAGTCCAGGACAGGGCTTGGGGGGTGAGGACGTGATGGGGGTTGAATCTCCCTTCCAGCTGGTGCTTTATTATTGTTGGTGGGGGGTAGCAGCAGCAGTGCAAGGCCAGGACTGAAGGAGAGGGAAGGTTTAAGGGGTGTGCTACGGAGCGAGAGAGGAGGTTCCGATGGCTCTTCACAACGGATGCCTTTCTGGGCGCGGGTGAGCATGCGGCGACGATGCCTCTTCGGCATACTGCTCCTTCTTTTTATCTTCTTCCGCTGCTCCTCAGCATTTTATTTTTCTCTCGTCTCGTTGTCCTCTTCGGACGGCCCTGCTCGCTCCTCACTCATGCCGTGGCGGCGTCGGCCCAGGGAGCTGGAGCCCCGCGCAGTCACGCCCTTGCCCGTCGCACGCACACGCAGCAGTTCCCGACGGATGTGTTCTGTGTGTCGTCCATCTCTTTCTCTATGTAGATATATTCGCACATCCACCCCATTTTGTATCTGGCTTGCGAGCAGTGCGAGAGCGGTAGAAACATGAAATGAAAAAAAAAAAGGTGGGTGACGTTGTGGCCACCGAGCCTTGCACGTGCGGCGTGCTTCGAGGCGGGGAATGAAAAGGGGACCGATATGAGCATTCCTTTCTGGCTCGCCGCGTTACCACTGTGCCACGGAGGGAGGAGGGGGGGTGCTCGCTCCCGGCATGAACGGAGAGTCGGTATGCCCTACAGTGGCGAACGAAGGGGCTAGCTTCCAGCGGCCGAATAACGTCGCGGTGAAGGCGAAACGGCGGAGCGGTGGGTTTAGGAGCCGCGGAAAAGGATTCCCTAGGAAACAGAGGACGGTTGTCAGAGGGGTCACGCTTGGAGGCGCGAGTGTTTGCTGACTTGCAGCTGCGGCTTACTTTTCGATCCCCCGTCCGATTGGGCTGACGCCGCCTTAGCAAACGGGCACGCAGAGAAAGCTCTCGGCTTTACGGAGAAGCGCGGATCGTATGTGAGAGTCTGTATGCGCCACCCACCTGGCTGAAACAGGGTGGTCGTGGTGGTGCCAACACCTGTGAAAACTTTTTAAGTTGAAGTTCCTCCGCTTCTTCTTTTAGCCCCTCATAGATTCGAGCTTCCGAGTGGGACGGGGACCACGAGCATGTTGAGACCTGTCGGAGAAAAATGGTCTTATTCGTCCGGGATGGTAGACTAGTCTGCAGTACGATCCCGTTCGGTTCGTGGCATGGACCTGGTTTCGCCGCTCTGGTTCTTTTGAAGTAGAACCTTATATATCCTTCCATTTTCCACACGGAAGCACTTAAACATCACAAAAAGTCTTAAAGCATTGGTAAAACTAAAAACAAAGAATATGGAAAAGGAATAAGGAAGGACAAAGCAAAAAAACAATGCTGGGACTTGGGTAAATAGCCCGCGGAAACGTAATAGACGTGCATCGCTGTTGCTAATGTCCTGAACGAAGGCGTAGTCGTGACCGCACCGTCATATACAAAATATTAAAATGCGTCCGTTAATTAGTTCGGATGACACAGTGGCACTGGTGTATTCGCGCAAAGATAATTTCAGAAAACAAAAATAAATGAGTTGGGCGTTGTCTGCAGAGAGTATTGCATTCGTTTAACACCAGTATACGCGTATGATCGGGATTGAGAAAAATAGGAGAGGAAGAGAGGAATATTGTTTAACAATTGCGGCATTTTTTTTTTCGTTGAAGCTATCTGGCACACTTTTAATAGCGAGATTAGTGAGCAGCAATTATCTATACCACGCTCTGAGGCTACGAACTCAGACTTGTGCCGGAAAATGTTTATGATTTTGATATATTACAATACAATGCGCTCATTAATATTGGCTACAGGGTCATTTCATCAACTCATTATAGCGAGTCCGTTCGGTTTTGTCCATTTTGCGTTCTATTCTTTAGTGATCTCGATACCCTAAGTAGATGCATAATAGTACGATTACTAAAAGAAATATACTGTGTGCAGGCGTAAAACAGTAAGGCAGAAAGGCACGGGAAAGGTGTGGGACGGCGCAAGATACACCTAGCCGCATCACCGGCGATCGGGACCCTGTAGCCCCCCTTCTGCGACGTCAAGGCAGAAGCGGGTTGCTGAGGAGGCGGCTGCCGCGTCTTTACAAAGCCGACGGTTCCATATAGGGCGTCGGCCGCTGCTACCATTTTATATATATTTTTCTTTTTGGTGCAAGAGAGCGCCGAGCAGTTATAAATATACATAAGGGGAGAAATTCGGGCAGCGCGTCGAATTGGCAGGATTTATTGACGCGTGCGTGCTCCGGCGGCGACGGAGGAAGCCAGTTCTTCTTCCCCTGTCTCGCACAGAACATGGCCCCGATAGTTGCAGGGAGACGAATGGCCGGCCGAGAAAGCGAGGTCGTGCGACGAAACGCCATTTTGCGCCCAAGAATCTCGAGGTGGTGGCGCTCATTGAAACGACCCTAAATGAGCTTGCGGATACCAGTCTCGGCGAAGACGGCAGCGCCCTCTGGCTAGGCCCGGGAGAACTGCACCGCGGCTAAAGGAACTTCAGAAGTTTGGCAAGGCTGACGAAAAAAAATAAAACGTAAAAAAAAAGGAAGTCACGCGAGTGAAAACGCTGTTTGGTTGCAGTTGCGAAAGCGAAAAGCTTGGAAAGATATGGGTGCGAGATGCAATCGGGGTGCGTCTTGCGCTGCTGGAGTTAAGCTACCCCCCATGCTTTTCCACTCATTTATCGAAACGTTTCCGTTTGGAGAATGTCTTGTACGCAGGGTCGCAATGGGTTTCATTCTCAGAAAAAGAAAGAAAGGGTGGGGGGTAGTAGTAAGAGCACGGCTTTCGTTCTACGCAACTCGAATAATCGTCATAGCTTCAAAGGCTGCGAGAAATATAAACCAGTTCAACAGGCGTAGCTCAGTAAAGAAGCGAGGTTTTGCTTTTTCTTTAATGAATTTGAAATGGAAATTTCTAAGCCCTGTACGAGTGTATCGGCGACTATGATCATCAGTAATTAAGCCAGCAACAAGCTCATAATGCGCCCGGCCTTCGTTTTCATTGAAGCTTAGAACGCGATTAGGCATGTTGTTGTGAAGTACAATGATGTTCACACGAAAAAGCAGCTGTGGCTAAAATACTCACAGAATAAAACAGTTCTGCTGGCGTTTTGCGTGACCACAGCTCTGTCAGAGTAGAACGAAGCTGTGCTTAATAATAGAGCCATTAATGGTATAACGAGGAAGCTTTTTCTTTCTTTGTCATGACTTATCAGAACGGTGAGCTTGACGCGGCGCTGTTAGCGCTGGGTACATACTTCTAGAAATGATAGGTCATGGAACCCTATGCAGACGAAGGTGAGCTCTTTAGTAGGCTGATTTCATTGATAACCTGATCTCCGAAGAAACCACACAGTATGATAGCGAGACCACTGTACACAAATTATTTGCTGCGGGCTCTATTTCTCAGCTTCCGTCTACTGTAGAACAGTTAATTAACCTCACTTCAAACTTTCGGCGCAAGTCTTTCCTCGACGCAGAATATATGCGACCCTCTTGCAACTATCGGCGTCTATTTCTTTGATGGGCACCACCGCAGGTGCAGCGGTGGCGTAGCGGTAGAACATTCGCCTCGCATGCAAGAGGACCGTGGTTCAAATCCCGGTGCCGCGCAATTCTCCACAGAATTTTAAAACAAAAAAGAAAAAAATCCGCGTGTCGATGGAATTGCATAAACAGGTTTGGAGTGCGACCTGATGCCGGTGAACACCTCCGGCAACGCACTAACTCACCAGAACAGGAGTTGGCCACCCTGGTGCAGTAATTGGCCACAACCTCTCATGATAAAAGTGCTTAGAAATTGCGTGTGATGCATATTGTGTGTGCGAATTATTGCTCTGTGGCGATGTCGAGTTGAATCCCGGCCCCGATTAACAAGGCACTCGGGAACTTTTGGAGAAATTGGTGGAAGGTCAGAATAAAATAACATTTGAGATAACAGCCCTTAGGGAACAGCAGGCTAATGTTCAAAAAACAGTCAATGATCTGTGCTCTAAATTTTTGGAATTTGAAAAACAAATAACACGTATAGACACCCTTGAAAACACTGTGCGTTCTCTTCAGAACAAGATTGACGACTTAGAAGATCGAAGTAAACGATCAAATCTGCTAGTGTTCGGAGTAAAAGAAGAATCCGATGAAAACGACGACGATCTTAAGAAAAAGTATTTCAGGATATTTTTTCCGAGAAACTTGGAGTCTCATGTTCTTCTGTAGGAAGGATCCTCAGGATTGGTAAGCCGGGGAAAACAAGACCTGACATTGTCTTTTTTCCAGGATTATAACGAAAAACAGAAAGTTTTGAAGAATGCGCCTAAACTTAAAGGCGAAGACATATCGCTGCAATGTGATTATTCTCGTAACACACTCAGAAAACGCAAGCTCTTGTGGGAAAGTGCCAAACAAGAAAAGAAAGGCGGCAAAAAAGTAATTCTACTGAACGATAAGCTTCTTATGAATGGAACGCAGTACTCGTGGGATGACGCCAAAAATGCACGAGTGAAGCTGCCAGGCCAGGCTTCCAGGCAAGAATCTGGCAGGTCAGACCATCAGAGCGGCTCGCAAACACCTTGACTTGACTAATAAACCTTGACTAATAAACCTTAATGCACGCAGTGTTCTAAACAAAACAGAAAAACTTGAGGCTATATTACTTGAATATGATCCGCACATAGCTGTAATTACGGAAACTTGGCTACGAGATGAGATTGATGACACAAACGTTTTTCCACCCGGTTATCAAGTATTTCGTTGTGACATGCCTTCTCGTGGGGGTGGGGTAGCGGTTCTTGTAAAAAACGGCTGTTGCGCTATTAATCTAAAGCAAATCGCTGGCCATGAAAGTATTTCTTTAAAAGCATCCTGTTGCGGTCAGTCTTTCCTAGTTTTTGCAGTTTATCGACCTCCAGATTCACCAGTAACATTCTTAAACGAACTTGCTGATCATATGTCTAGATTTAAGGGTGACAGGATTATATTGGCGGGAGACTTCAACCTGCCAGGAATCGACTGGGATTGCCCATCTCTTGTTTCAGGCTTTGGTGCACATGCTGATAAGTTATGTGACATAATGCTTTGTCATGACCTGCAACAAGTTATCAGAGAACCAACACGTGTGCAAGGCGATTCCGCGTCTGTGCTTGATCTTGTATTCTTGAGTCGTTCCACCCAGAATTTATCAGTATCAGTTGAATGCGGCTTGTCTGATCACAGTATGGTCCACATTTCATTTCCTGTGCGTGATATGAACAAAAACCCTATCGCTATACCAATTCCTTTCAAGGATTTTTCACATGCAAATGATGAAAGTGTACTAGATTATTTTGAATACTCTTGACTTTTTTGATGAATCTGACGTTGTTGTATTATGGGAAAAGTTTAAAAAAATATATTTCCACTGCATAGACAATTCTGTTCCGATGAAAATGAAGAAAATACGTAAAACAAATCCTTGGATCAATCGAAACATAGTGCATCTTACGAGGAAAATTAAACGGTTAAAACGGAGAGGAGCCTGCTTACCTATAATTCAAACTCTCAAATTGAACCTCACTGAAGAAATTCAGAAAGCAAAACGGTACTATTTTGAGCACACACTACCAGGATTTATTCATGACTCCCCTAAAAAGTTTTGGAATTATCTAGCAGAAAAGAAAAAGCCTATTAACCGTATTATACATGAGGGTGCAATTCTTGTTGACAAAACTAACATCGCTGAACACTTTAGCAGACACTTCCATAGTGTATTTTCAATTCCAAATCCATGCAGATTGCGCAGTGATGCATTTTGTTTCCCTGATCCAGACATAGTATCTTTGCAAGGATTAACTTCACTGTTGTTGAATCTCAAGACTAAATCTTCTCCTGGTCCGGATAAAATCCCCAACATCTTTCTGCGTCGTTATGCAGAAATTATTTCTAAATTTCTTGCAATAATATTTCGCACCTCATTTGCCACAGGAAGGCTACCTCCCGACTGGAGAGCAGCTTGCGTTGTGCCTGTTCCTAAAAAGGGTGACAAGGCATTTGTTGCTAACTATCGTCCCATTTCACTCACTTCCACATGTTGTAAATTGGCAGAGGATATTTTAGCGAATTATATAACCAAATTTCTTGATGACAATGGTGTACTCTCTTCTGCTCAACATGGTTTTAGGAAAGATTTATCCACTGTGACCCAACTACTATCGGTTATCCACAGCTTTGCAACACTCCTTAACCGCTCAGGGCAGGTCGATGCCATTTTTTTTAGATTTTCAAAAAGCTTTTGATGTTGTACCACATGCAAAACTAATCTATAAACTTGAACTAATTGGTCTACCTAAATTTGTAGTCACGTGGGTTTCGTCATATCTCACCAACCGTGTACAGTTTGTTAACATTGATGGTTATCACTCAAATCCATTACCAGTTACTTCAGGCGTTCCACAAGGAAGTGTACTATAGGGCCGTTGCTATTTCTCATTTATATAAATGATATCGTTACTGTCTTATCTGAACCAGTCCAAATCAGGCTCTTTGCTGATGATTGCATTTTGTTCAACGAAATAAATAGCCCTAAAGATCAAATTCTCCTCAACTCTAACCTCCAGAAAATTCACACATGGTGCAGTAGTTGGGATATGCAGCTTAATGCCGCAAATTCTGTTTTTATGAAAATAACCAACAAAAAACTAGTACATTCATTTCCATACACCCTCCCATCGCATCCTCTTGTAGAAGTTAAAGAATATAAATACCTTGGTGTTACCATAACTAACAATCTAAGTTGGAACAGTCATATTGCCAATACATGCTCATCCTCCTACAGAAAACTTGGCCTTCTTCGCCACAACCTTAAAAATGTCCCTGCCAAGGTAAAGCAGTTAGCATACTACAGCCTCAATAGACCCAAACTAGAGTATGCTTGTACAGTCTGGGATCCTTACACCAAGAAGAATATTGTGGCATTGGAGGCTATCCAGCGGAAAGCCGTACGCTTCATGTTTTCAAAGTACCGCACATCTGACTCTCCCTCCATTTTAATGAATGAGAACTCCATCCCACAATTGCAAATACGAAGAAAAATTCAGAGACTAAAGTATCTATTTATGCTAAAAAACAACAAACTTGCTATGAGCCCTGAAGCTTACCTTACGCCCCTTACAACACGTCCAACAAGACATCATCATGCACAATGTGTAACTCCGTATCAAGCCAAAATCAATGCATTTAAGTATTCTTTTTTCCCTCGTACTGTTGAAGAATGGAACAAGCTGCCTTCTGATGTAACCATGTCCATTGAATCTATTGATAAATTGCTGGCGTTTTAACCATAGTCGTGTTTCATACTGGTGTATATTTTCTTGTTAGTTGAACATGTCTTATCGTAATTTGCTTGTCACTTGTGTTTAGTATGTTACTTGTGATGAATTCATATTTTATTGCATTGTATTTTTTTCGCCCCTCCTGCTAGGGCCGAGTTAGGGCCTGCAGTATTTGGTAAATAAAAAAAATAAATAAGCTCCATAAAACCCCGGCCCTCAGTCACCAAGGCTGCGGAACAACTGACCACAGCAACGGTCAGACCTGTGACGCAGCAGGGGGTGCTAAGAATTCCTTGCTCCGCTGGACAGGCCGCCATTGGAAACTGACCCTGGCAACGTTTAACGCTAGAACCCTAGCTAGTTTAGCAGTGCTGCTAGAGGAACTACGGGTATGAAATGTGATGTCTTAGGGCTTAGTGAGGTTAGGAGGCCGAATGAGGCATATACTGTACTGAAGGATGGGCATGCATGTACTGTGTTATCGAGGTTTACCAGAGAGGCGACAACTAGGGGTAGGTTTACTTGTCAATAAGTATATAGCGCGTAATATAGATGAATTCTATAGTATTATTGAGAGGGTGGCGGGCGTCGTAATTAGGCCTAATAAGCGGTACAAACTGAAGGTTGTACAGGCCTATGCACCTACATGTAGTTATGATGACCAGACAGTTCAAAGCTTCTACGAAGATGTAGAATCGGCAGTGCGAAAAGTAAAGACGCAGTATACTGTACTAATGGGCGACCTCAATGCCAAGGTAGGGAAAAAGCAGGCAGGAGACCAGGCAGTAGGTAACTATGGCATTGGTTCTAGGAATAGCAGGGGGGAGTTACTAGTTGAGTTTGCACAGCGCAATAACTTACGAATCATGAATACCTTCTTTAGCAAACGGAAGAACCGGAATTAGACATGGAAAAGTCCTAACGGGGAGACTAAAAATGAAATTGACTTCATAATGTGTTCCACTCCCGCCATTGTGCAAGATGTAGAGGTAATCGGGAAAGTGCGATGCCGTGACCACAGGATGGTTAGGTCCCGAATTAGCCTAAATCTGAAGAAGGAACGCAACAGATTAGTAAGAAAGAAACCCATCAACGAATTGGCGGTGAGGGGGAGGGCAGAAGAATTCAGGATCTCGCTGCAGAATAGATATTCAGCTCTAACCGAGGATGGCGACATTACCCTAGAAGCAATGAACAATAATTTCAGAGATATCATTACTGAGTGTGCGGTCGAAGTAGGCGGCAGGATAGTTAGAGAGGATACCGTGTAGCTGTCTAAGGAGATGAAAGATTTGATTAAGAAACGCCAGAGTATGAAAGCTTCCAATCCAACGGACCAGATCGAATTGGCCGAGATATTAAAGCTAATCAATAAACGCAAGGTGGCTGATATAAGAAAGTATAACATGGATGGAGAAAATTGAGCATGCTGTAAAGAACGGGGGAATCCTCAAAGCAGTAAAGAAGAAATTTGGCATAGGCAAAAACCAGATGTATGCGATAAGGGACAAGGCGGGCAACGTCATCACGAATATGGACAAGATAGTCAAACGTAGCCAAGGAGTTCTATACAGATCTCTACAGTAGCCAAAGTAGTCAGGACCATAAAGAGATTAGCGGCAGGGAAAAACAGTCAGACGTTCCACCAGTGACGAAGGACGAGGTCAAGAAAGCATTAAAAACTTTGAAAAGGGGGAAATCGGCTGGAGAGGATCAGATAACTACAGATTTGCTAAAGGACGGGGGGGATATCGTGCTAGAAAAACTGGCCACCCTGTATACGCTGTGCCTGGTGTCATCGACGGTACCGGAACCATGGAAGAATGCAAACATTATCCTCATTCATAAGAAAGGGGACTCTAAGGACCCTAAAAATTACAGACTAATCAGCCTACTGTCTGTTAAGTATAAGGTATTTACTATGGTAATCGCTAATAGAATCAGGACAACCTTAGACTGCAATCAAGCAAAGGATCAAGCAGGTTTTCGGAAACGGTACTCTACTATCGATCATATCCATACTATCAATCAGGTGATAGAAAAATGCTCGGAATATAACCAGCCCTTATACATAGCATTCATTGATTATGAAAAAGCCTTTGACTCAGTTGAAACCTCGGCGGTGATGAAGGAATTGCGAAATCAGGGGGTAGACGAGCCGTACTTGAAAGTGCTGGAAAATATATATAGTGGCAGCACAGCAACCATAGTTCTGCATAAAGAAAGTAACAAAATTCCCATAAAGAAAGGTGTTAGGCAAGGAGACACAATCTCCCCGGTACTATTCACAGCTTGCTTAGAGGAAGTATTCAGAGACTTGGAATGGTAGCAGTTAGGGATAAGGGTAGATGGAGAATACCTCAGTAATCTGCGATTTGCTGATGACATTGCCTTGCTAAGCAACTTGGGGGATGAACTGCAAATAATGATTGATGACCTAGACAGGAAAAGTAGAAAGGTAGGCTTGAAAATCAATATGCAGACGACTAAGGTAATGTTCAACAGCCTCGGGAAGGAACAGCAGTTTACATTAGGTAGCGAAATACTGGAAGTAGTAGGCGAATATGTCTACTTAGGACAGGTAGTAACCGCAGATCCGGACCATGAAAAGGAAATAACAAGAAGAATAAGATTGGGATCGCATTTGGCAAGCACTCGCAGACATGACTAGCAGCTTACCGGTATCGCTCAAGAGGAAAATATACAACAGTTGCGTCTTACCTGTACTCACCTATGGGGCTGAAACGTGGAGGCTAACCAAGAGAGTTCTACTTAAATTGAGGACAACCCAGAGGGCTGTGGAACGAAAAATGGTAGGGGTAACATTAAGAGATAGGAAGCGTGCAGAGTGGATCAGAGAAGTAACTCAAGTTACCGACATTCTAGTGAAAATTAAGAAGACGAAATAGGCATGGGCAGGACATGTAGGGCGAAGAGAGGATAACCGATGGTAGCTTAGTGTAACCAACTGGATTCCAAGGGAAGGAAAGCGTAGCAGGGGACGCCATAAATTTAGGTGGGCGGATGAGGTTAAGAAGTTCGCAGGGGTCAAGTGGATGCAGCTAGCACAGAACCGGGTAAATTGGAGAAATATGGGAGAGGCCTTCGCCCTGCAGTGGGTATAACCAGGCTGATGATGATGATGAGGAAAGAAAAAGCTACTATTGTGTTTTTTTTTTCTTTTTTTTTTTTTACATACATGCCGGGGAGGATAGCCAAGCTCAAGAACTATTGCATATTGGGTCAGAATCGTCCGTACAGAAATGATGCATTTCTGGTGCAATTAACGATCGATGCAACTTTAATTTGTTGAACGCAGCATCGGCGTATGCAGCGTGAAGAACAAACAAACAGAAAGAGTGGCGGAATTGTGTAGGAATTCCAACCGATGTTTCATTTTCTTTTGACCGGCACGAATGGATTTAACACATTTAGGCTTCAGCCATTCCTTCTTCTGTAAGAAAAATTTTCCTTCAACTCCTTTTCCGACAGTTTCCGATTAATCCGTCACAGTATTATGGTGGTCCCCATTTTTGCGCAATTGACACCTAGGCTCGTGTATTCGAGTGCACCTTTTAGATACTAGGCAATATCCTCTTATCCGACTGCGTGTTCACGCATTTGGCGAAGAGAATTCGTCTCGAGTTATACAGGAGCAAAAAATTGTTCTAATCATCCTAAAGAACTCTAGCTCGAAAATAATAAGGCACGTCACAAAACACTGAGGCATTATGGCCCGTTCGTATTATTCTATTCCATGTACAGGAGATGCAAACTGAAGTAAATGGAGAGCGATGTAACCTTCTAACATTGTTTTTTTTTTTTTTTTCATGTGTTCACGATTGGCGTTGCCAGCTATATGGGTTACGCATCCCGGCATTGAACGTGCGCTTTCTCCGGGAAAACAATATTTGCCCATTTTGTATAGGGAAGGTGTAACTTTACCAAATGCCGTGTGTACAATGTCTGTGACTGTTGACAAGCAATCAAAACTCAAAGAGAGGTTCGACCGCGATGCCGGGCACTTGCATGACACTGAGATTTGTGCTACGTCATAAAGGAATATATAATGTCTTGCTGTGATAAACAATTGTGGGTCCCAAATAAACAGACGCGTCAACAAATAAGCAGTTAGTATCGCTCCCCATGCTATTACATTCTAAGGCATAAAAGGTATTAGCAACAAAATACTATTCAGCTATACGATTTGTATGTGCTTTCGCTCTACATACCGTATATGCGAGATGCAGCAGTACTCGAATACAGGTTCCCAAAGATGCGGGATCGAATCCCGGTCTCGGCGGAGGCGAAAAGCAAGGCGCCCGCGTGCTGTGTCAGATAATGTTAAAGAACCCCAGGTGGTCCAAGTTTCCGGAACCCTCCACCATGGCGTATCTCACAGCCTGAGTCACTCTGGGACTTTAATCCATAGAAAACAAACAAACAAACACAGCACCTAATGCTTTTATCTGATAGGACCCTCCTAAAAGTTTCTGCTATGCGGTTACCCCTCCAGTCGGAACCTGGGTTCTTTCCCGGTAGCGCAGAGACCGTGCAGTCCGAGGGAATGGTGAGGCATCAAACCATTCGGGACCACTGACACTCAGAACAAATTGCGTGTCGGGGTTATCTTGCAAAGAAAGTGCTCAGCTGAGACGAAAGCTCTGCAACAACGTTTTACTATGGCGTTAAACAGAATCGGTAATTGCACGTTTAGCTGGGCGTCTAGTGTGACCTGTTTTATAGGCCATGTTTTCTTGTCGTCGAACCACTTCGCTAATGGTCTAGCATGTGGCTGCGGTACACGCGTCGGGCGCTTAGAATGACACGGGTGCATAGATAAACGTGTAGAGGGACCAGGGAACGTAGTTCGTTGCAGTTGGTCTTGGAGTCCGTATACCTGGGGCAGTTATTCAGGACAAAAGCACGGAAAAAAGCACTTATGATGCATTGGCAGTGTGACCTTGTCGGGTTCATTAACGCTATCGCAATGCTAGGAACATGCGTCACGCACACAATGCTCACTTCTTGCAAAGAGCAATTGTGAACAATGCAATTGATCGTCTACACTGTGTTGACATGGCACCGTCTTGTGCATCGGCGCAGCGAGGGAAGTTCTGGCATATAAGTCAGCAAATGAGCCGCTTATGCGTAGAAATTGCGGGTGATATGTCTGTAGGGAGGTACATGGCCTACGAAACAAAATCAACTAAAAAGGCACGGCTTTGTTTCACGCCGAAGACTGTACAACACACGAATTACGTTCCGATGTGGTCTCTTATAAATTCCTTCCTTTACTATATGAATACAGTTCCGGTATCATACACAGCCCTGGAGCATAACACGATTCTGCGCGACATTGGATGAACAATTCAATTTTTTGTTAGCAGCTGACACTCACATAGACCAGCCGAAGGGCGTCTCCCGTCAAAGAAATGAAAAGAGATGCGATTTTCTTTCAAGAAAACGTCACGTTTGGCAGCAACGTCATGAGTGTGTGACAATTGTGTTTGTCTTTTGGGAAGGTTGCAATAAGTACTTTACATGTCCCTAGTAATACGCGTTTGGCGTTGACTACGCATCTTGTCGTACAGTTGAGGCTCTTTGTATACAAAGTACGGAGTTCAGGTCGTGGCGCTTCGCAGCTCCGTCAGTGATCTTCTAGGAACGCGACTGATCCGTGTCGCCGTTAGGGGCTTTTTCACAAGTGTGGCTGCTACTGGGGTGCAAAGGATGGGAACGCATTTGTATCGTCTGTTTCTTTGATCTCTTCTTCATAAAATGGCATCAGCATTCCCCTCCCTCCGCCCCCCTTTTCTCCCTCCTCCTCCCCCATCTACACGTAAAACAGCCCGTAGAATATTGTCTGGTCACGATGGCGATGTTAATGGCAGCCAGCCTCCACTTCAATAGAAAGCGGGTTATATACCCAAAGTATACCCTTAGAGCCAATGAAGCCGACCGATTATCATGACGATCGTGGATCATCGTGATAATGCAGGCTGTAGCAGCTGTAAGGCTGTTTAATACGGTTAATCAAATTAACCGTGGCGTCACGAAAACATACCCAAGACATTGAATGAAGGCCTTCCTTTGAGGGGCTTTTGCCGCAATGTTTAGAGCTGTGTCCGACTATAGCGCTTATATATAAACAGACCGCTTTTTTTTTTTTTGCTCCATCACACCCTCGCGCATTCACGCTGAGATTGTCATACCATGGTCAATGTGTGTTGAGCCAAGTGAAAAGAATAATGCATCCTTTTAGTTGCGTCTCACTGCCCTCCAAAATGTGCAGTATGGTTTATAGTGGGCGCAGCAACATTGGGATATATCGGACCATTTGCAACGCCCTGTCCCTTTTGCTTCACCCCCTGCACTTACAGAGAACGAAAGAAAAAGAGGGTCCGTCTGTCAAGGCCACTAGCATGAAGCAGTGACGATCTGTGGGAAGGGAGAAATACTACCCGTCTTCGTTTGATATCATGCTTGGCACCCAACCAAGCTACCTCTTTTTATTGTTGTTGTTTTTTTTTTTTTTTCACCATTCCGGATTTCGTTCGCAAAAGGCATGCCCAACTCTTTCGAAGGAAACCGACCCATACGTCAGACAGAGAGCGGGGGGGGATGAGAAAGAATTCAGCGAGCGTTACATCGAACCTCGTCTCTTAACGACCGTGTGCCTCTCCGCACAGCGGCCGGACAAGTTATCTTGCCGAAAGATGGAGATTAAAAGCTCTGCTGCGCAGTTTCCCATTAGCTTGCTAAACCCTTAATGCATGGCTATTCCGGCCAGAAAGATGCCGATGGCGGGAAGATACGCGATGCTGCAAGGTTCCTAGAGCGCAGCTAATAGCCTATTCCCAGAAGGAAGTGTTCATGTATTATTTTTGCTTAAAACTCTGTACTTCTGTATATATGTCGATAGCGCGGCTTTCAAGAAAATATTCTCAAACAGACGGTATTTCTCGGTTTCGCACCACTTGCAATGATATAACGTTTGACGCTTCTCTATAAAGAAATATCCCTTTCACGTCCCTTCTGCTCCATAAAGAAACGTTTTTCGGACATTCCACTTACCAATCCAGATGGCTTTTTTCAAAGGTTGCCGCATTGCGCACTTTGGACTTGGACAACTTGAACAAGGTGAACATGCAAGGTCGGAGTGCACAGTTCTCGACGGCGTTAGGGGGAAGGCTCAGTGGGCGCACTGCTCAATGCGATATCGACCGCAGTTGGCGTCACGACACAGTATCGCGGTGGTATCACATTACACCGACGTCATTAACTGGTGCGCGACGACCACGCACAAGTCTATGCGAAAACTTCTAAGTTGCAATTGTGAAAAAGCTACATAGCTCGCTGAGGTGTTGCGCGCAAGGATGACTACGACAATCGATCACTCTTTCTACGCCTCGCAAAATATGACTTCTCTAATGGCCCATTCCTGTGCTAAAATAGGCTCGGAAAACGGCTTCAGAAAGTGAATTATAAGGGCAGAACGGTCAAATTTTCATGGTAATTTTGATGTTCAGCGCTGTGCAGAACGTGTTGGCAGCTGAATGAACTATAGATGCATTAATTCTTGGGCTTGGTTTTCACTTTGCTTACTTTGCTTACCTCAAAACATTACCTGGAACTAAATAAGTTGCGGCTGTTCTAGTGTCTGATAGAAAGGACAAGCCTCATGTGTCAACAGTCACTATACGAGTTTATCCCGAGCTTTATACATTAATCACTCTAGCCTTTGACGCTTTAAGATGCCACAAAGCTGCGTACTTCGTGAACCGAAACCATTTCTACAATCGTGCTCTAGAACCGATTTCTTCGCTTCATGATAATTAGCATCCTTCCCCCGATAAATAGAAAAATGTTTACGAGGGCTAGAGAAAGCCGCAATAATTATTGTTCCGGAATCTCAGAGCTTACATCTTCTGCCATTTTCTTGCTCAGAGATTTTAACAACGCCGTTAGGAGGAGTCGAATCTACAGTTTAGGCTCCCAGAACCGCGCCAGCAGTCCGCACAAGATCGACGCAAAAACTGGCCCTAAGAGGTTCCCATCGCTTTCATTAGTCCAGAAGATGTCCCGACTCATCCATGACGGAGAACCACTAGGCAAATATGTTTGTGACGTCATTAATGCGAATGACGCCATTAGTCGTTGCCATATCAAACTACGCTTGGTGGTTCTCAACGCTCCGTAGCGATCAGTGGGAACCTAGCCGCCCTTTGATGCTCGCAGCCTGAAAAAGTCCCGAGCATGCATCGATGGCCTGCTCGCATAGGGGAACGACGCGTGTAAAGGACATTCTAGTGGCAACCAAGAAGAAATTGGGCATGCAGTGTGAAGAGAGGTTAACCGATGGTCGCTGAAGCTAACCAATTGAATTTCAAGGGAACGTAAGAGTAGCAGGAGACAGCAGAGTGTTAGGTGCGGATGATGTTAAGGGGGCCAAGTGGATGCAGCTAGCACAGGACCGGGTTAATTGGAGGAAAATGGGAGAGGCATTCGCCCTGCAGTGGGTATAGTAAAGCTGATGATGATGATATGTTAAGACGTTTCCATGAGTCAAGTTGATGCAGCAAGTGCAGCTCCATAGGACCGGGTTAATTGGAGGAATATGGGAGAGGCATTCGCCCTTCAGTAGGTATAGTCCAGCTGATGATGATGATATACCAGAAAGGCGGCAGTTGGCACGTGATTGTTACCACCGTGATCATCACCATTCTGGATGCTGGAGAACAACTCTTCTCTCACTAGCACTTGATGGTGGCGGCAGCAACAGCGGCTGTTCGGCTCATACGCATCTTGTGTTACTAACAGGAATCGTCAATCGCTGCCTTCATTTTCCGGCTACAGCTTGTCACCTGCCACACCGGTCGACTGACTGACTGCCTTCGCCATCACTGACGAAACTGACATGCGCAATACCGACGCTTTCAAGCTTCACCTCCAAGATCCAAGGGTAAAGTCCAGGAACAAGCATCAGCCAGCACTTGGCAGCGCAGGCAGCAACCGTGGCTGTTCGGCATACGTATTTCTGTTACTCATAACTCTGACTTATTTCTCATGACTGGTCTTAATAATTATATATATATATATATATATATATATATATATATATATATATATATATATATATATATATATATATATATATATATATATATATATATATATATATATATATATATATATATTGCTCATGCCCCTGCCAAGTGTGCTTGAGTTAAGTATGGTTTAAAATATGGTGCACGAACGCGATAGATTGCGGGATGATCTAGGAACTGAATTTCAGAAGGCCATTGCTGCATTGCCAAGAGCAATCGAGAGAGACTTTCGTAAAGAAAAACAACTGATCCCTATAGTGTCGAGTATTGACGCTTCCAGTTTGAAGATTTGAAGACTAAAATCTATGCTCTGAAAACAAGGCGCCCAAGAATGGAAATGCAGCACTGTCCACTAAGCGGGATTACGCGAAAAAAAAAAAAAAAAAATACTACTGTCTACCTATGACCAGCTTTTAAGTGAGCTTGAACAATATTCAAGGGGGAAAAATGTCTAAACCAATGGTATTCCTTTCGCTCAAAACGAACGTTTGCCTAATCCTTAGGAAAGTTAGTGAAATTACCCAAGAACAAATAACAATGGCGGTCTGCCCCGTGTCCCGGCAAAGAATCACCCACGTCCAAACATTGTCGTACATTACCGGAATCGGTCAAAGCATGATGCTGTGCTTGATAAAGCCCGACAAGCAATGATTAACGCTGACAGTCTTGATCTTAAAACAGCTCAACAAGCAAGTGTCATCACATGGAATTCCAACTGTGAGGCTCACCTAAAAGGCAGCATGTCCCGAACTTGTGCAGCAATTTAATTTAACAAGCACCTTTGTCCCACATTGAAAAAAACTTCTGAAAATGGCTATCACACGAAAAAAAAATTTATCTGGAAGAGAAATGGACGCACTATGGCAAGAAAGAATGAACTGTTCAACGCAATCCGCATTACCTTTGTAGGTTACCTAGATAATATAGCGTAAAGAAAACACGTTCCCGTAAAACTTTTAAAACTTCATCATGCCCCCGCAGCTTTTCTTGCTCACTGATGTTTCAAATAGGCATTTGAAAAACAAAAAAAAATGAACTTTTTTATTTCAATACTCACTAATTACGTAATAAACAAGATGAGGTGTTCACTTTTCTCAAGTTACTAGAACTTTGATTTGATTTAATTATGCTAACAGAAACTTGCCATAGTGACGACGAGGAAGTTCTAACTCTCGAAGATCATAATACACTACCCCAACATTGAATTAATAAAAAAAGGAGGCGATGTGATGTTAATGTTAACCAAATCTTTTAATGGCTTTCTCATTTCTCTCTTCTCCATAGTAGACGATGACTATAATATACTGTCCCACAGTTGCGGTTCAAATGCGTTCTCAGGATATATCGCCCTCCCGATTGAAATATGTCTTCTTTCCTATTGATTCTTGATGATTTTTACCCTGTATAACTAAAAGTAGGCGGAACCTTATATTAGGTTGGAACATCAGTATTGATTCGGTAACTTCATCCAATGAACTGAATGAATTAAATATGGTTTAAAACTGTAATGGTTTCCGAAATGTCATCTTGGAAGCAACATGAACGTTTTCAGACTCATATATTTGCGTTTTTTTTTCGCCATTATTCTGGATGCACAATCTGGAGTAATCTGTGCTCAACTAAATGATCATTACCAATTTTTCTCTTTGCTAATTGTGAAAACGGATGAAGGCAATAGTTCAAACGGTACCATACAATAAATACAGATACTTTAGAACCTTTTAATGCCAAACTTAAATAACTTCTCCTGGGAGTGCGTGTAAAAAATTAAAGACCCAGATCATCCGTACGATGCCTTCATAAACGTAATGAAAATATATATTCAGTGTGTTTTCCTTTAATAACTTCTAAATAGCCAAGAAAACCCGTAAAAAATGGATAAATAGAGGTTGCCTTGAAATGATAGAATAGAAAAACAATACAACCGATTTCTTTCTTCTAGAGTTCATGTTGACTTCGTAGCTTTTAAAACAATTAAAAATCAGGTAACATTATTCCTTCGCCAACTAAAAAAGACTATATGAATTAACTGTCCAACTAAAATACAGTAAAACGAAGTCACTTCGTGTGGAAGGAACTTAATAGCATCTTAAACCACCAAAGAGAGCTATAAACTTGTGCTTCCATCACGATAGGCGATTATCCGGAAAACAGCTGGCGAACCACTTTAACGATTACTTTGTTTCAGTTGTGAGCACAGCCCATGATTAACGCTCTGCACAGTACCTAAATTTTCGCCTCCTTGAAACCGCATTTCTCTTACTGACAGGTAAATATGAAAGTTAATCTCACTTTGCAACCTTTCGTAACATCAGGTTTCGTGATAAAGATATGGTTTAGAGGTGCAACCCTTTAAGTAAGTCATATATATTATCAGCGACGTATTGGAGTACATATTCAGTAACTGCTGGAAAAAGGAGTATTTCCAATGCGAATGCAAATGGCTATGGTTTCTATTATATAAAAAGTGGCCACACATACATACATACATACATACATACATACATACATACATACATACATACATACATACATACATACATACATACATACATACATACATACATACATACATACATACATACATACATACATACATACGTACGTACGTACGTACGTACGTACATACATACATACATACATACATACATACATACATACATACATACATACATACATACATACATACATACATACATACATACATACATACATACATACATACATACATACATACATACATACATACATACATACATACATACATACATACATACATACATACATACATACATACATACATACATACATACATACATACATACATACATGATACGCACGCATGCATACACACACACACACACACACACACACACCACCTTCAGGCGTGTGTTCACATGTGTTCATCGGATGGCATTTTGTAAGTTTTAATTAGATCGAATTCCATGTTTTGCGAGTAATAATCTGTGCAGGTCTGCATCCACTTATCCGCGTTTAATCAATTGACTGCTGTGCTATCCAAGTCGAATTTGATATTCCACAACTCATAATAGCTTCAATGGTTCTGTCCGCATGCCTGCATCGAGTAGCATGCAGCATGGCCTACATCAGATTGCACGTTCCGCAAACTATAACCCCTTCAGCAGTGGTTGTGTGTACGCGTGAAGACATGAGTTCAATAAAATAAGAGTTCAAATACGCAGGAATCAAATCTCAAAAGAGTGGAAGAACTAAAGCGAGCCAAAGTATGAAAAATCGTTTAGAAAAAATGCTTAGTTAGGCTTTATAGGTGAATGCATATATTTGAATGGATGTCCCGTGTTTCATCGAAGATAAGATGTGGCTCCCGTGGGTAAAAAAATTCGATTAATTGCTTTAAGCACATAAATGGTTTAAGGTATAAAAATTACATGCACAGGTCTGTTTAATCAACGAATTATTATGACCGCAATAAGTAAAAATAAGTACACCCGAGTATTGATAATATGGCTCACTTACGACGATGTGAATACACGAGGAGCCGAATGGAATTGAGTAATTTCTTATCGGGAAGGTGCAAATTTATTCTCTGAATGCGTCCCGGCATGCTGCTTCCTGTAATCTTGATTTACAAAAATAAAAATAAAAACTTCATCCAGTGAGTCATAATTCGAGCGCGAACGAGTGAAAAAAACATATCTCAAATGTTTTGCTATAAAAATCGCCCCGGGTTTATAAGGTATCCTTTAGGGTGCATATGGACCGCAGTTAATGGAGCTGCTGACACATCTTAATCTATTGTTGATATATGAATACGAACTTCAGTGGATATTTTCTCCTTAGAGGATCTGTACGGGCTTCTTGCCTATTTTCTCCTCTAAATTTTCCTGCCCACCAAACCTCGTGACGAACTTCACTTGTGATAGCGCTTCATTTCCTCTGTAACTCGAAATGTACGGAACACTGGAACTTCTTTTCATTTAGTCACGCGAAAAGCATAGCCAACTGAGCATGTACCATGCAACGGAAAGAATTCACGTATCTTCGGTCGATGATATTGCGCCTATCGTAGTGAAGGCAGCTCCAGGTTATGGTGTTTTGAATTTAAGACAACAAAAAAAAGAAGAAGAAGCAAGCCTTCCAGTTGTAGAACCAGCCGGCTTGTGCCTTTTGTTTTTTGTTTTTTTGGGCGTTTTGTCAGATCTTTTCAGCAATGCGCCAGTCAATTCATCACTTGATGCCCCATTCATTTTTATTGCTAGCGTAGTGCGTGTACTGTGTACAAGTTTTTGGACACCAACTTGCATAGATAAATGTTAAAATCATTCCAGAAAACTTTTCAACAGAGGCTGGAAGTAGTTATTTCAGACTTCCCGGACGAATGCTGGCCGTATCGGCCAGAATGAATTAAGCTCCTGTAGGAGTGGCGGATTGGTTTAGTCTGATAGGAAGAATGATGTTCCTTGATTCTGTAGTCCGACTGGAAAACCGTTTAGCAAGAAATCACACGTTATTATGTGGTGGGAAAAAAGCTCAAAGGTGATCGACGAGGCTTTGAATGTGAAACAGACAAGGAATCTCCTCTGACTCAACTTGGATAGGGAATGTTATTAATGCCGGAAAACTTTGTTTATGGAGCATGTACAGTACTAACTTGCTATAAAGACTTGCAGGACGCGTCAAACGACTGATCATTATGCATCAAAATTAGCGATTGTGGAATACTCGAAAAGCTATTATATCAAAAAGAAATAATTAAGAGAAGAAACCAAACAGAACTCGACCGGGGATTGTGTCGAGTATACTTGATGCAGTGTGCCCCCGCCTAACAACGACGTTAGCACTCAGGCATGCTACATCCAATGGGCGCAGCCCGGCGACATAGCAGGAGAGGTTGAAACCCTTACGCAAAGCGGGAAGCATGAGGTCACCATGCTGTGTATACCGACTCTGTTCAAGATCAAGACATGTATAGTCAGGACTGCACTGAGAAGAGATATTAATGCATCATATATACGCCTTCCAATGTTTGTGACGCTCCTGCTCTGTTCTGAAAGTCGTCTGTGGAGGCTCACGGAATGTCTCGGTTACCCTGAAAGAAGTGCGGTTTTTACCTGTCGGCAGCCGTTTTCAACTGTAGGTGTATGAATGAATGAAAAACTTTATTTAGGCAAAGGAAATTCTCCCGGCGAGGGTGGGACCCTCAGTCCAGAGCCCTAGTGCCTTAGCCGTCTTGCGCGCTCTGTCGATCAGTTTGAGCTTGTCATCAAGCGTCGAGCAGGACAGCGCAGCCTCCCACTGCTCCGGTGTTTATTGGCGCCACCTGCGTTTTATTGCGAAAGCAATACTGCTCGCAGTTTGAGCCGTCAGCGTGGTCCGGCGGTGACCACCATTGACCTTTGACCTTTAGACGACACCCGTAGACGACCCCAAGCTGGCAGGAGCTGCCAACTTGGGTCTCTCGTTTCACATGGGACGCTTATGTCAGAATCAGCCTGCCAGGACCCTGGCATTCACATTACTCCTAGAGCCCAATAAGGCACGTTCATACGACTTGGTTAAAGAGAGGCTTTAGATGTGGGCTCGCAGGAGCTGCTAACTTGGGTCTATCGTTTCATATGGGGCGCTTATGTTAGAATCAGCCTGCCAGGACCTTAGCAAATCGTTACCCCTCTAGGCCACTAAGGCACATTCATACGGCTTGGTTAAAGCGAGGCTTTATGTGTGGGCTGAAGAAGAAGAAGAAGAAGAATGATGTTCGGTCACCCGCAGCTATTGCTTTCGCTCAATATTCGGTTCAGCAGCGTTGAAATCTATTTTTTTTTTACACGCTCATGTAACATGGTAGATTGTAGGGGGCTCCCCGCATAGTGGGAATTTATTCCCATATGTTGTGGGGTGGATTTTACTGAATAGACTCAGGTTGGGGTATGTGTTAGTCTGTAGCTGTCTCCAGGCAACCAACCGACTGCTCTCTATTAAGGAAAGAGACCTAAGGAAATGTATTTTGCAAGTGCATTAGGCACGGACGGTAGTAGGCGAGTTCCAGAAAGCATCTACAGGTGCACTGCAAGGATATCGTACGCTGTAGCACTATTTCTAACCTGCACCAATTCGGATCTCATGAAGGAACTCAGACGGAAACAAAAACGAGTAGAATCAAGGGAGAAGGAAGGCTCCGGAGGAGAGGGTGGCCTGTTGAGTAGGACGAAGCGTACAGTCTGGTAAGACACCTCAAGCATGCATACATGCCGCAGCGCGAGTCGAACGACTAGGAAGTTGCGGCCCGTTTAGAAGAGGACGCGCCGAGCAGAGCCTGCTCTCGGGTACACACTCTGTACACTGGGCAGACAAGCAGTCCAGCCAGCGAGCGTTCTCCCGCACCGGCAGTAATCGAGGCGCGATCGTCCGGATGCGCGGAGCAATTTATCATATGCGAAAGCCTCCACCTTCTTTCAGCCGAGTTACTCGTTGGCGCGCTCCGACATGTACGCCGTTTGGGTGGATTAACGACTCTTCTTCGTTCGCCCTTCAGCCTTTTCGGGAACGGATAAAATGAAAAGGCATCGCAGCGTAGAGCAAAAAGTGTGTAGGCGCAGCATCAACCAACAACAACAGTACCAGACGCGGCTAAGGGCGCGTACGGGATGCGAACAGTCTTTTGCCGGGCATAAAACGACGCCTGGCAAGGTATGCGGCAACACAGGGCGATATACTTGAACTCGTGTGCATACAACACGCTGCAGCATCAAAGAGAGAAGCGAACAGGCCTTAAGGGCACTCCGGAGGAGGAGCGCGAATCAAGCTTCGCGTTGTATGGGGCAATGACGACGAGGGAGAAGGAACGCGCGCTTTTTGAAATTGAAACTAAGCCAGGGAAGGCACGATCGGCCTTACTATGCACCATAGGTAAAAGCCACTATTGCAGGCTGCGAGGTTGAAAGAGGGGGATGAAGTCGGGAGGGGTGAGTTCTGTAATGTACACTTTGGGTCTGGATGGTTGAGGGGTACGAGGGGGGGGGGGGGGGGGGGACGACTCGATGAAGCGTTGTATAACGACCATAATAACGGGCAGCGAGATTCTTTCCAAAGCAGGCCTGCTTGTAGGTACATAGCGGCTTTGTAAGAGGCAGTAGGATGCACGACGGAGGCTGGGTAGAGGTTGTTCAGCAAACGCCGGCTAAGTTCGGTGCGGGCAATGTTGCAGAGGGAGAGTGGTAAGCAGTAAAGGAAATGCGAAATGAGCCTCGGACACGTAGTGAAGGCCTGGAACATTTTGCGAGGCGGGGACGAAGAGAGATTATACCGAAACCTCTTTATCTACTGGAGATGTGCGGTTTGTGATCGCGTTCAACCGTGTAAAGCCCGTAGGTGGATGCAAGCGGGAAGGCTAGAGTGCGCGACGATCTCTCCCGACGCATCGTTTGCAGAAGAGTGCCCGGCGAGACTTCGAGGGCGACGTTGTTAGCAGCGTGTTTTCCCAGGCTGGCTCTCGTTGGTTGCAATTTGCCTTGCCACCCTTATCCCGTTCGTTGATTTAAACAGAGTGGCGGAGGGTAGATTAAAAGAAGACGAAGAAAAAGAAAACCTCCTTGCTAGCCGCTTCCAGCAATAAAAATCTTTTTCTGGCATAAACAAACGATAGAACTGGCTCGAAGGTGTGTCATAATGGGGTCCGGCCATGAATATATATGGAAACGGCTGCATACGAGACCGGTGCTGTTCCAGGCTCTCGGTGCATGCAGTGGGAATATTGCTGGTGTGCTGGATTCGGGCCATGGAAAGAATCCTTACGTATCGGCTGACGATGCCTGGAAGGGACGAGACATGGAACTCACGCAGATTGCGGGAAATGAGCGCCGGACGGGGATTGCGCCGCTGCTGGTGTTAATTGCTAAGTGATTGGAGCTGCGGTTTCGCACGTTTAGCGCGTCCAGGGTGTTGCAAGGAAAGAAGTATTGACATGGGTCCAGCCAGAGCGTAGGCGGGGTGCAAAAGGCTGCGATGCATGATGTCTCCCAATAGACCAATTGAAACACGACCGAGGATTGTGTCAGGTACGCCTTCTGTGGTGTGCCCGAGCGTAATAACGATGTTAGCACTTGCATCATTGTAAAATCGGGTTAGTGGACGATAACTTCCGGCAAGTATGCAAATGTTTTCTTTTTTTTTTTTCATTGTCCAACAGCTAAAATGTCAACGCCAATAGGTGTCATGGTGTTGGTTTTGGATTATGACTTATGACGAAGGTACCAGGCGAAATCGATCAACTCGAAGCATGATTACTCAGTCCCCTTCAAGATTAATTCGTTTGAATATTTTTTGTTTCATCCATATATTATCGACCGGCAATCGTCTTCGTTTCTTTGTTGATACATGTTCTGCATATTCACATGATTTCACGTACTGTGAATGCACCCGCTGTGAATGAGAATAGTTACCGCTTTTCCCTGTCACAGGACGCTTGCATTGGCGCCAATTTCCTGATCCTGCGGGATTTTCCAGGTAGATGAAGTAACAGCCAGAGGTCTTGGCAGCAATGACTCCTGCCTACTGAACGAAATCATCGGTCTTGGTGACAGGGCCAGTCTTAAGAGGCAGCATATATATTACGTAGTCTCCCTACAGTGCAAATATAATATAATTGATTCACAGGAAGGGAAAGGCGCAGTATCGGTCATACTTGCTCTGTGGACACCTGAACCGCGCCCTAAGGGTAGGGAGGACGGTGGGAGTGAAAGTGGAAAGAGAGAAAGGTCAGCCGTAGTGGAGGGCTTCGGAGTAATTTCGACCACCTGGGGATCTTTAACGTGCGCTGACATCGTACAGCACACGGACGCCACTTCGTTTCGCCTCCATCGAAACGCAGCCGCCGTGGTCGGGTTCGAACCCGGGAACTCCGGCACAGTAGACGGGCGTCTTACGACTGCACCACCGCGGCGGGGCAAATATCCGCCAATGTCAGATATTAAGCAGTGCATTCGCTGCTCAAACGAGGACAAGTCTCCCTGTCAAAACGCTGGCTTGGCTTGCGACCTGTGACACACCACCAACCATTGTTCATTTCACTTTCATGTTATAAAAATCGCTGATTATGGAATAAGAGTCGCCTCTGAAACCGCGTTCTTTAAAGCTCTCGTTTCAATTTTTTTTTTTTAATCTTAAAAAGCCATTTTGTGTCAAAAGCAGATGCGTGAACACGTTTTTCTTCTCCCCCAAGTACACGGTTCGACCAAAGTTCTGAGGCCAAAGGATGGGTTCTTGCGCAGTACACATTCGGGCATGCAGACATCCCCGATATCTGTGTACAAGCCGCGCACTTCGCAACAAACCCGGCCTCGTTGCGAACCGTCGTAATTCATCTCAAAACCATTGTGTTCTCCGAAACGCCGGCCCACAGAAAGCGGCCACCGCAGAGGAGCATCGTTAAAGGCTTACAACAGCAACGCGTAACGCGTTCGTTAGCGTTAACGCACAATGAACACCACCCTTCGGTGCTTTTGTTTCTCCCTGTGAACAACGCTTGGGGCGAGGACGCCTTTGTGCGGAGGAGCCACGCTGGCCCCATCGCGTCCATACATCGGCGCACAAAACGTGGGAAGGGCCGCGCTAATTCCACTTCCCTTATAGCCCCGCTCATCTCATTTCGAGACCTCGAGTGCATACATCACGACCAGGAGGTGGCGGTCGGATTGCTCCATGCGGTACCCGCAACAGATACCCAAACCGCGCGCTCTCTCCCACAAGACAAAAGGAGGCGTTGGGGCGGTCGGGCTATGCACAGGCGGATTTCCTGTATCGGCGCGTCGCTCCGAGCGCGTATCGTCGGGCTTGCCGCCATAACGGGTGCGCGCTCGCATCTGTATACAATCCTTCCACCCTCACTCTGTCCGCTTTACGATCTTGCTATAGTTGTGTGCAGTGGCTAGGAAAGATACACTGCATAGCCGTTTGCAGCGTTTCCAATCGCAATGTAAAACCGGGTCTACTGCGGTCGCAATGGCAAAGTTTTCCTTTCAGTTTCCATCAGAATCATTATCATTTAACCGTAATGTAAGGTTTCTTACAAACCGTACAGTTACCGATTAATACGCAAGAAATACTTGTTAGAGAAAAAAAGAAGCCTCGAACCTAGTTCAATGCAATGGGGTATTCATTGTTATCGTTGTCTTTGTCATCCCGATCAAGGCCTCTCATCGTCGAAATATTTCTATACTACCGACGTTAATGCACGTAACCACGTCACTTCAGAGAACTCCTCAGCACACAAAATCCGTCTGATTGGGGCAAATATGTTTTTACGCAAAAACCCCAGGGTGAAGTAGACCTGTAATAAGGAGTAATTACTTACCGACATCCACAACACCCCCCCCACTCCCCCCGAAAAAAAAAAAAGGTCAACATCGTTCCCTCTTCGAGTTATTGATCAATTTGGTTGCCCTACCATCTGACCTGCTGACCGTCTTGATTGGCTCAGTTGGTAAAATGTCTGCCCCGGCAAGGTTTCGGGTTCGATCCCTGGACAAATACGAAGTTTCCTGTGACTACGAAGTTTCTGAGAAAACTGTATAGCTTTTATTTTTAGCCTTAATGCTGCGCTTCGGTGGATGTCAGTCAGTAATTACTACGTAATAAACCCGTCTGATTACCTACACACCTTTTTTTTAATTAGGTCTATGTTTTACTGATTTCGACTCAAATACCACGGTCCATTCAGAGGTCAAAACATCACATATCATGCCCCCCCCCCCCCTCCCGCTTTTTTTTTCTTCTTGTGACTAGTATATAAGATCGATTTTAAAATTAATTTTGCAGTTCCTTAATATGGTTGTGCATTGCTGCATACGTTCAAAATGCGGTCTCCATAAGTTTTTTAACTTTGACTTGATTTCCGGCGTTTGTAAACATCCACCGCGCAAGCGTGCAAGCAACATCAGATTAAAAAAAGAACATTAGTGTTTCTTCTAATTCAATAAAACGCGTTTTAGTTGTTCAGAAACATCTCGTCCAGAAGAAAACTATAACGCGTTAAAAGTGTTCCTTAATTGTGTCATATCTCCAGTTCAAATATCAGCTGCAGATCAGCAACTGGAGCCGTCTGATTACCTTTTAATCAGTGCTTGCGTCTGCGTGCCTTTTTGATTTACATGCCTTCCTGCCTCTCCTACTTTTGCTTCCACATATATCCGTGTTACTTGGACCACACTCTCTCCATAGTTAAAGCTGTGGAGTAAGCATTGTCTTTTCCGTTGTCTTTTCCTTGATGTTCGTGCATTGTAATTATATAGCCTCCTTCCGCGTTGTAATTACATAACCGCCTTCTTTCCTTTGAATTGGACAGTTGGCTGCTCAATAAAAAAAAAATGAGAGGGGTTCAATACTGCTGAACCGAATGTGGAGCGAAAGGCGTTCTTCTTCTTCTTCTTCTTCTTCTTCTTCTTCTTCTTCTTCTTCTTCTTCTTCTTCTTCTTCTTCTTCTTCTTCTTCTTCTTCTTCTTCTTCTTCTTCTTCTTCTTCTTCTTCTTCTTCTTCTTCTTCTTCTTCTTCTTCTTCTTCTTCGCGCCTGTTCAAGGTGATTCGTGACCGCGGTATACACGACGAGCTGAAACCTGGCGTAATGTTGATTTCGCCACAAAATGCTAAAATCCAAAAGATAGTGTCTATACAACATATAGACACTGCACTGACATGGTTGCCGCGTGCTGGTTGCAGATGAGTGAGTACGGCACCCGCCGGTGTCCGAGGGGGCGAAGGTCCGCGCGTGGTCACCGTTACCCGGAGACCAACGCCGGAATTCATTTCGCAAACGAGTTCCTCACGATCGCACGCCCTATAACATACACTACGAGCACGCTCGGTCAATCGGCGCCCGTGCTCGTGATCGAGAAAGGAGGAGGGGAAGAAAGGGGGAAGAGGGTGGGAGGGGGTGAGGATGCGCTGAAGAATGCACCAAGCATGCCAGGGCTTCTCTCCGCATGGTCCGTTTCGACGGTCGGTCCGATGAAGATCATTGACGTCCGCTAATTTATAGAATGCGTACGTCATCTGCATGTTGTCTTCTTCCATTTTCTCAGGTGCCTATACGCTCCAACTTGCCTAGAATGTAGTAATGCCTGCTGTGCCCGTAAAATGTGGTTGTGCTGGAAAGTTTTAAACAAAAGTGGAAGAAATGGTAACAGCATATTTGACGAAGTAAACACTTATTGTTTTTATTACTATGATTTAACCGGCGCGCTTTAAAGCTGCAAACATTTAATAGAAGTGCATCATAATGCACTAAAAGCATGAAACTTGTGCCGCATGCGTAATGTGCCGTCGTCGCTTCTGATGGGGAAATGGGCAACACTTGAGCTGCCCTCAACTGCTAGACCGTCCTGTTTTAATGCGATATCCTTTAGTTAAAGGCTATACGTTCTCCAGAAACCCTGGCGTCGACGTTGCCTATACGTAGGCATTGTGAGCGAAAGAATACGGTAGTGCTACTGGTAGGCGGTGGTTGGCAGGTGACAAAACAGTGTACTGACTGCTCGTCGGATGACGTCACGAGACCACGTGACAAGGCCGAGTTGGCAGCACTGCCAGCTCAGGCTTTGACTCCGAGATTGGAGGGTGGGTGAGATCGGTATCCAGCTTTCTGGGTTCCATATCTACAGCTCAATAAATGGGACAAAGTGAGGAAACATATAACAACAAACACAGCGCTGTGTTTGTCGTTATATGTTTTCTCTCTTGTCTCGTTTTTCGCGCTGTAGATATTAAACATTGTCACCAACTCGCCCAACAACTGACCTTGTCGAGCTTTCTGGGACCCTTTAATCTCGAATTAAGACACACTGACTCTAAGAGATGTATAGGCACGGCTTCGTTACATCGGAAACGTCGTTAAAGCGAGGCTTTGTACCTATACCGGTCGCGTAACCTTTAATATAATAAAGTACTTTATGACTGCATCTAATGAGCCTGCCTGTGTCAATGGAGATGTGCAATGAAAAATATTAGAAATTGTAAGCAAATAGTAGAACGCATCTTACTAGCGCGCGAAATGACAACGGAAGAAATCAACAGGACAGAGCGCGGTTGTAATACGCATCATAATAAATCACCACCTAGCCCGCCTTTCCCTGTTATAGTATAAGCAAGCATCCACGGGAATCATTAATGCTGTCGCGTGATACCTATGATCTAAGTGTCACCCTAATTTTCGTTGCCGTTTCTTTTGCGAAAGCCAGCTCTAACAGCACGTCGCTGTGTGCCCAAGCCGGCGCTGCGACGAACAGGAGCTGCCAACTCGGATCGCTCCTTTCATAAGGGATATCAGAATCAGCCTGCCAGAACCATTTGCATTCTCGTTACCCCTACGACATTCTGGCACGTCCATACGGCGTGGACAAAGCGTGACTTCATATGTCGGCTGGTAGCTTACTCATACCCTTAAAGGATGAGCTTAAGTGTCCCCAATAATGTAGCACCTTACACTGAGAGGGCGTGATAGGGGAATTATGCAAGCAAAAGAAGCTTTCGCCGTTGTTTTCGCAATTCAACTAGCGTTAACTAGAGCTAAACCACAACTAATTTTTGCGACGCTCTTTTGGACGCAGTTGCACGAGACGCTTAAAAATAACGATTTTAAATATCGGAGAGAAACAGAGGTAAGGAGCAAGAGGGAAGGTAAACAAATTTATGCAGCTTTCTTGATTATACTGGCCCACGTGTATCTAATCGCGGTCAGGTAGATGCAGTCTACTTTGACATGACTAAAGCGTTCGATACTGTTTCCCATAAGGTACTTCTGATGAAGATGGAAAAATACGGACTTTGCCCCATGTACTGTAGGTGGCTCCTTGATTATACTGGCCGACGTGTATCTAATCGCGGTCAGGTAGATGCAGTCTACTTTGACATGACTAAAGCGTTCGATACTGTTTCCTATAAGGTACTTCTGATGAAGATGGAAAGATACGGACTTTGCCCCATGTACTGTAGGTGGCTCAAAAGCTACCTTGGCAGCCGCCGTAACATGGTGCGATTTTCCGGCTGTTTGTCCAACGAATTTCTATCATCTTCGGGAGTGCCTCAAGGCTCCAACTTAGGACCGCTGTTGTTTTTAGTGTTTGTTAATGATTTGCCGTTACATGTCAAGAACTCGAGAGTTTTGCTCTTCGCAGATGACTTCAAATTATTCCGTAATATTGGAGATATTGAGGACTGCCGCCAATTGCAAGCTGACATTAACAACGTCGAGAAATGGTGTTTGTTGAATCGCTTAAAGTTGAATATTAAGAAGACTTCCGTCTTGTCTCTAACCAGGAAACGCAACGCAGTTGTGTTTGATTATGCACTTTTGGCAGGTCAGATTTCTCGTGTGGCCCATGTACGAGACCTTGGTGTTGTTGTTGATTCAATGCTTGATTTTAGATCGCATGTAAATTCAATTGTGTTATGCGCATTAAGACATATTGGTCTTATCTCTAGACTAACAAAAAAATTCCAACGGCACGAATGTCTACGCACTCTATACTGTGCCCTTGTGAGACCACGCCTTGAGTTCGCGTCAGTAGCCTGGAATAGCGTATCTGCCACCTATTGCACAAAAATTGAAAATTCCCAGCGTAAGTTCATCTTTTATGATAGATATATTGGACGCCGTCGTTTGTACGACTACGATTCTCTCTTGGCAGACCTCAATATGTGTACTCTTGGCGACTCATACGTGACATGCAGTTTCTGCAAAACATTGTGCGCGGTTTCATTAACTGTGGGACCTTACTGATGTCACTGAATTTTCGTGTGCCGCATGCAAAGGCTGCAAAATGTTTTGAGACATTTTATCCAGATTTGCATGCCGACTGTCCAATGACTCGTATACAAATATTGTACACCAAAACTTTTATTGGCACGGACATATTTGCCTAATTGTTTTCATGCCTGGTTTTAAATGTTTTAAGTGGTCATTTTGATGTATCTGACCTAGTGTGCGCTCCTTTAGGCCACTTGGCTGTTGAGGCACACTTAAATAAACGCTATCTATATAGATAGCGTTTATGGAAAAAGCAAGAGAGTTCCAGAAACCCATTTACTTCTGCTTTATTGATTATGCGAAAGCGTTTGACTGCGTAGATCACAGCAGATTGTGGCAAGCTCTCCAAGATATAGGAGTTCCAATTCACCTCATCTGTCTCCTCAGGAACCTTTATGAAGGGCAAGAGGCCACAGTCAGAACTGGGCATGGTCTTACTGATTGGTTTCCGATTGAGAAAGGGGTGAGGCAAGGCTGCATACTGTCGCCCTGCCTATTTAACCTATATGCAGAGTGCATCATGAGGAAGGCCGGTCTGGACGAGTCTTCAGCTGGAGTGAAGATTGCTGGAAAACGTATCAACAACCTTAGATATGCGGATGATACCACTTTAATGGCAGAAAGTGAAGTGGAACTCAAGAGACTTCTGATGCGCGTGCAAGAAGAGAGTGAGAAGTTTGGGCTTAAACTGAACATTAAAAAGACGAAGATCATGGCGTCTTGCCCTATCAAGTCCTGGAGCATCAATGGACAAGAAGTGGAAGCTGTGACAGATTTTCTGTTCTTGGGCGCCAAGATTACCTCGGAAGGAGACTGCAGCCATGAAATTAGGAGACGCCTGCTTCTGGGAAAGAGAACAATGGTTAGCCTTGACCGCCTAGTAAAGAGCAGAGACATTAGTCTGCCAACCAAGATCCGTATAACCCGTGCTATGGTCTTTCCAGTTGTGATGTATGGATGCGACAGTTGGACTGTGAAAAAGGCTGACCGCCGAAGAATTGACGCGTTTGAATTGTGGTGCTGGCGAAGACTCTTAAGAGTTCCTTGGACTGCCAGAACATCAAATCAGTCGATATTGTCGACCATAAACCCTGACTGCTCATTGGAGGGTCAAATTCTAAAGTTAAAGCTCAACTACTTTGGTCATCTGATGAGAAGAGAGGAGTCGCTGGAGAAAGATTTGATGTTGGGAAAGGTTGATGGTCGCCGGAGAAGGGGTAGGCAACGAACGCGATGGTTAGATGGCATTCTCGAGGCATTGCAGATGGAGCTATGTGATGTTGAGAAGATAGTGAGAGACCGGAAAGCGTGGCGTGACATGGTCCATAGGGTCACGAAGAGTCGGACACGACTGAACGCCTGAACTGAACTGATCTAGATAGATAGATAGATAGATAGATAGATAGATAGATAGATAGATAGATAGATAGATAGATAGATAGATAGATAGATAGATAGATAGATAGATAGATAGATAGATAGATAGATAGATAGATAGATAGATAGATAGATAGATAGGTAGATAGATAGATAGATAGATAGATAGATAGATAGATAGATAGATAGATAGATAGATAGATAGATAGATAGATAGATAGATAGATAGATAGATAGATAGATAGATAGATAGATAGATAGATAGATAGATAGATAGATAGATAGATAGATAGATAGATAGATAGATAGATAGATAGATAGATAGATAGATAGATAGATAGATAGATAGATAGATAGATAGATAGATAGATAGATAGATAGATAGATAGATAGATAGATAGATAGATAGATAGATAGATAGATAGATAGATAGATAGATAGATAGATAGATAGATAGATAGATAGATAGATAGATAGATAGATAGATCTGTCTGTCTGTCTGTCTGTCTATCTGTCTGTCTGTCCGTCCGTCTATCTATCTATCTATCTATCTATCTATCTATCTGTCTATCTGTCTGTCTGTCTGTCTGTCTGTCTGTCTGTCTGTCTGTCTGTCTGTCTGTCTGTCTGTCTGTCTGTCTGTCTGTCTGTCTGTCTGTCTGTCTGTCTGTCTGTCTGTCTGTCTGTCTGTCTGTCTGTCTGTCTGTCTGTCTGTCTGTCTGTCTGTCTGTCTGTCTGTCTGTCTGTCTGTCTGTCTGTCTGTCTGTCTGTCTGTCTGTCTGTCTGTCTGTCTGTCTGTCTGTCTGTCTGTCTGTCTGTCTGTCTGTCTGTCTGTCTGTCTGTCTGTCTGTCTGTCTGTCTGTCTGTCTGTCTGTCTGTCTGTCTGTCTGTCTGTCTGTCTGTCTGTCTGTCTGTCTGTCTGTCTGTCTGTCTGTCTGTCTGTCTGTCTGTCTGTCTGTCTGTCTGTCTGTCTGTCTGTCTGTCTGTCTGTCTGTCTGTCTGTCTGTCTGTCTGTCTGTCTGTCTGTCTGTCTGTCTGTCTGTCTGTCTGTCTGTCTGTCTGTCTGTCTGTCTGTCTGTCTGTCTGTCTGTCTGTCTGTCTGTCTGTCTGTCTGTCTGTCTGTCTGTCTGTCTGTCTGTCTGTCTGTCTGTCTGTCTGTCTGTCTGTCTGTCTGTCTGTCTGTCTGTCTGTCTGTCTGTCTGTCTGTCTGTCTGTCTGTCTGTCTGTCTGTCTGTCTGTCTGTCTGTCTGTCTGTCTGTCTGTCTGTCTGTCTGTCTGTCTGTCTGTCTGTCTGTCTGTCTGTCTGTCTGTCTGTCTGTCTGTCTGTCTGTCTGTCTGTCTGTCTGTCTGTCTGTCTGTCTGTCTGTCTGTCTGTCTGTCTGTCTGTCTGTCTGTCTGTCTGTCTGTCTGTCTGTCTGTCTGTCTGTCTGTCTGTCTGTCTGTCTGTCTGTCTGTCTGTCTGTCTGTCTGTCTGTCTGTCTGTCTGTCTGTCTGTCTGTCTGTCTGTCTGTCTGTCTGTCTGTCTGTCTGTCTGTCTGTCTGTCTGTCTGTCTGTCTGTCTGTCTGTCTGTCTGTCTGTCTGTCTGTCTGTCTGTCTGTCTGTCTGTCTGTCTGTCTGTCTGTCTGTCTGTCTGTCTGTCTGTCTGTCTGTCTGTCTGTCTGTCTGTCTGTCTGTCTGTCTGTCTGTCTGTCTGTCTGTCTGTCTGTCTGTCTGTCTGTCTGTCTGTCTGTCTGTCTGTCTGTCTGTCTGTCTGTCTGTCTGTCTGTCTGTCTGTCTGTCTGTCTGTCTGTCTGTCTGTCTGTCTGTCTGTCTGTCTGTCTGTCTGTCTGTCTGTCTGTCTGTCTGTCTGTCTGTCTGTCTGTCTGTCTGTCTGTCTGTCTGTCTGTCTGTCTGTCTGTCTGTCTGTCTGTCTGTCTGTCTGTCTGTCTGTCTGTCTGTCTGTCTGTCTGTCTGTCTGTCTGTCTGTCTGTCTGTCTGTCTGTCTGTCTGTCTGTCTGTCTGTCTGTCTGTCTGTCTGTCTGTCTGTCTGTCTGTCTGTCTGTCTGTCTGTCTGTCTGTCTGTCTGTCTGTCTGTCTGTCTGTCTGTCTGTCTGTCTGTCTGTCTGTCTGTCTGTCTGTCTGTCTGTCTGTCTGTCTGTCTGTCTGTCTGTCTGTCTGTCTGTCTGTCTGTCTGTCTGTCTGTCTGTCTGTCTGTCTGTCTGTCTGTCTGTCTGTCTGTCTGTCTGTCTGTCTGTCTGTCTGTCTGTCTGTCTGTCTGTCTGTCTGTCTGTCTGTCTGTCTGTCTGTCTGTCTGTCTGTCTGTCTGTCTGTCTGTCTGTCTGTCTGTCTGTCTGTCTGTCTGTCTGTCTGTCTGTCTGTCTGTCTGTCTGTCTGTCTGTCTGTCTGTCTGTCTGTCTGTCTGTCTGTCTGTCTGTCTGTCTGTCTGTCTGTCTGTCTGTCTGTCTGTCTGTCTGTCTGTCTGTCTGTCTGTCTGTCTGTCTGTCTGTCTGTCTGTCTGTCTGTCTGTCTGTCTGTCTGTCTGTCTGTCTGTCTGTCTGTCTGTCTGTCTGTCTGTCTGTCTGTCTGTCTGTCTGTCTGTCTGTCTGTCTGTCTGTCTGTCTGTCTGTCTGTCTGTCTGTCTGTCTGTCTGTCTGTCTGTCTGTCTGTCTGTCTGTCTGTCTGTCTGTCTGTCTGTCTGTCTGTCTGTCTGTCTGTCTGTCTGTCTGTCTGTCTGTCTGTCTGTCTGTCTGTCTGTCTGTCTGTCTGTCTGTCTGTCTGTCTGTCTGTCTGTCTGTCTGTCTGTCTGTCTGTCTGTCTGTCTGTCTGTCTGTCTGTCTGTCTGTCTGTCTGTCTGTCTGTCTGTCTGTCTGTCTGTCTGTCTGTCTGTCTGTCTGTCTGTCTGTCTGTCTGTCTGTCTGTCTGTCTGTCTGTCTGTCTGTCTGTCTGTCTGTCTGTCTGTCTGTCTGTCTGTCTGTCTGTCTGTCTGTCTGTCTGTCTGTCTGTCTGTCTGTCTGTCTGTCTGTCTGTCTGTCTGTCTGTCTGTCTGTCTGTCTGTCTGTCTGTCTGTCTGTCTGTCTGTCTGTCTGTCTGTCTGTCTGTCTGTCTGTCTGTCTGTCTGTCTGTCTGTCTGTCTGTCTGTCTGTCTGTCTGTCTGTCTGTCTGTCTGTCTGTCTGTCTGTCTGTCTGTCTGTCTGTCTGTCTGTCTGTCTGTCTGTCTGTCTGTCTGTCTGTCTGTCTGTCTGTCTGTCTGTCTGTCTGTCTGTCTGTCTGTCTGTCTGTCTGTCTGTCTGTCTGTGTTCACCAGAAGGGTGTTAAGGGTGGCTGCCCTGCACTGAGAGAAGAGGAGATAGAAAGAAGAAATAGAGAAGGTGCGAGGAACACAGTCACATTCTTTAAAGCTATGGTGTGACGCTCTCAGAGAGCAACAGAGTGCCTTTTATAGGTCCTGAGGGCAGTGGGCGGCTGTAGACACGGTCCTTAGATCTTATTCTCTACTATCGGGCGAGGATTGAAATGCTCCAAAGCCCAACTCAGTGTATATGCCTTTCAGTTACAAAACCAAGGTCCTCACTCATGATGATGTGGGATTGTTTCCCCGCAGCAACATGTTTTTGCGAGCAGAGCTCGGCCATTCTAATCCAGAATATGTATTGTTTTATAAAAGCAACGCTAGGCGATTGACAGAACAGCAATATGTTGCTCGGTGTTGCGGTAAGTTATGGACAGGACGAAGGTGCAATCTTGGGTCCAGCGTCCTGAGGCGACGGGCGAAAAAGTCGCCCGTGTTGCGCGCAGAAAGTGTGAGCTCCTGTGCCAGCTTGCGAAGACCACTCGATGCGCCAATGCTTGACAGGAATATTTGGTTTGGTTGGTTTGGTTTATGGGGTTTAACGTCCCAAAGCGACTGAGGCTGTGAGAGACGCCGCAGTGGAGGAATCCGGAGATTTCGACCACCTGGGGGTCTTTAATGTGCACTGACATCGCACAGCACACGGGCGTCTTGCTTTTCGCCTTCATCAAAAAGCGGCCGCCGCGGCCGGGATCCGATCCCGCATCCTTGAGAACAGTAGTCGAGCTAGCGCCCTAACCACTGCGCCACCCCGGCGGGGTTTGACAGGAATATTTATTTGACGACCGTCGTTTCGGGCGGATCGGACAGCCTCGTCTTCACGGCGGTTTATTGTGACGTCACAGTGTCCCGGCAGCGATTGAGAAAGAATATTATGGCCTTCGGTAATGTGGTGCCAAGGTAAACCTATCAAATTTCAGAAACGAGTTGCTCATGTCCAGTGAGCGTAGCTTGGGCCTTGAGCGGCTGCCTTAAAGTTAGTCAAAGCTAGACATTCTTGTAGAGGGCCGCCAGTGCCGTTCGCTCCATGGAGTGGTGGTTAGGTTTCATCTGATAAAGATGGATCTCCTGGGATCATCACACACCCTGCGGGTCTGGCTGGCTTAACTAAGTCCTCTGTGTACTCAAGTATGCTGCGAGAGTGGTTTGAATTGAAGTGCTCTAATTCGATCTGTTTGAGTGTATAACCAACAATACATCAGCTTTCCATGTAATTTCGGGATTCGAAAGGTGCTCACCTTGTTTAGGTATGCTCAATATGGGCGAGGACGATCTTCAGGCTGGAATGCATTGCAAGGGAGCATATAGCACGATGAGTGTCAAATACTTTTGGGAAGACAAGGTTACGCGCCCTAATCGCCGGAAGTGTTGCGAGATGATGACAGGGCACCCGAATATAATGCCGAATATTTCCTCTCACGGTTTCGAAAAGGAAGCTTGGTAAGTAATAATGATATGTTACCGGGGGAAGATAAAGATTCGTGTTGCGGAGATTTTAGAAGCAAGGCACGGGTTGCACTAATTTTTGTTCTACTTCTTGGCTCACGTGGGCGCTATGATCATCAACGCATCGTTAAATGTGTTTCTTTTAAATTTGTAAATGATGTTATATTCGTTTATGCCTAACCACTTAGTCGTAACGCACAGTGCGGTTCTTTGTGAGCTTACTGTGTCCACGCACGACCAGGCTAATTTTGGAGAATGACGGCCAATACAGTCGAGACCTTGCTGGAGTTCCTCTTCGAAGTAACTTGCGGAATCTGCAGAAAAACCTTCAATTTTCTTTAGGAAAAGGCGGCCCAAATATCCCAATCTTGCTCGTTGCCCGAAGGTATCACTTTTCGCCGTCGTAATGACAGTGCAAATGCGATGGAAGGATTATTAAACAGCTATCGATAATTCTGAAAAGTATCGGAGTACCCAATCTCAAATTTTAGCCCGGCTGGCTCGGTGTCGGATCGGGACGAGCCAACTCAAATGCTCTTGATGCTTCGCTTAAAGTGCAGCCGGTCTAGCGGTACTTAATTTTTAATATTCGTCATCATCATCCTCCTCATTTGGGATCAATTATGGGTCCCATGGTGAGCTTTAGAAATGGAGAGAAGCAAACGGTTTTAATGTGTTCGTAATAAAATAAGTAAAAGCGGACAAAACATACATTTATATGACACCCCTTTTGAGGTTCTGTCTGTCGTCGCTTCACAGTACTGACAGACATTCTCAACAGTTAAATAAGCAGCCCAGAAAGGATTGGTCACCACTCAAGCGGCAGCGTGGTGACCGTCCTTTACCTTGTTGCATCTGTTGTTTGACCTCGCCTCCGCAACTTCACCACCGGCGCGCCGCAGGGTCGCAGATACCGCCGTTGATACGGGTCGTCTATTTACCCACGGAGTTTGGCGCTAGGGACGCGGAAGACACTTTCCTCTCGTGTGCTCTATCTCAGCCCTCCCTCACACGTGCTCCTCACCCGTACGTATACAGCACTCTCCGGTTACGGTCTTGGGCGTCTCAAGAGATGCCAGGAAAGTGGTGAAGGAGATGGGGCGAGCGAGTCGCACTGTGAGAGCGGAGGTGAGGGGGAGCCGGGTATGTGCCTCGTAATTACGGTGATTACGCGCTATTAGCAGCCGACCCGTTCGCATGACGCTGTAAATCATGGAAATGCATAAAGTCACAAGTCCGCACACACACACACACACACATTACATCCAGGGCGATGCGGTAAAAGCAAACCTACCCAGGCGTCTTGTGGAGCCTTTCTTCTTTTCTTTATTTTTACCGTTCTTTCTCATTTGCTGCCCCCGCAAATGCTCGCGTAGGAAAGCGGATGTTGTGCGTGTCTGTGCCGCGGCGGGACCTGTTTCACAGTATGATCGATTCCTGCCGACTTTTGTGACCAGCTTGGCTCGGCTGCTGCTCAGATTGCGCCTTGTTGTCAGAAGTCAATAAAATAAACGAATGGGACGGCAATCTAGATATTTAAAAAGAGGGAGGGTAAAGTTGTACAGGGGAAATGAAAAGAAATTTTAGCGCTGTATTCAATCACCTCCATAGCTTTGATGTCCCCCCCCCCCCCCATTTTTCTTTTTCTGTTCTTTTTTTTTTGTTATTTCTGCAATGCAAAACTTCCTTTCCTGCCCATATTTTATTGTATATTGGTTTAAGTCCCTTGTGCTCTTGACGGAGCGGACTGGGCAACGTTATTTAATTGTCCACGCTAACTTCATAAGTTAGTGCCCTGCACACAAGCAACAGTACCAAATAAAAACAAGAATGCAGCGTCAAGAGCAATGAGCCGAGAGAGGCAATGGCTATTAAAAGCGTTTTGCTTTTTGTTTTTCGTTTTTTAAGTGCTGTAGATACAATAATTCACTTCCATAGATATTATGTTGGCCATTATTATTTTTCTCGCGCATGTAATTTGTGTCGACGCATACCTTTAAATTCCATCCTATTCTTAAAGTTCCTATCGAATTTCGTATGCAAGCGCAGATTTCTTTAGATATGTGCTAATATAAAAGTAGGTCTCCTCTGAAGTCTTGCACTTTTAAAGCTTTTCTTATTACCTCTATAAAGGGTTCGCCCTCAGGCCAGTAAATTTGATGCCTCAAAATAATGTTAAACGTTAAAAAGGTGACTTCGCTCACTGCCGTGATTGATCCATGCCGCAATATTCGACACCACAGACGACAACTCATTGTTGAAAACGGCTGCTTTTTAAGTTGCGATCTACAATACACGTATGCGTTTAATGTCATCGTGCATACGCGTCTTACAACTATAGCCGCTATTCATATCATCATATGTGCCAGAGGTTCAGTATTTTTTATTTCTAGTTTGGCTGAGTATATACTATAAGAGTGGACTTTCTCTTATGTGTGCTGCATGTTATTGAGCAGGTAGGGTGAAGCGGATCCTTCTTCCCTCTTTCAACGCATCGATCGTTCTGCGCAACCGCATTTGCGACCTGCTATTTCCTTTCCCCCTCCCCGATAACGTCGTCCTATTCTAAATCTCTAAATTATATGCCATACAAATTGCAGTATAATTTTCATTGACACCTAAGGGACAAATACAGTTTGATATGTTATTGCGAAAGCAATACTACTCGCACTTTCAGGCCTTCGCTTGACCCGGCCGAAGTTAGGTCTTAACCACGTGACGCTGTGACGTCACACCCCACGTGACACACGGGCTGGCAGGAGCTGACAACTTGGGTTTCTCGTTTCACATGGGAAGGTTATGTCAGAATCAGCCTGCTAGGACCCTGGCATTCACGTTACCCCTATAGGCCACTAAGGTACGTTCATATGGGTTGGTTAAAGCGGGGCTTTATATGTGGGCTGAGGAAGAAGAAAAAGAGAAGAAGAATAACGCTCGGTCACCCGCAGCTAATGCTTTCGCTCAATATTTGGTTTAGCAGCGTTGAACCCTTGTAACTTTTTTTTTTCCAGTTTTGTGCACTCACTGCTGCATCTGAATTTGTAGGAAAAATACTGCTTGCGGTTTTGGAACCTCGGGGATAAGAATGATCACGATAATATCTTATTTAAAATGAGAGCATGGGTGCCTCAAGCTGAAGCAAGTTTTCACCTGTCATCCTCTCAGACGCAGCTAGTGCCCGAGAAAGAAAAAAAAAATATTTTCCTTTATCTCAAAACAGTACTATCTCGATTAATCAGTACATTCGACTGGGAGCGGAATCTGTTTGCAAAAAAAAAAAACTACAAGGGTTCAACGCTGCTGAACCAAATATTGAGCGAAAGCCTTAGCTGCGGGTGACCGAGCGTTCTTCTTCTCTTTTTGGTCTTCCTCAGCCCACATATAAAGCCCCGCTTTAACCAAGCCGCATGAACGTGCCTTAGTGGCCTCTAGGGGTAACGTGATGCCAGGGTCCTGGCAGGCTGATTCTGACATAACCGTCCCATGTGAAACGAGAGACCCAAATTGGCAGCTCCTGCCAGCCCGAGTGTCACGTGGGGTGTGGCGTTACAGCGTCACGTGGGTAAGACGTAACTGCGGCCGGGCCACGCGAAGGCTTGAAAGTGCGAGTAGTATTGCTTTCGCAATAAAACAGCCCTCGGTGATTAGAAGGTGTTTTGCAACGTAGCAGAATTGATTTCTTGCCAGAGCAGCCAGATGTACACGGATGCAAAGACAAGGAATATAGAGGATTATTCTGCTCAGAGCACCTTTCTTTTTTTTTTTACGCAAAAAAACAACAACAAAAAACAATAGAGACACTTAGGGCAGTCCACATGTATGAAAGGGAAACCTTGTTGGTGCGCTGAGCTGCAGCGACGCTCAATTTACTGTACTCTTCTGGCAGCCCCGGCACTCCATAAGCCTCATCTGGACTAGCGCATAACGGCCTCCCTTGCAACGAGGAGGTAAATTCCATAGCCCGAGGTATCCCGGGCTGGAGGAGTCGAGCCCCCTTGTGGTGTCCCGGTTATAGGGCTCTCTTCAGGGTGGAGGAGGAGGAGGAAGATTAGGAGGAAAGGCAGGGAGGTTAACCGGTAAAACCCTGCACTGGGGAGATGTGTAGATGGGTATAAAAGTTGTGGGTGAGAGAGGGATGGGTGATGACAGTACAGTTACATCACAGATATGTCACATCACATCACTTCACATAAACATAACATAAACGTAACATAAAAATCATAGCCTTTTGATCAGTCCTGTGCTTTTCATAAAGCGGAGAGTGCCTGGGAGGCCTTCACCGCAAACGATCGCCGTGGCCAGGGACCTAGGATCTTAATTTCAGTTAGTGGGCGTCCATCTAGACGCTCCAGCGCGCTGCATAGGCACTGTCTTTCCTCGCTGTATATGGGGCACTCACATAGAATGTGGCCTATAGTCTCTTCGTATCCGCAGTTTGTGCATGCAGGGCTATTTGTCAAACCTATCACAAAAGAGTAAGAGTTTATAAATGAAGCCGGTCGTGGTAAATGCTACACCAACCCACAGGCGGCACAGCAAAGTTTCTTCACATCGGGGTAGGCCAGGTGGAAGCCGGAGCTTCATGTCAGGGTCCAGGGATTTTAATTGGCAGTTCGCAAACTGGTCATAATTCCACAAGGAGAGCTTGTGTTCCCGCGCAAGTGCGCGAAGCCTGCCCGCTGCGTCTGCCCTAGAAAATGGGATCAACACACAATCGCCGCCTTGGTGGGCTGTTCGTGCGACCTCGTCTGCCCGGAGATTGCCCGCTATGCCACTGTGTCCTGGAAGCCATTGGTAGATGATGTCATGTCCTCCGTTTATGGCATAGTGATGAAGTTATCGTATTTCCGCGGCGAGTTGCTCATGGTCTCCACGGCGAAGAGCCGCTTTTCAAGCTTGCAGAGCTGCTCTTGAATCTGTGAAAATAGACCATTGTTGAGGGCTTTGCTGACTGATATGCCTAATAGCGACACGTAGAGCGGTTAGTACTGCGGCTGATGAAGAAGTACGGTGAATTGTCCTAACTTTTATTTCTGTAGTAGTCGCGGGTATGACCATGGAGCCTGAACAACTCACGGCATTCACTGAACCGTCGGTGTAGACGTGCATACGATTTGCATGGTACTCATGGAAGTATTCAAGAGTGATTTGTTTTAGTTCTGTCGGCGATAGCTCGACCTTCTTCCTGATGCCGGGTATTGAAAGAAGCACGTGTGGTTGATGCAGTCTCCACAGTGGAGAGGACGGTCTAGATGCGGGTGTTAACTGGGACGGCAGAATAGCGCGATGAGCATCAACGGTCTCTGTAAACGATGTACGCGGCCTGGTGATAGGAAGACTGGCCAAATGATGACAGGGAACCCGGGTGATGTGTCGGAAATGCGCCCTCAGGGCGTCAACTGTTAGGTAGGTAGATATTGGATGCTCCTGAGCAATCAAAATGGTAGCAGCCGTAGAGGCACTATTCGGCAATCCCAGGCAGGTTCGCAGAGCTTGAGCTTGAACGCTCTGTAGAATTTCTAAGTTGGTTTTCCTGACATTTACAAGTGCAGGTAAGCTGTACCGAAGAAATCCCATAAATAATGCATGGTACGGCTGGAGCATCGACCGCACGGACGCTCCCCATGACTTTCCCCCAATAAAGGCAAGTAAGTGAGCAATTGCTGTCAGCCTCTTTTTCATGAATGAAATATGGGGAGTCCACGAAAGATTTCTGTCGATGATCACTCCCAGAAAGCGATGGCTGCTTTCGTAGGGTATTTGCTTCACCATCAATACGTACGGTGTAAGGTGACATGTGCATGTAAATGCAATTAGCGAACACTTTTCAGTTGATATATGCAGACCTTGCAGGTGGAGGTAGGACGCAACTATACTTGCCGCCTTTAGAAGCCTCGCTCTTACCTGTGGGCGTGTAACTAACTCCTGATGCCCAGATACAGATGTCGTCCGCATATATTGAAAGTTGCACCGACTGTGGTATTAAGTCAACAAGCCCGACAAGATTAAGATTGAAGAGTGTTGGGCTTAGTACTCCACCCTGTGGGACTCCACGGGAAGTGAAATGGGAAGATGTTGGGCCATCCTCAGTCTGCATAAAGTGAGATCTGTTGGATAAATAACTGCGTATCCAGCAAAAAACACGACCGCCGAGCTCGGCAGCTCCCAGAGCGTCCAAAATGGCCTGGTGAGTGACGTTGTCATATGCGTTCTTTATATTGTCACGGACAACAGGGCTAGACGTAACAGACGACAAGACGAAGCTGTACCAGCAGGCAAAACGTTCGGCGCTCAGCACGCGAGTCAACTTCAGTGTCCTCTTCTTCCAGGCGCAGCAAGAAGATGGAGACACCGGGTGGCATTACTCCTCGGAGCGTGGTTGCCGACGCGAGGGCTGCACAGTACCCACTGGAAGAACTTCGTATGTTACTTCCGTGACTCGGCGCAGAACTTCGTAAGGTCCGAAGTAGCGGGAAATCAGTTTATCACACAAGCTGGGTCGACGCACCGGGGTCCATACCCAAACTTTCTCTCCGGGATGGTAGGCGACGTGCCGATGACGGAGGTTGTAGCGGCGTGCATCCGTGCCCTGCTGTTGCTGAATGTGAATTCGGGCAAGTTGACGTGCTTCCTCAGCGCGCTGAGCAAACTGTTCGGCGTCTGGCATGAGTGGATGATCATCTGTGCAGCTCGGAAGCATAGCATCCAACATCGTCTGAACGTCACGTCCGTAGACTAGGCGAAATGGTGTAAAACGCGTCGTCTCTTGGGTGGCCGTGTTGTAGGCATATGTGATGTAGGGAAGAATTTCATCCCAGTTTTTGTGCTGCGAGTCTATGTACATTGCGATCATGTCGGCGATGGTTTTGTTGAGTCTCTCCATGAGGCCATTCGTCTGCGGGTGATATGCAGTAGTTTTTCGGTGGCTGGTATGACTAAGCTCGAGCACGTCGTGCATGAGCTGTGCCGTAAAGGCGGTGCCTCGATCGGTTACGACTAGGGACGGTGCGCCATGTCGCAACACGATTTGCTGCATGAAGAATTGAGCGATCTCAATTGATGTGCCCCGCTGCACTGCCTTGGTTTCCGCATAACGTGTGAGATAGTCGGTCGCGACTATAATCCATTTGTTACCCGTCGATGACAGCGGAAATGGGCCCAGTAGGTCGATGCCGACTTGGTCAAACGGCGTCCGAGGTGGAATAATAGGTTGGAGCGAACCCGCGGGTTTGAGAGGAGGTACCTTCCGACGTTGACACTCGCGGCAGCCTCTGACGTAGCGATGGACGGCGTCAGAAAGTTTAGGCCAATAATAGGCTTGACGAACTCGAGCGAGTGTGCGTGCAAAGCCTAAGTGGCCGGAGGTGGGCTCATCGTGGCAAGCAAAAAGGATGTCGTCGCGCAGGTCGGCCGGCACGACAAGGAGGTGCGCTCGATCAACAGTGCTGGAGTTTTTCTTGAATAAAACGCCATTCCGAAGACAGAATGCAGAACGGTGCCTTCCAAACTGGCGGGGGACGTCAGCAGCGCGACCCTCCAGGTGGTCAATGACAGGTTGAAGGTCTGGGTCAGCTCGCTGTCGGGTCATTATATCTGAGGCATTCAGTAGTCCAAGAAAACTTGTGTCATCCGTGGCGTTATCGACAAATCCGACGGATGCCCGCGAGAGCGCGTCAGCATCTTCGTGCTTCTGACCAGACTTGTACACAATGGAGTAATCAAATTCTTGAAGGCGAAGGCTCCATCGTGCTAGGCGCCCTGATGGATCACGGAGATTGGCCAGCCAGCACAGAGAATGGTGGTCAGTAACGACTTTAAACGCGCGTCCATAGAGGTAAGGCCTAAATTTCATAGCTGCCCACACAACTGCGAGGCATTCCTTTTCCGTAGTGGAATAATTTGTTTCAGCGCGGGAGAGCGTGCGCCTGGCATACGCAAGGACCCTTTCCACGCCAGCTTGGTGTTGAATGAGTACAGCGCCAAGGCCGATGTTGCTGGCGTCGGTGTGGATTTCGGTGGTAGCGTCTTCATCAAAGTGCGCAAGAACAGGAGTAGTTTGCAGTCGTCTGCGTAGCTCCGCAAAAGCCTCCTGTTGCTCGGCGGCCCACACGAACTGTGTATCATCCCGCGTGAGGCGGTTCAGGGGTGCGGCTACCTTGGAAAAGTCGGCGATGAAGCGGCGGTAGTACGCACACAAACCCAGGAAACGTTTTAAACTCCTCTTCGTGGTAGGAACGGGAAATTTTGCGACAGCGGCAGTTTTGTCGGGGTCTGGCCTGACGCCTGCGGCACTCACGAGATGACCAAGAAACTTCAACTCTTTGTAGCCAAAGTGGCACTTTTCGGGCTTGAGCGTCAAGTCAGCTGACCGGAGGGCATCTAATACTGCTCGAAGGCGTTCAAGGCGTTCTCCAAAGGTTTCAGAGAACACGACAACGTCGTCGAGATAAACTAAACAGATTTGCCATTCGAGGCCAGCGAGAACGGTGTCCATCATGCGCTGAAAAGTAGCCGGCGCTGAACATAGGCCGAATGGCAGCACTTTAAACTCATACAGTCCATCTGGGGTAACAAAAGCTGTTTTTTCGCGGTCCCGCTCATCAACCTCAATCTGCCAGTACCAGCTCTTCAAGTCAATGGAGGAGAAGTACTGGGCGCGACGAAGCTTGTCGAGCGAATCGTCGATACGGGGCAGCGGGTAGACGTCTTTTTTAGTGATGTCGTTCAACTTTCGATAGTCAACACAGAAGCGAAGGGTGCCATCCTTTTTTTTCACAAGCACGACAGGGGACGACCACGGACTGTTGGAGGGTTGGATGACACCATCACGAAGCATCTCCTGAACCTGTGTGTGAATCGCTTCACGTTCCGTCGTTGAGATGCGGTACGGCTGCTGGCGTATAGGGCGGGCATCGTCGGGAGTAATTATACGGTGCTTCACAAAAGGCGTCTGCCGAATTTTCGATGATGTCGCGAAACAAGCACTGTATTTTAAAAGAAGAGAACGTAGGTCGTGCTGCTGTGTTTCCGAGAGATCTGTACTAATATCCAGACGATCAAGGGATGGGTGCACATTTTCAACTTCTCCGAACGTAAAACATTCAGAAACGTCCGCTAAGGCGTCGGCGAGTGCGATAGCGGTAGCGCGGAAAAGATGGCGGGGCTCGTTCGTGAAGTTAGTCACCAGGAGCTCAGATCGGCCGTTACGGAGATGGATGAGACTCCGCGCCGAGGTGATACCGTGGGTGAGCAAAAGGGACTGGTTGCCCTCAGCGACCGCCGTTCCGTCACGCAGTTCATCGCAGTTAACGGTCACAAAAACACTGGAACTTGGCGGAATAGAAACGCTCTCGGCGGAAATTCGAAGAGGGGCGTGGCTTTGGCGGTCTGCGGTGTCAGTATCATCCGCTTTCTCAGTTGAAAAGGTCACGGTACGCGTCCGGATATCGATAATGGCCCCATACTCCCGAAGAAAATCGACACCAAGGATACAGTCGCGGGAGCAGTCAGGTATTACAAGGCAGCTTACAACAAACGTGGAGTTGCGAATTTGGACTCTTGCCGTGCACTGACCGCTCGGAGTTACGACATGCCCGCCAGCGGTTCGAATCTGCGTGCCAGACCATGGCGTCATCACTTTTTTTAGAAGCGCCGCTAGCTTCCCGCTTAAAATGGAAAAATCAGCACCAGTGTCTACCAATGCGCTAACCTTATAGCCGTCGAGGACCACGGGTATATCCAGCGAGAGTCTATCTTCACGTGTACGAACTGTCGTCGGGGCCGTCAAGTGGCGTCAAGTGGGGCCGTCAAGTGGCGAAGACCCCCCGACAACGTCACAGGTGGCGTTGTCGGGGGGTCTTCGTTGCGTCGATTTGAAGCGGCCTCGCCCCCTGAGGTCGCTGTCTTTAGTTTTCCCGGCTCGGACTAGACGGCCGTCGCTGCACCATCCAGGAGGAGCTGGGCTGCGAGGATAGTCGGCGTGGAGACGGAGATCGTGACTGTCGTCTAGAAGTTGGCGCCATGCGCTGCTGGGCTACGTAGTCCTCAATATCCCGGGGTCGTTGGCCTAAAGGAGGGCTACGCATGTCGATGGGGAAACCCTTCAGTCCCAGTTGTCGATATGGGCACTGTCGATACAGGTGGCCAGGTTCTCCGCAGTGGAAGCACAGGCGCTGCCGATTTGGGGCACGCCACAGGTCTGCCTTTCGGTAGGGTGGTCGGCGGTTGTCGATGTACGGTTCGGGGTGGGCTGAATACAGCGAGCCTTGGTCGGGTGGCGGTAATTGTGTGGAATCGGTTGGGGAACGTCGCAAGATGTCCGCATAGGTTGGCCGACAGGGCTCGGTGGAAAAGAATGGCGGGTTAGCGGATGGTACCGAAGGCCGAAATGCTTATTGGAGCTCTTCTCGGACAATACTAGCGATAGAGCCGATCGTCGGCTGGGGAGCACCGAAGAGCGTCTGGAGCTCTTCGCGCAGAATGGACCGGATGATGTCGCGAAGAAGGTCCGGACTAGCCCCGAAGGCCGAATGCGGCTCCGTGAGCGAAGCGGCGAGTACCGGCCTGTCGTAGGTCGTAGACCGCTGCTGGAGCATCCTTTCCATCGTGACTGCCTCCGAAAGAAACTCTGCAACTGTGCTCGGCGGATTGCGCACGAGCCCAGCGAACAGTTGTTCCTTAACGCCGTGCATGAGATGGCGTACCTTTTTCTCTTCGGGCATGGCCGGGTCAGATCGTCGGAACAGCCTAGTCATGTCCTCCACGTACATGGTTATGGTCTCGTTCGGCATCTGTATGCGAGAGCGTAAAGCCCTTTCCGCTCGTTCTCGGCGATCCGGGCTGGTGTAGGTGTCCAGGATGCAGCGGCAGAACTCGCGCCACGATGTTAGGGCGCCTTCGCGATTCTCGTACCATGTACGAGCGCCATCTTCCAGGCTGAAGAAGACGTTCCTGAGCTTTGCGGCGTCGTCCCACTGATTAAATGCGGCGACGCGTTCAAACTGGGTGAGCCAGTCTTCGACGTCTTCCGTCTGACAGCCGTGGAAAACCTTAGGCAGTCGTGGGTTCTGGAAAGTGTAATACGTTGGCGTTTGCATGACAGGTCGAGGGGCGGCTGCGGTGGTGAATTCCAACGGCCCGTGCTCAGGTGGTAGGCCTAGGTTCCTCCGGCTAGCGCGGTGAACAGGCGTGTCAATTGGCACAGGACCTGAATCCTGGGTATGCGGAGGAGTGCAGGACATATACTGGGATCGATACCCTGCGCCGACACCAAAATATGTCACGGACAACAGGGCTAGACGTGAAAGACGACGGGACGAAGCTGTACCAGCAGGCAAAACGTTCGGCGCTCAGCACGCGAGTCAACTTCAGTGTCCTCTTCTTCCAGGCGCAGCAAGAAGATGGAGACACCGGGTGGCAATATCCAGGAACAACGCCGCGGGTAAGCGCTTCAAAATTTTTTGGCGGTGTACAGGTGATACCAGGAACACCATGTTGTCAATTGAAGAGCGTCTACGTCGAAACCCTGACATTGTATCCGGATATATGCGGTAGGGCTCCAGGTACCACTCAATACGTGTAAGCAGCATTCTTTCCAATACTTTACCAACGCAACTAGCCAGTGCAATTGGACGGTATGATGTCAAGTCCAGAGGTGATTTGCCAGGTTTCAGGAGCGGAACTAAACTACTGCACTTCCACTCGTCTGGAACTGTACCCTCACTCCATGATTTGTTGTAATATTCCAAAAGAGCGTGCCTAGCTTCTTGTCCAAGATTTCCAAGCGCAGTGTATGTTACACCGTCGGGACCCGGCGATATGATGACTGTCTGCAAGAAGCCAGCGCAGCGTCAAGTTCTTCCACGGAGAAGGGAAAATCCATTCATGAATCCCGTGAAGCTGGAACATCGTTGAAATGTAGCAGGAATCACACGCACGAAATAGGGCCAGTAACATATTTAATCAGAGCTGGATGCCCCTAACTCACTCGACGGTCTTGAGGCTGCGTCTGGACGTCCCCGCGATGATCCGGTGCTTGAGGTGGGAGATTATGGTCATAGCTGCAGGCAACGCTGATGGCGACGGTTTACACGGCGAGCTCAATATGCGGGCCGCCAGGACTAGCGAGTCTTCGTATTTTCAGGCGGTCGTCCCTCGGGAGACGAGGCTGGGTCGACTGGCTCTAGTGCGTCTCTCGTTCCTTTCTGCGCCACCACCCTTCTGATGCTTTCCTTGTAACGTATGGTCCTTTCTACCCGTTCCCGGAACCCTCGGCGTCCCCGCAACAGCGCACTTGTAGCCGTCATTAGCACGTCGTCCCCGCATTCCAGCGTGTCTTTCACCGGCCCTTCTTCGTATCTAGTTTTCGGACAAAAGCCTACACTAGCAGGCAAAAATGCGGAGAGGTCGGTGGTTCCCGGATCCCCGCGCAACCCGTATCCCAAGTTCCGGCACAGGGCAATTTAGCCATCACACCCTGTACGGGTCAGAGCTCTCCTTCCGTGATATCCTCTCGTACTACCGGGACAAACGAAGGAATATGCACCCTCAGCCCGTTGCCTCACCATAGCGCAGGTCGCGCACTGGAGACTCGGACTGCTTGATCTATGCCCTGCACTTCTACACCACCGATAGCCAGACCAATTCTCTTCCTTATGCGGACTTTGCGGCAATCCAGGAGACTTCATCCTTACCAGCCCCACCTTCCTTCATTCCCCTTCACCGTACGTTACAGAGTCTCACTGGGTGAATGGTATGACCATCACTTCGATTCAAGACCGGCGCAGGATCATCTCCAGTGCCATGATGACTGCGCTCAAATTGATTTCTTTTGCGTTGTAAGGATGTCTCCTCACAGGGAGAAAGCACCCAAGGGCTAAGCAGGGGACTTCGCCCCCACCATTTGTATATTTGGCAGTAAACGCTTCCTTTAAAGTCCCCCAATAAACTTTTTCCGGGCTTTAGCTTCTTGGTGTGGCGCCTGCCACCACGCGATCGGTGGCGCGATGCCCTCTGTACTCTTTCTGCTTCTCTCAAAGCCTCTCCCCTTTGATGACACTCTCTCCACTCCTCCTGTGACAAATCCCGCGATGTCACGCGATGTAGTGAGGTGATGAAGGCACGCGATAGGAGGTACATATGTCGTCGCTTCGAACCCCTATATCGCTAGTTAGACTAGCAAATGGATGTCAGTTGAGAAGGAAAATATTATGGTGATAATTTTTATACGAAATATGGTGAAATCTGGTTCCTTGCAGCGGTCCGCTAGTGATGTACGAGCACACGGCGCGCCAGCGGCGGCAAGGTGCTAAGACGCCCTCCCACAGATGCCGTCTTCTCACACGGTGCTTGTAAAGAGTGGGACGACTTTATCTACAATGTATTACGTTCCTTGTACGCTATGGTGACGCAGCAAATTCACGTGTGTTTTGCGCCATCTCCTGTCCAGCCTCTGGAGCCAAACAAGGCTGTCGCCAAGTGTTTTTGCACAGCGCGAAAAACAAAGACCGGGAAAGAAACACACACAGACAAACCAGCGCTTGGTTTGTCTGTGCGTGTACTCGCCCAGCATTCATTTCTGCTTTAATATTTTTTTTTTCTGCGTTTCTATCGTTCTCGTCTCTAAGTGAGCAGTAACGCTTTTGAACGCAGTTTTAATGGGGCCGCTCGGCGGCTGAGCCGCGTCGCCTTTGGTGCCGTTGACAATGTAACCGAGTGAAAGGTAGTTCGCAGATCAGGTCGCAGTTCCCTTTCTTCCCGAATCAAACTCAGCGTCCTGCCCGTCCACCGACAAACGACGTGGTTGATGAAACGAGTATAACATCACCGTTTAGCAAATCGGAGTTATAGGCTGCTATCGAAGAAGCGAGCGGTAAAACTGCTCCTCATAATAATGATGTTCCTTTTGAGGTATTCAAGAATTTAGAAGGAGACCCAATTGTCAGCCTGCTGTATGCGATATAAATGAGGTATGGCAAGGAGTAGAAATTCCAGTCGGCTGGAAACACTCGGTGATGGTCCCACCACCAAAGCCTGGGGAACCTCCTACAAGCCTACAATATTTACGGCCATATATCGCTAACGCCCCCAATTTGCAAGATTTATGAAGAAATGACAACCATCCGCTTGTCATGGTGGTTGGAAAGTCAGCAAATATACCATGTTAGGCAAATTGGATTCCATTCAAGCCTTGCCACAGAAATTGGGTCGACTATACTGGCCGAAGAGGTCGTACATGTGCAGCCTCATAGGCACCTTGTGCGCTGTGGTTGCTACTGACGTGGCAAAGACATACGATAACATCTTACATGCCAAGATACCTAACAACATGGAAAACATGGGCATTATCGTACAGGTCAGAAATCAGTGCATGACTTGATTAAGGACAGGACGTTTTCTGTCCGGATAAACAAACGAATCGACGATTACACCTCAAACAGAGGCATGCCGCAGGGATCAGATTTAGCACCTTTGTTGTTCAATATCGCACTCATTCATTTGGCGGGAAAATTAGCCGAAATATCGGAGAAGCAGTTCATTATTTATGTAGACAATGTCATAATGTGGTCTACACATAAATACCTTCAGACACAAAATCTTTATCTGCAAGAGCCCTAAATACCCTAGATGAGTAAGTCCACGATGCAGGTCTGGAGCTGTCACCCCAAAAGTCCAGCTGTTTCAAATAAGAATGGGAGGAAGCAATTGGCAACGAAAAGACTTAAGCTAAAGATTGTAAATCAGGTATTGCAAGAGTTGCGCGAGTTGAGAGTCCTTGGCCAAGATATTCATAAATCTGACAAAGAAACACAATGGCTCCATAGGATGAAAAAAGCAGCCGCGACTTCCTTGTACTTGACCAAACGTATTTTGGCTAAGGTATGAGGACCCCGAACGGAGATGGTAAGACGTCTTGTACAATCGGTGTTTCAGCCTAGAATACTATACCAAGCCCGTTTCCAAAGACTGACGAGGCGACAGTGGGCAGAAACAATAAATAGGAATGCAATGCGAACAATCACGGCCTTGCCAAAACTTACCTCCATCCCTTTTCTTCAGGAATTTGCGCGACTCAACCTACTGACAACTCATTAAGCAGCGAGAGGCAACAAGAAATATGAACATAAAATGGGTTATACCCATGGCATCCTTGACCAGTGCGGTGACAAGGTAAACACCGACAACGGCTGACCCTCCTCCATGGGAGTTGACGGCTATTAGGGCGAGTAAAACGACTAAATCTACAAACTGAGCTATAATAATTAGATTACAGGGCGAGAATCAACTGATCTAAAAATCAAAGCGGGAACGGTGTTGTGCAATGAGTTTCCCTAAAGAAACTCGACCAAGACCAGCCGACTGCTCGGAGCAGCCGTGCTACACACTATGGATGGTGATGTATACACGATATAGCATAGTATCGTATGGAACGGTATAAGTATAGAATGAGATGTGCCATATGGAGTGATATATTAGTATGAGGACTATGGGGCTTAAATTCTAAATTGTTATGAGAATGGGTGTGCTGAAAGGCACGGAAATCATTAAAAGCAGCTGTCGTGCTTCTATAACGCTTACCTAGGTCGTGTAGCAACGGCCGATATTTTTTCTCCAACTACACCGAAATCCGGTTGCCATGGACTGGTTGATATGCATCCTGGAACAGTCATTGCTGAAGGGGTTTCTGTTAGGTGTAAAAAGTGCTCCATGTTGTGCTGACTCTATCGTCATTCGAATTTACATGAACTAGCGATAGACATGCACGCTGTTAGAATCGAATAAAACTGCGCGGGATGTAGAGATTTGACCAGCGTCTCTAATGCGGTTTATTTTGTATAAGATGCTTTCCACTCCGTCCGTTTAATTTATAACGCTTAATTACTTTTTTTAAAACGCAACCTAAGGGAATCCTCGCAATTAACCACTCGAAATGAACTTCATTAGGATCTGTTCTTGGACTGTGGCAGCGCAGTCTTATTCGGGCATGACAGCATATCCGGTGCTTCGTTGACTCTCGCTTTCTTCGACCAATCTGGTTTTGCAAATTTGCCCGCAAGCTACAGGGGTTAGGATTGAGCGAACGAAGGGCACAGCAAAACACAGCCATTCATTCGTGTGTAGTGCGTAAATTTCGCATTTATAGCAGCTACATAATTTAAAGCATTCTCTGTGCATTTCCCCCACGACAAGATGAACAGCTCTCGTAAAGAGTGATGTACCCATCTTTTTATCGCTCACTCTGTTGAAGATGTAGTAAACGAATGACCTGTCTTAACACTATAGCCTGCACTCTGGACAGGTCAGTGTATCTGTTTTGACAGTCCTGTCAAACGTTCCTTCGTTACATTTTGTTCAAGAAGGCTCAGGAATTCATTTTTGCACCAGTGCTCAGAGTATGTGATGACGATGTCAATTTATCTTTTATATTTAGAACATTGTTTTGCATTCCGTTCAGGAATCTCAACACCCTAGAGCTATGTAGGTACCTCAGCTGGGGTCGCTAGTTCGTTTGTTAATCTGCAAGCAATAAAAACTGCGACCAGAATTCGTTAATTGGAATGTCGGTCGGCTTGAACCCATTTTTCTGTTACGACGGAGGCAATGTGCATTGATGGATGGAGAAAGTAGGAAGAATTGAAAGAAGACTTTACCTTATCTTTATTTCTTTTTTGCACAACGAAAACATTTTATTTTTCGTCAAAAGGTGCAAAAGAACATCGTTCGTTTTCTTTTTTTTTTTTTTTTTAATGCTTTCGCTGCTGCGTTATTGCGTGCTCCAGTTGTAGCACAACTCTTCCGATCGTGGTTTTCTTCTGCCTATTGCGCATTTTGTATAATGTGTCTCGAGAAGACACAGAAATAAAGTACTAACTGAAGTATTCCCCTCCAGTTGCAGGCAGATATTCGACACCCACTGCAGACTTGCGCAGGGACAAGATCTTCAACGACACAGATCTCACAGGAGGTGGGGCTAACAGCGACAAAGGAGAATTTCTCCACGTGGCTTATCTACAACAATAAGAGGAGGAGCCATATCTGGTTTCTTGAAGATGCTACCTTACACGATTTTCTATGGTATACGGAGTGAAACCGCATAATACCTGTATTTCAAATGTGCGAAATAAATTTTAAATATAATGTGTCAATTCTTCTATGTAGAAATAATCGAGGTCGTGATAATCGAGAAACACTTTTTCAGCTTTGTATGTATATTTTGCGTAACTCGTAATATGAGGTTGAGAAAAGTCGCCTGTCCCTACGAAAAGTTGAGGTGACGGCGGCTGAGGAGGCCTCAACCTCAAATAATGAGGTTCAGTTGAGTGAGGTCTTTTTTTTTTTTTTAATTGGCTCACAGGAAGGGAAAGGCGCAGTATCTGTCACACTTGCTCTGTAGACACCTGAACCGCGCCGTAAAAGAGGAAGGTGAAAGTGGAAAGAGAGAAAGGGGAGGGCTACGGTGTAATTTCGACCACCTGGGGATCTTTAACGTGCGAATCTTATTTTAGGTAAAGGCATGGTCGATGGAATTGAGGTCGATTGGTTACCTCTTATCACTAGTACTCTCTGCCTAGGTGATTTCAGACGTGACGAAGAATTTTCGAGATAGGGTGCGAAAAGCGACCACGACAATGTCGACAGTGACGAAGCTGTTGCGCATGACAGCGATCTTGCGGGAGATATTTGGTCGCATTTCGTGCCTTTCCTCCAAACCCACATGCATCAGATGCTCAGAGACTCGGCCTTGAGAGCGAGCTGACGCGGTTCACCTCGGCTCCGTGTTTTTCGAATTGTGTATGTGGATTTTAGACCCGATATGGCCTGAACCCACTCGAAACGGTCAGTGAAGGTGTTCGGCACCTGTTTGCAACAATTTTACTTTCGGCTCGCTGTTCAATTCGAAGCTTTCAAGGACTAGCGTTTCTGACGGGCTAAGCCTAATCGACGCCCTCAGGGCCCACCACGACCACGGCTGCTCCCGGGCCACAGCCGGGCGGCGCTGCCGCCACAGCGCATCCGGAAGATGTGACCTTCAAAATTTTACGCCCGGCGACCTTCACTCCGTGCCAACCACCGACTACGACCCCAGAGTCAAGCCAAGTTACAAGGCGTTCCGATTATCCGCCATTACCGGCGGGTCACGAGCAGATGGATGCTGCGCCATACTACGTATCCAGCCAAACCCTGACTCCGACACCACAAACGCCACAGGTTACACCGACTACAACCCCACAGTCAAGCCAAGTTACGAGAAGTTGTGATTACCCGCTCTTACCGGCGGGGCATGAAAAGATGGACGCGGCGCCGTACTTCGCATCCAGCCGAACGGTGCCTCCGACGCCACAAACGCCACAAGCTACAGGGAGCGTTGATTACCCGCTATTGCCGACAGTGCACGAGGAAATGGATGCCGCAGCTGTGACTGTCTCTGCAAGCCCTCCTGCTCAGGTTAAGACAACTACAGGATGCAGCATGACTTCAACCTATCGCAAGCGTCAAGTGTCCCCGCAACGTCTGCACACAGAACGGGTGAGTCGTCCTCATTTCACTGTTCTGATCAGGCCACTTAACAAAGTGCATGTCACAAACATCCCGAAACAGGCTATTACCAACGCAATAGAGCAAAGCGCTCCGTCTCAGTATTTTTCGGATATGGCCATTCTCCGCTTTGATTCTGCTGCTAACTGCATCCGCATAACTGTCAGGGACGCTGAGCATTTCAAGAAGCTGTGTACATTGACCCGTTTAATCGCGCGAACGCGGGATTCTGTCCAAGCGTTCGATGTGGACACGTCCCCACTGAAGCAGCCTGCGGTTGGCAGCACGTGAGGTGTGATCAGAATTAGAGAAGGCCTCACGATGGACTATATCATGGCACATCTGCGCTGCGAGACAGCTGAAATCACAGACATACGCATGCTCGGCAAGACAAATTTGCTACTTCTGACCTTCGCATCAGACGCATTACCTTCTCGGCTAGTATTCGACTACGAGATTACACGAATCCGTGAATACCGCCCGCGCCCAGTCGCATGTTATAACTGTCACCGAATCGGCCATGTAGCCAAATACTGCTCGTTTCCCGCCGTTTGTCGGGATTGCGGTAAGAACCCGCACCCTGAGGACCCCGGCTGCAAGCAGTTTCCTCATTGCGTAGCCTGCGGCGCTTCCACGCATATCGCCCTGAGTGCCCAGTGCCCGGCTCGAGCTTATGCAAAGCCTGTCGACAAATCGGCACCTAAGGAGTCGGATGAACCGAATACGCATCAGGTGACATCCTCACATACTGTCTCCAAACATGTATCATATGCTGAAAAGACCTCTTCTCCAGGTTTAGCCGAGGTCATTGAGAGCCTCAGAGCAGAAATATCTGAACTACGCCAGGAAAATCAGCGTCTCCGGGAGATGATAACTAAGGACAAGATAACAATGGACACCCGAACTCGTTCCCAGACTCCGCAACGCAGCCGCTCACAGAAGGGCCGCAAAAGCCGTTCGCCTACCCGCCGGCCGCAACCGGTCACAGCGTCTGATTCCGCCTATACCCACATGCTCGGGCTAATCCGACAGGAACGCGCCCAAGAGACACAGAAGCTGGAAGAAACTCTGCGAAAGGAAGTTAATGCAACTCTTACTGCTGCCCTCACTTCCATGCAGAGCCATCTGCAGACTATGTTTGAGGAGTTCCAACGTACCACACTCACAGACGATAGTAAGCGCCGTAAATCTGTGCCCCTTTCATGAGCACTATGGCTCATGGGATTCAATGGAACTGCAGAAGCTTCAATCAGAACGGTCCTACCCTTCGTACATTTGTGCCTCAGCGCCGTCCTCTTTTCATACTTCTTCAAGAAACGCGCGGTCCTTGTAAAATTCCTGGTTACTGCACTTACCAGACACCTACTATCCAACATAAAAACGGCCGTTCAGAGGGACAGGCGGCCGTCTTAATCCGAAACGATTGTCCTTCCACTCAGCTCTCGCTTCAATCCCTTTGCTCTTCCACTCGTGAGATTGTTGCAGTAAAAATCTTCCCCCCTGGCCAAAAACCTTTCGTCGTAGCATCGGCCTATTTCCGGCCAGGTAACGTCATGGCAGAACCCTGTTCCTGGCTCCCTGACCTTGAAAACGCAGCACACCCTTATCCTATTCTTATTGGCGGAGATTTCAACGCACATCACGCAGCCTGGAGCTCATCTCAGCCTAACCAACGTGGTAAACACCTATATGACGCCCTTGATCAAACTCTTCTTACCCTGTGCAACGAACCTAACGTGCCGACCCGTATCGGTCTCCATCCCTCTCAAGCAGACACTACACTGGACCTTACATTCTCATCACCGCGTCTTATTCGGCGCTGGGAAGTCCTTTCTAATTCTTGGGGTAGTGATCACTTGCCCATCTTGCTCACTCTCAATCGTAAATGTCTTCGCGTTCGGACAACACGTTCGTTTTTCAACTGGGACAAGTTTCGTGCTAATACTACGACCCCCTTCTCGGATATTGACTCCTTTCTGTCTGTACTCCGAGATGCCCGCACTCAAGCTCTCGAATATATCCCCTGTGACGATTCCACAGTTGGCATGGATGCTCACCTGGCTAACCTTTGGCGTCGCGCAGATCACCTCACGCAACGTTTTCGGACACGCGGAAAACGTCACAAAGATCTCGTGCTTCTTCGACGACAATTCAAGCTTATCCGGGCATACCAGCTTCACCTGCAAAGTGAGGCTTGGCACTCTACATGCGACCGTCTTGGACAAGTACCGGGCCTATCACAACTTTGGCGCATCTTTCGTGGCCTAAATGGCAAGGCACGCGGGGCACCACCTCTCGCTGATCTCCTTCTCAATGGCAACCCGGCTGATGTTGAAGATGAAGTTATACGCACCTTTTTCCCACACGCCAGCCTAATGCCTCCACCAGCAGTTTCCATTTTCCCAGTCGGAAACCCTGATCCAGACCTGGATCGCCCATTCTCAAAGGGAGAACTGCAAGCAGCCCTCGGAAGAGGCCGAGCTCGCGCCACACCCGGGCACGACCGAGTTAGTTGGCAGGAGCTTAGCAATCTCGACTCGGCAGCCCAGGATGCCCTTCTCGACATCATTAATTCTTACTGGGAGACCGGAACGGTACCGGATAACCTCAAGCTTTCTCTTATTCTTCCTATCCCTAAACCTGGCAAAAACCCTCGACTTCCTAGTAATTTGCGTCCAATTGCACTGACTTCACATCTCTGTAAACTCATCGAGCGCCTGCTGCATACCCGGATTAGTCACTACATTGAATACGTCAGTCCTGGATTTCATCCAGCTCAAGCCGGCTTCCGCCCTAACCTTGGAACGCATGACTGCCTTTGGCTTTTGCGAAGAGTTCTGAATAGAGCTCATCGTAAAACGCTACCTGACTATCTCCTGGCTGTCGATATACACAAAGCTTTTGACAATGTTCGCCATGAGGTTATCCTGGAGGAACTCGCCAAACGCTTTCCTAGTAATCGTGCCCAAATCTGGATCCGCAATTTTTTGACATCTAGACCCATTCAGCTACATGGCAAAGCTCCGGGATGGGTGCCCAAAACCTATTACTTGGATAGGGGTGTACCTCAGGGCTCCATTCTCGGACCCATATTGTTCAACTTGGCCATGACACGCGTCGCCGAGAATCTGGAAATCAGCACAAGCGCAAGATTCGCTATATATGCCGATGATATTACCGTCTGGACTGAGGCAGCGGATTACGTAGACAAATATTCTATGGAGACTGAACTTCAGGCGGCCCTTCTTTGTCTTGAAGATACACTAACCAAAATTGGCCTCGAACTCGCACCACATAAAACAGAATTGATTAGTATCGACGGAAAACATAAAACCAACCCCAGTATGCAGATCCATCTTCACATCGGAGGCAACACCATCACCTCCTCAAATGGGCAAATCCGCATTCTTGGCCTGCCCATATCAAGCTGCAACAGCCCCCAGAAATGGGTTCGTCAGTTACAACGCCTTTGGCCAGCACTGCTACATACTATTCGTCGCCTGTCCAACCGGCATGGCGGTGCGCGGCAGCATGCCTGCCGTGCGATGGCCAGAGCAGCGGCGGTCGGAAAAATCCTCTATGGTACACCGGTCCTCCAACTGTCGAAGACTGACTTCGCTAAGGTCGAACGCCTTCATCGCGCTACACTGCGCACTATTACCGGTCTACCTAAGCACACTCCTATAGCCGAACTTGAGCGTTTGGCCGCTCTTCCACCGCTCACTACCATCGTTACCGAGTCACAGACGCGTCATCGAATACGTCTAGAGAACACTGTCCAGGGGCGTCGCCTGCTGGCCTGGGATGAACAGCGTAACGACAAAACACCAGCCCTATATGCATCACTTCCCCCTTGGGAGATGCCAGTAGTCACACGCGTCCATCGCCGACCTATAAACCGCGATTTTGTCATTCCCCGGGAGCTCCTAGCTGCCCATCACCGACAAGAGCGAATCCCCGATACGACTGACATATACACCGACGCATCCATTACAAGCGAATTCGCATCTATGGCCTGGGTATGCGATGACAACCCTTCCCTTTCAGGCGCTTATGCCTGCCATCTACCTCAGGGTACCCCTCTTCACGCTGAACTCCTCGCGATTTGGGGAGCCTTGTCAGGAGTGCCTTGCACCGGAACTGGGTCACTACGTATTCTTACTGATTCCTTTGAAGCTTACAAGGAAATCGCTACTCCGGGTTCACAAGATGCAACAGCTACGGCTATACAGCGCCTCCTTAAACGCCACCAACTCGCGACCAGAACTGTCGCTATTCACTGGACCCCAGGTCACTCGGACGAATCAGGGGGCAATGCGGCGGCACACGCCGCGGCTGCCTTGGCAGGTGGGATGTCCACATTTACTTCCCCACCCCCCTTGCTTCATCCTTATTCGACCTTGGGCGGGCAACTCACCCCTTCTCTTGCCCTTATGCACTATACTCGGACCAGTCTTCGTAGCCTCAGTCAGCATCGCATGCAGGTGGCCACACCAGACCCACCTTTTACGAGAAGAACCCACCTCACCCGAAGTCAAGAAGTCTTTTTGAATAAGCTCATCGCCCATGCGGCTTACACGCCACATATTATGGCCCGCTGGCGTCAGTATAAAGAGAAAATGATTACGTGCCCCCACTGTACGACTCTAACCTGCGGCGGCATATCTCATTTACTTTGGGAATGCCCTGCTTTTTCTACTGGACGCCCCGAGATCGAACCCTACCGCCTGAACTACCGTTCCCTTCTAGAAACTGATGCAAACACACAGATGATATTTGCCAAGTATGGCTCGCTTAGTGGCCTGGTTAGAGCAATGTGATTCGAGTGACGACCTAAATAAACAATGAAGATTATGTCTACTCCCCTTTATCCCCATCCATGGCCATGAGCCTTCCCATTCAATAAAGGACATTCAATCAATCAATAACAGATAATTTTTTTAATCGATATTTTTTTTAATTGGCATCAGTAGGGTATGAGATGAAGGATGAATAAATGATTAAATGAATGGAAAATGGTTGGCTGATTTTATGAAGTCCAGAAGTGAGCGATGATGAGGTCCCTGCGTCCAAGTGACATATGAGGCAGGATTGGTTGCTGAAAGGCCAGCTATCCTCAGGTGCCGGATTCGTGTTGGTTTGAGGGCTGGGCAGTCCCACAGCAAGTGGTGGATGTCGGCCTCGACATCTTCGTTTTTACAGATCGGGCATCCTGGGCGAGGATATAAGTGTTGGAAGTATGACCACGTCCTAGTTACAGCTGGTGTAAGGGCAACACCGACCCGGATCCTCCTAAGAGCAACCTCCTCTGCACGGGTGAGACCGCGGGGAAGGGATATCGCACACGGAGGGATAAGTGCACGTGTGCGGCGCTGGAAGTGCTCCTTTCTTGACAAAAGGAGGGTAGCGTCGTCGACTTCGAGAAGCCGTGGGATTGATGCGTCTTGGTTCACGAGGCAGGTTGCTTGACTTTGGGAAGGCAGCAGATCCCGTGGGACCCGCTCAATGCGTATTGACTGTGGGATGCGCGCCGCAAGCTGGTGGATGTCTTGGCAAATTTTAGGGCAGCGGCTGACACGTCGAAGCAGACGTACTGCTTGAAGTGCGTCAGCGCGGATGATAATTAAAAGAGAGAATTCAGTGCCGGCAAAGTCAACATTTACGTGCCTCTCGTAGTAATGCCGTATTTCAATAAAGATCGAAGGAAAATCGTTGAGTATAAACAGCCTTCTAGGCTGACTCAGAAAAGAAGGCTGCCATTTCTGAAAGCCTTCTTTTCGTGTCAAGTAATGGTCCCAGCCACGTGCTCTTCACATTCATATTCTCACAATGACATAGGCGACTTTCATAGGGAGGCTCAGCTTATGCTCTTGAATATTGTACAACTGCTTGTAAACATCATCATCATCAGTCTGACTATACCCACTGCAGGGCGAAGGCCTCTCCCATATTTCTCCACTTAACCCGGTTCTGTGCTAGCTGCATCCACTTGACCCCTGCGAACTTCTTAAACTCATCCGCCTACCTAACTTTCTGCCGCCCCCTGCTACGCTTTCCTTACCTTGGAATCCACTTTGTTACCCTAAGCGACCATCGGTTATCCTCTCTTCGCACTACATGTCCTGCCCATGCCCATTTCTTCTTCTTAATTTCCACTAGAATGTCGGTAACCAAGATACTTTGTTGGGCGAGTTGGTACTTATTATTAATATAAACAGCGCGAACACGAAGACAAAGGACAAGATAAAAGAAAGCCACAGTACAAGCGCTGACTCACAACTATGCCTAAGCCCTTTACTCCAAGGCCCAGAAAAAACAAACATGAAGAAAACGAAACCACCGCAGGAGTAAAAATGGGTACAAGCGTCCCCTGGCCTGGCGCTCGGCTTTTCCAGGGGTGTGCGTTTGGGAGAAGCTGCGTAAACCCCGCTGCGCGCCCCTCCTCCGCAGTGGGCCCAAACCCAGTTTCGAACCTCGCAGCCTGCAAAGGTGGTTCTCTTTGTCTTGCAAAGGTACTTCCTTTGAGCCTCACCTGAAGTGCTTCCTTAGAGCCTTAGCTGCAGCAGTCGTCCTGTTTGTCCAATTATATAGGACAAACAGGACGATGTATTAATAAGAGACTACAGGAACACCGGAACAACTTGGAAAGTGGAAAGGACAAAACGTTTCTGGTATCACATTGCCATTCATGTGAAATAATGAAGAAGGAGAAGAAGAAGTGCACTCCTAAGTTTGACAAGGTTAGGATTTTGTATCGCCACAAAGAGAAGATGACGAGGAAGATAGTGGAATCATATTTTATTTCAACGGACAATAAGTGTGTCAGCAAGACTTCTCTTGCTCTTTCAAGCAAAGAGGTGTCTTTTTTAAGTGATATTTTTGTGCAGCCGGTGAACCCAGGGGTTGTTTCACGTGACTGTTTCGTTTTCTTCATGTTTGTTTTTTCTGGGCCTTGGAGTAAAGGGCTTAGGCATAGTTGTGAGGCAGCGCTTGCACTGTGGCTTTCTTTTATCTTGTTCTTTGTCTTCGTGTTCCCGCTGTTTATATTAATAATGTCGGTAACTTGAGTTATTTCTCTGACCCACTCTGCACGCTTTCTATCTCTAAATGTTACCCCTACCATTTTTCGTTCCATAGCCCTCTCGGTTGTCCTCAACTTAAGTAGAACTTTCTTGGTTAGTCTCCAGGTTTCAGCCCCATTGGTGAGTACAGGCAAGACGCAACTGTTGTATACTTTCCTCTTGAGCGATACCGGTAAATTGCTAGTCATAATCTGCGAGTGCTTGCCAAATGCGCTCCATACCAATCTTATTCTACTTGTTATTTCCTTTTCATGGTCCGGATCTGCGGTTATTGCCTGTCCTAAGTAGACATATTCGCCTACTACTTCCAGTACTTCGCTACCTAATGTAAACTGCTGTTCCTTCCCGAGGCTGTTGAACATTACCTTAGTCTTCTGCATATTGATTTTCAAGCCTACCTTTCTACGTTTCCTGTCTAGGTCATCAATCATTATTTGCAGTTAATCCCCTGAGTTGCTTAGCAAGGCAATGTCATCAACAAATCGCAGATGTCTGAGGTATTCTCCATCTACCCTTATCCCTAACTGCTCCCATTCCAAGTCTCTGAATGCTTCCTCTAAGCAAGCTGTGAATAGTACTGGGGAGTACTATTACTTGTAAACAATAAAGTGTTTTTACGAACGAACTGGGCTCCACTTTATTGATGTAAGCCAAGAAGTGGGCTTAAAGGTTTAGCAGGTTTTATTTAATCGGGAATACAATAGGACGTGAACCTTGCGTGTTCAACCATCATGATGGCTTCTTCGTTCTATGCTTGCCATAGTTTCAGAAGTTTCCAGTGCTGCCGTCAGTCTCACAAGAGCCGAGATTAGAAGTGCGCTCCTTCTGCACACCGCAGGCCAATTCATCAGCACATGCATGCGAAGCGGTCATGACAGGATGGCATGTTTGTATAGAAAAGAGAGAAAAAAAGACCTTAGTCACAAAACACTCACACTATACTCCGCTACGACCTCGGTACAGCTCGCAGTACGAAGGCTTCCACCGAAGAGTCCACATCCCTCCAGGTCCATGTGTTACAAGACGTATATAAAAAAGGGAAGAATAAATGTTAAGCGGCAGAGAAGGAAACTGATGGAAAAGGGAATAATTTTTCTTGAGGCAGGGTGCTTATTCTATGCTTTCTTTTCGCTCATTTCCTGGGCAGCTCGAGATAGACAAGTACACGGGGAAACATACACGTTTGTACGAGGCGAGAGCCAAGAAATCCCTGCTGCCAAGGTTTCTGTGTAAGGCACAGGTTAAGAGTGTGAAAAAAAAAAAAAAAAAGTACATCAAAAGAGCGAAGAGAAAAGAAAATTCCCGCGGTTTTGCGCCTTGCATGACAAACTGCCCCGCGGTATGCGCAAGCCCAATTGCCATCGCGGCGCGTACAAAGACACAGTCGCTATTAAAGTGTTTTATATCGGCGCAGTGGACGCCATTTCCATGGCTGCCGGGAGCCCCCTTTACAAATACGACGGCTGCCTAACCAGACGAGGCACGTGAGGTATTTACGAGCGCCGTGCGTGGTTTATGAACGGGACACGCCACAGGGGCAAGCGGCCCCGCGAAGCCCCGGGGGGCTCCAAGAGGGCACTGTCTGTTGCGGGAGCGGGGCTGCGGCGTTGTGGGTGAAAAAAATTCGGAGGCGTTTAAGCCCCGCCTTAAAGGTATGGGTCTTTCAGCGCCCGTTTGTCCTCGTAGCTATCGCTTCACAAACATAGACGCATATTTTTTTCTTTGTTTATTTTTTATTTGCCGCAAGACATGCGTGACCTCTTTTAAACCAAGTTGAACGAACGTGCTTCTGTAGCCTAAGGACGTCTTCTGACTCACAACCCTAAGGTCAAATCTACTTTCTTTCTGAGGTGCAATTAATTTACTTTACGTCCTTAAATGGCGTGATGACGTTTGAGTATTGGCTCAGACCTCATACGAACCATTTTTCTTGTTCTCATTAATTTCGATTCCGTGTGACGTCACGAGTCACGACCCTCTCCATCAATCCTAATTTTTCACTGGAAGGGATTTTTAATGTCGCTGTAAAAGTCAGATCGACATTATTTGCGCTGGAAGGCAACTGGGTGCTACACCATGGTCACTCAAAAGGGTAATCCGTGGATCGGTGAAGACGGTTACTAAGGAAGGAACGGCTCAGTACCTCTTTAAGGCTACGTGGTTATCTCAACGATACCGTTGAAGTAGGGATGAAAGAAACATCGAGAACAAACCTCAGTCGACGACTTTAGAAAACATTTCTACCATTAAGGGTTTTGTAACGTCCATTAACCAAAAAAAACAAAAACAACAACAACAACTCCTGGAGGTCTGAATTTCCCCTGTACCGAAAGTCAGGGGGCAGATCAGACCACATGATTTGCGGGGATAGTCCAGTGCAGATGCCGATTGAAAGGGTTGATTGATGATAAGTGCGGGACTGCTTTATCTGCTTTATGTATATCTGGTGAGATGCGCATGATCATAACGATGGTTAACGGTCTTCGTGGCCAGAACATAGACATCTCCAAGTCGTTCGATTAAACACACAACTTACCAAAGAGCCATGCAGTAATTCCGTCAGGTGTTCAATAAGTTACTACATAAATAAGCAAAAATAAATTATGCGCCATCTTCACCAGCGGAAAACGGAACAAGCGATTTGTATAGAAACTAATCATTCACTCAGAAAATTGTTAGATTAATCAGAAAGCTAAGCAAATACATTGATAAGTCGAACATTCTTGATTAGATGAAGTTCTTTTAATTGATGGCGGATTTTTCGCCCTAAAGAAGTATCATTTTTGAGAAACCTATTGGTGTGAAGTGCTATCTTTTCGCTCATTGCTCTACACAGACACCAACCGGTCACCCAGTCATTGTAATTAGATCGTCATGTCACTAAGTTTGTCCCATCACGAATTACTTGAGAACTTGTTATATTGTTTCTATTTTACTCGCTAGCACGATCCATACCTTCCTCTATTATTCTTTTCATCGCTCCCTCAACCCAGACACACTCAGCCTATTCTTAACTCATCTGTTATTCATCCATTCACTCAGTCATTGGCCTGAACATACGACGCCGACATTGCTTCGCCACACATTTCACAAAAAATTATTTCATCCCATAAATATAAATCTTCGTTTGCAAAATAGCTCGATGACTGTTTCCCGACAATTTCCGACCGATAAACCAAAATCCTTACAGTCTTTCAGTGGACTACATGACTCGCGTTCGTATCATAGTAATTGTGGACGTCTTGGTTGGATCTCTTTACCTATATATCTTATGTGCGAAAGAGAGTTTTCTCATCAGCGCAACAAGAAATTAGTGATAGTGGCAGCAGAAACTCAATACGAAATATAGAGAGTGAGTCAAAGCCTTAAATAGCTTGCGTGAAATGGCGCGGTAACTCCACAAACTTTTCAGTACGTTGGCTATGTTCAAATGCATAGACCAGCGCGTACAACAGGTTGTCTTACTAAATCACAACTGCCTATTAAACACTGCAGCTTCAGAACCTACAAACTTATTCATAAAAGATTCCATCCTCCTCTCACATCTGGCCAAGGATATATGATGAAACCGCCAATTCATAACATGCTATTTCTAACAGATGCTTCAATACAATCAGTAAAGTAGCCACCACCCCCATGCGGCGTCTGGAAGTCTATTAAAACAGAAATCAGTAACGTAAGCTCAGCTTAGGGTATTGCCCTATAGAGTATGGTAATATCTTTTGCAAGTCTCAAACCTGCGTAGGCTACACGAAAAGGGCGGTGCAGCATAGGCGTTGCAAACTCCAGCTTCTAAAAATATCGTATGTACGAAATCTAAAAAAATATATAATGTAATAAAGGAAGTTATTTAGCTTAATGTGGCTGAAAATGTAAACTATAGAAGCAACTTTGAGTAAGTTTCTTTGGCGCTAGACCTGCGATGTGCTTATTCCTTGAGTTTTTCTAAACGTGTTCATAGTCGCTGGCTTTCCTTCTGTAGGTTGATTGATGGCTATTACAAAAAATTGTTGCGCTTGGTGGTATGAATTCATTGCTCCCTGCATTCTCTTCACGTCTTCGCTCGTTAGCCCGTGATTCTGCATACGAAACGGTTGCAATAATCCTTTTTTGTCCCTGTTCTTCTGGCACTTCTTACCTATGGTATTGACAGGGATCAATTTCCCACTGCGAAGCAGCTCTACTGCGCCTACTCTTCAACCCTTTATCATACTCGATACCAAATCCATATATCATGGACGTTAGTCATACGACTACAGATGACACCTCTGATATGCCGGCAGCTAGAGCCGGGAATTCTGTTTTTATTGGCCAGAAATCATCACGTGGTCCCAGGGTGGTCACGCCATTGATTTCTTAGTTAAGACAGGTTTTCGCCTATTGTAGCGCCGTTCATGGTGCTATATGGAAGAAAGCCGGTAGGAATTAACCCTAATCAAAACACATTCAGTATTACTCACCATTACGACGCTGGTGGATAGCCAAGCTTTCAGCACAGCCTGACTGTTATGGAGGCCGGATAACGCCTGTGCGGGCCGAATAAAATGTGCAATGCATGCCACAGTGCGCGATTAAAAGAATACCAATGCTGAATACACACTTCTCAACAGAGAGAGAGAGAGAGAGAGAAAGAGAGAAAATGTATAGGCAATAAGCAAATTCGCACGGCCATAAATTGCATAAAAGATAATATCAATACAAGTACTACAAAGCAAAGCTATAAACGCTGGATATAAAGATCAGTTGTGTCGTGCAGTATCGCCCCAGTTAATCGGTACGTTTATAGCGATGAAATGAAAAAAAGAATACCGGGAACCGTGAAAAACGGCTCCCAGCCGCTCCATACCATCAGTGAGTACCCTTTCGCACGCGTTGCCCCTTCGTGTATATCCCCGGGAGTGTGATTTGCGGTGTGCCAGGGAGCACACAGTTCCGCGCACACACACATACACACACACGACCGCCGCGGCAGCGGTCGTCGCGATATGCGTTGCAGCCGCTGGCTGAGCTGCCCTGACCCCTGCGGCGGACTTTCTTGGCGATCCCCTCTTCCCCTGCGTGCGCCTTCGCAAGCGCTCGGGGTGTTATTCGCTCGCCGCTGTCAAGCACGTCTGATTGTTCTCCACCACAGGGCCGTGTAGGGCAGCCGTTGGGAACGCGACGCCGGTTCGCTATGCTTTGTCGTGGCGGAAAAAAATAATTGACAAAGAGAAACATAAAGTTCGGGGTAACTATTTTCGCCTCTTCCTCGGTGTTTTCCCACATATACGACAACTGCATACCTCTCCGGTGCTGTGTCTTGAGCCTTTTTCTTTTTCTTGAATGAGGTTTCTGGGCCTGCGCCTTTTTTTTTATTCGTGATGGCACAACTACAATTGTATCCTTGACAATTTGACCCTTGGTGCTGCTGATGAATTTCACACGACAGATGAATTTTATATTATTTTGTAGACCAGTAAAGTCTTTTGTATTGTTTACTTATGCATTGTCTACTAGTATTGAGCGTGGCGATCTCTGTGTAAATGGTCATTGCCAATATTGACTACGAACACTCTCTCACCTCTTCATCATCATCGCATTCACCCCCGCTCCCCCCCCCCCTCTCTCACTCTACAATTAGCACTCTCTCGTGAAAGCCGAAAATTATATGCCGATCAATATCCTCATCCCGTCTACCCACCTAACTCTTGTTTCACTCGGTATCCATTGAGTTATCCTATACGCTACCATAGCGTAAATTTCCTTCGCGTAGCATGCTTTGTCTATCCCCACTTAACGCGATAGCAGTCTATTCTCGAGCCAGCCAAGCTGATGTATCTCTGAGCTTTGAAACACCTGTGACTATAGAAGACCTGAGGAGGGGTTACTGAACTGTATTTGAAGAAGGCAGCAGTTATCGCCTGAAGATTCCATGGAAACATCAATTGCTTCGCGATGGAAACAAAGAGCAAAATGGCTATAAAGAAAGCACAGGCGCAGTAAATATGGTAGACAGCTTAACCGTACCGTGTGAGGAAAGGAACGAAGGAAGAAGTGAAGTATTAATGATAAATAGGAGCAGCACAGTAGCATGCGCAAGTACAGTGCTGGCAATGACTCTGTTGTTAGAGCATTCGCAAGCTTAGCGCAAATTCCCTGGTTTGTACAGCCGTGTTTCGACGAAAGTGACGCCGCAAAAATGTGGGGTACGCTAAACCCCGCTTTTATAGGTATCACATGACAGCATTAATAGTTGCAGTATGCCGACTCCTCGTACGCATACACGTACTTTGCTGCCCGTTTCATCACTGATAGATTAATTATGTCTGTATTATTTCAACGTACACTTTATACAGTCCTAAGCAACCAAATTATGTCAAAGCTCACCCAAGACAAAAAAAAATTGTTAATAACTGATAAATAAAGTTTGCCTATGCTATTTCTAACGTACAATTCAGCATCTAGCCACAAGCAACCACATTATGTCAAAGCCCACACAACACAAAAATTGCTGATGGTTTAGCTTGATTAAACATAGTGTGTAAGTGAAAGTTTCGTTACTAATGGTTACACGCGCTAAAGCTCCATAGTTAAAGGAAAAGAAGCCAGTCAAATGGAGCAAGAAAATTCGGAAGACGCAAAGAAGCACAAGACAGAAGGGAAAAAGAAGAAGACGGTGCGCATGCGCGATTCTAACTTGCGCCCGTCAAGATGACCTTGACTTGGCGTAGCGCAGCTTTCGCTACAATACAAAGCCTCACTTTAAGCCTCGTGAACGTGCCTGAGGTACTTAGGGGAAGCATGTGGTATTCAGGATATAATGTGCTCAGAGGGTTCGATTTGTGCCTTACCCTCGTATCTCAGAGTAGCTAAGAATTAACTGGCAGCTCCTGCCATGTCACGTGGTCTCGTCACGTCGCACAAGTCGGTGACTATGGTGGGCCCGACCATTTCTGTGCGACCAGCCAGAGGCATGCCCGTGAGAGTGAACCCGGGAACTGTGCTAAACTAGCCGCTGTGGCTTTGTTGCTGAGATGCTTGGCTAAGCTCGGATACCCGGGTTCGAACCCGACCGCGGAGGTCGAGTTTCGATGAAGGCGTTTCACCTTAATCGAAAGTCGATGCTTCGGTGTTTTGTGTGATGTCAGCGCGCGTTAAATGCTATTTGGGCAAGTACAAAGTTTTGTACGTTGACTGGCGAAATATTAGGCTGCCTATGGGGTAAAACGTACCATGCGACGAACAGTTTTTGAAGAATTCGACATCGCACAACATAAGCGCAATTTCCAGTCATTAAATGAAGAACAGAATAATTTCACTATTTTTGGACCAAACATCTAAATCCGCTTCTCTTAACAGCGCTCAGGAGACCTCGAAGAACGGACGGCCAGGTTTATGTGAACCCTTTGAGCTCTGGAAAATCTAGCCCTATCTGAAGGTAGGCTGTAAAACCAGCAAATGCGTTCGTGCATTCCCATACGGAAATGCCATATCTTGTCCTGATTTATTTTATGTATGACCAGATTTAAATATATCAAACGACAAATAAGGCCACATTTGGCCATATATGACAATATATTAAGCTTGATGTGGCCAGATCGGAGCTATAGATCTGCCTTATTTGCCTCAGATCTGGCCTAAAACACACCTTAATTTGCCCAGGTCTGGCCTGATCTGGGCAGAAACGCAGCCCCGATGTGGCCTATGTTGACTTTAAATTCCCCCTTCAGTGAATTGGCGTGTTTCCCCGAATCGGAGACACAAGTAGCAAAAAGTGGCTTGTTTGCAACATCTGTAGGCTGGCGATTCGCGAATCAAAAATAATAGTTTGCAATTATAAATATATGGCCTCATTTTTTCATGCATGTTTTTTTTTTATTCTGCATGCCTGTGCAATCCCATATAGACATTCTTCACTTGTTCAAAAAATTAATTCCTTAAAGACAAGCAGACAAGCATTGGTGAATATGTTACCAGAAAAGCATGGGTTGCTCATATGCACTATAAAATTTGCAATTCATATGACTCTCATGTAATCACGTATTTTGCTTGGTTTATGTGTTTAGCGTCCCAAGGCAACTCAAACTATGAGAAACACTCTAGTGTAGGCCTTTGGAAATTTCAACCATCTGGGTTCTTTAACGTGCACTGACATCCCACAGCCCAGACACCTCTCTGTTTCACCTCCATCGAAACACAGCCGCCGGCAGCAGGGTTCCAACTCAGGTAATCCGTAACAGTAATCGGGCATGTTAACAATTGCACCACTGCTACGGGGTACATCACATATGTATATTCTGTAATATGTGTACTCTGCAATGTGTGCGCTACATCACATTGCATATTCTGTCATGTGTGCGCATGTGTGTATCAGTTTTATATACACATGTGCATGCATTACAGAGTACATTTTTAAGGGCAAAATCTGAACAACTTCCAAAACACGGTGTTGCTTGAGATATATTCACATTTATTGTGATTACAAAGTATATAAATACAAATAGATAGTCACTGTAGAACTTTGTAGAAGTCATGATGTTGACCCGCCTCGAAGCAGGCAGCAAACGATGAAACCAACTATACATACACACTATTCGCATTATTACGAAATGTCAATTGCAATACGCACATAATGCATCGAAAAAAAAAATCAAACAACAGATGAAAGAATCTGCACCACATTAAAGGGATAAAATCAAGGAACACCTTAAAATCAATCAATCATTTCTTTATTTTGTTTAAAAAAGAAGAGTACGGGACTAAAATCTCGGAGAGCTTTATGAGGTCCCGGCGCCTTACAATTAGGCAAACAGCAAGATGACGGCCAGTCATAATCCAATTTACAAAAATAGCCAAGTAGCAAAGAGTATGGAACAATACACTGTGAAAGAAGGCCAGGTCGAGACGCCAAAGTCGTGACGGCAAGGCAAGGTACGCCGTGTCAGCGTTTTTATCTGATGGAGAACCCAGGCGCGTGCTGGAGCCGGCGCCGCGGGACGATGACGATGGTATGTACAAAAGAAAGAAGAAGATTATGGTATGTACAAATGAAAGAAGATCCGTGGAAGGCTCACAATACACTGAAAGTGGCAAACACAGAGAAAACAAATAAATGAAAATGTCAGTACAAATAATTAACAGTAAAATACAATCTGTAAAAAAGAACGCGAATAAAATGGAATCCTTATTTTAGTCTTGCGAAAAAGCAAGTTGGAAAAATCATTTGACCATATCGTTTTAGGAAGTTTAGGAAGCTAGGGTAGCGTGTAAGATAAAGATTGTTCATCATAGGATGTTCTTGAGGTGGGCACGGACCACATTTCTTTGTATCTGATTTGACGATCGCTTGTGTTCACCTGTAGTTTTGCAAGACGAATTGCATAATTCCTGTGAAATTTAACGAAAGTTTTCTAACGTACCATCCACCTGTAATTGTACAAGCAAACTACAGAACGAAAATCATACTTTGAAAAGCATATCGTATGTATATATTCCAGGATCAGTTTTTCTGCATACATGATATATGAATTGCAATATGCATGTTGATATTTTCGAGACTAAATTATGGATTTCTTTTGTCCCATACACCATTTACGCTTCCCTGAGGAGGATGTCTCGAAACTTTGTCAGAGGAAACACTGAAGGGCATTCATTCATCCCAAACTACCCTTGAGTGAAGGGAGCAGCTGTTTTTCTAGCTCGTCAGAGGAGAGGTGAAGTGTCAAGTCGAGGTGTGTTAGTAAATCTTTGACATAGTAGTGTGCCGCATTAAGAAAATAAAGCTGTTCTTGTGCTCTTTACTCCACGCAATGGACGATGGCAATATTAAAAAGGCAATTGAGCATACATAAAGCCCTGAAAGCCGCTAACCAAATAAAGGAGATTCCTGGAAAAGTCTCTGAAGGTGACCAAGAGTTGCCTGAAGCAAACACCGGTCCGAAAACTGAGGGCAGAATCAGAGACTACAATATGTCGAGGCTATCATAAAAATCAAAACAAATGTGCTGGACTACTCTGCTTCTTCAAATTCTGCAGCTGGCAGAATACACTCCCAGAATTCACTAGCCATCTCAATCAGCATTACACAGTAAGAATTGAATGAATTTTCAGAAAACACTGGCACTTAGTGCTTAGGACAAAACACCAAAACATTCCCATGAAAATTTTGTTTCGGCTGTACAAACATTTAAACGTATAAAAACTCAGGTCTAGCAAATAATTGGACATCACTGGAATATATGCAAAGAACTCAAGGCGCCTCTGTACATGGGACACTGCATTGAATACATTTTTCCAGATAACATAAAGCATTAAATCATGACACACACAGTTTAAAACACGGAAATGTAAAAGCACATCATCTGGAAACTGTACAATACAAGAGAGAATAAAGGACAAAAAATCACTTACTTCATAGCCTGAGTGGCAGCAAAATAGTTACTGAACATTTTCAACAGCCTAGTCAATGATGCATACAAATGTGCTCTAAACTGTAACTTAACTCCACTTCACGGTTCTCTGCTTATGTGAAAAGCAAAAGCTTTCAAAAATGCTACTTCCTACTCCTCTGGCTAAAATCCGTACAAACAGAACTAGCAGAGGCTATTGGAATCGCCCATATTCAGTTCCTAACAAGTGCATGACTATATAAGGAAGCAGTGTTCTTCATGAGAAACTGCCCTATGATTAAAAGGCCATCGACAAAAAAAAATGTGGTTGCATGTTGCTTCGTTATAATGATGTGGCTGGTCGGATTGTGTAGTTTAATGTCCCAAAGCAACCCGGACTATGAGACTCACTGAAGTAGAATGGTCTGGATGAAGTTCATCATTTGCTGATCTATATTTACTAGCCTAACCCTAGCCAAGGTTATACTAGTAGACATGGATCAGATGGCAGTAACCACTGGCAGTTAAGTAATTTCCAGTTAAACCAAGCTGCGGGGCCACAGAACTGCGTTGTATATAAGACTGTGATGCGCCATTTTGATGGCAGCAGCCCTTGGTTTGAATGATTGAGTGTCGATTGTAAGTGAGGTTGATATAAGGGTGCTGACTGTATCATATATGAACATTTGTCGTGCTTGATGCGACATATGAAGTGATAATATTACCACATGGACCACTCATGAATCAGATGGGAGAATTGAGGAAACTCTTCAATTAGCAGCTGACATCATCTTAGCTAACGCGTCAACTATTGGGCTCGAATGCTCTCCTTCTAAATCCGCGCTCCTTTTAGAGCAAAATAGGCCGCTAATTTGCTCATTCAAATCGCTTTACAAAGGCTCCCTATTCCCGTTGCACCCATCCTCCGTATCCTTGGCCTCTTCCTGCAGGATTTCCAACGCAATGATCTTATCATTAAAACATTTTAAACGCAATCCGTGCTGCAGCTTCTATGCCGCGTATCCTCACTGCAGAAGAGCTTAGACGAAGCGGACAACATGAAACTGGTCCATGATTTTACGCCTAGCCAAATTCTACGTGCCACCCCATACCTAAAGCTCAGCCGCACGGAAACCAAGTGCGTGAACGCCATGATACGTCCTGAGACTAAGGCAGTCCTAAACATACCTCGTAGCACAAGCACATCCAAACTCATTGCACTAGGCATGCATAACACCCTTCACGAACTAGTTGAAGTGCACCTAAGACGCAGTATGCAAAAGACTAGGAGCGACCGCCATGAGAGGGATATCCTCGCCTTCCTTCGCATTAACATACCCGCTGATGAGGCATTAACATTGCCAGCTATACTCACGGTCCCCTCGTTGTTAAACCTGATCCTCTAAACGCCCATTGCGGTATCACATTCCCCGCCGCGTAGCTAGCGCTAATGCCGTTCACAAGCATTACGGACAGGCTAAGGATGCCATCTGAGTAGACGCCGCATGTACAACACATATCAAGCCGTAGCACTTGGTTATAATTTAATAATACCGCAACCCCTCATTGCTCGTCTTTTATCAGACTGTATACGCTCGCGGAGGCAAAGGAGACCACCATCATCCTAACCTATGACCATTCGAATGCCCTAATGCATCCTTAGTTACTCAAAAACAGCTTCGTCCAACTTTGCCAGAGGCAGGATTCACACCCATGTCTGACGCTTGTTAAACACCCTCACCCAAAATGTACCAAGCAAGGAAGAGTTCCTGTGGGTGCCAGCTCACTCTTGCAATCTCGGAAACTATAGCCTACCAATAAATTTGGCACGAGGTTTAATTTGCCGGACTCAGGACAGCCTCGATCTGGGTTTCTCAAGGGATCGGGCGCACACCTATACAGAGCTCACGCAAACACACCATTCGGAGCGTCTGACTTACCCCAGCAACCTCTCCTCTCCCTTATCAACTAGCAGCTGATCCACTGGAGACGCATTTAGACACGCAGTCTTCATTACCCTCAGCTGCTATCCTATTATTTTGGGGCCTCTTCTGCCCACTCCCTATGCGGCAACCCTCACGTCACAGTATCCCACATCCTTTACGCCTGCCTTGCTGAACCTGCCCCACAAGGGCAGCCGGCCATCTCAAGCTGTGGGAGCACTGGGAGGATCTGCTCTCGTCTCCGGACTCGATATCGCAGCTTACTGCGGGGAGCGTGACTGTCGACGTCATGAAGAAAAGTGGCATGGGCATTTTGCATAATGCTGGGATCCTTAAAGGGCCACTGTCCAGGGAAGGCCTTTTTAAGCAGAGGAGCCCAGTGTTTCGATCTGGTACCGGAGATAGTCTGTGCAAAATGCTACAGTGACACGCGCGCCGCAAATCATCGAAAATACAATTCAAAGCTCTCTCATGCTCTCCTTCGAGAAGCCAGATTCCCCGTTTCCTGCGCTGGCCCGACGAGCCACAGTAATGACGTACGTACCGCGAACAACGTCCATTGGTCCGTCTCGCTGACTGACGGGAGAAGGATGGGCGTGGTGGTGGTGGTCTATCAGTCGCTGCGCGCTTTTCCCTCGCCACGACCAGACTGAATCCAGCGGCGCGCGCTCCCTCGGCCGATTTTTTTTTTAATTTTTTTTTTTCACGCTCGCGGAGTGCCACGCCCCACCTCCAGCCAAACGCAGAGGAGGAAGGGGAATTTGTCTTGCGGAGGCTAGACGACCTCGGGCAGGAGAGTGAAAAACCTTTGCGAGGGAACGGAAGGAGAGAAGCATGACAGAATCGGGTGATTGCGGTGGCTGTAACTGCGTTATTAGTTACTCTTTTCAAAAACATTTTGCGGCCTTGCGTTCTAGGGGCGAAGTCTCACAGTCACCGGGGAAGAAAATATTTTCGACCGGAGGGTGGACAGAGGGCCTTTAAGGGTCTAAAATTAATTTGCATCAATAAGGTCCCCCCCCCCCTCTCTCTCTCTCTCTTCGTAAAGTAGAAAGTTCAGCTAGTAGGTAACAAACCATTTAAAAACGTCGCACATAAAACACAGAAAACACAGATAGAACAGGAAGGACAACAGTGCACTAGCAACTGGATGGATGGATGGAAACAACTTTATTTAATAAAAACAAAAAAAAAAGTCTTCCAGGGTGGTCTCCTACTAGTCCAGGAGTCCACGGGCTTTTGCTTCACATAGAGCCCGATCGACCAGCCATTTCTGACCGGCGGGTTGAGCTGTCCGCAAAGCAGCCTCCCAGGAAGAAAAGGTGGGATGGGGGATAGGGGGCACTGCCTGGGGGGAAGGACATTCCCACAGGTAGTGGAAAAGTGAGGATTTTGGCTCGCCACAGGTGTCGCAGTGAGGGGGCAAGCCAGGGTGAAGGCATGAGAGACGGTAGGGGGAAATGAAACAATTCGTCTGCAACTGTCGCCATGTAGCACTGGATAAGGGTGACAAGGTGCTGTGGGGTGGTGGCAGTGTCATGCGCTTGTGTTTGTAGAATGTGGTGATTTGGTGGTATGTAGAAAGGACCGATGCGGCCTCCTGCGCGGAGTTGGGTGCCTGATCATCCGGGGCTCGGGTAGAGAGTTCTCGAGCCAGCGCATGAACGCGCTCATTACCGGGGATCGAGGCATGCCCTGGGATCCACGTTAGATTAACCGTTCGGTCGAGAGAGGTGGCGGTGGTAAGAATATGATGCGCGGCCGGTGTCGCCACGCCGTTCAGGTAGTGGCGGTATGCCGCCTGAGAATCTGTACAAATTTCGGTAATGGCTTCGTCAATGGCTGAATGGGCAAGCGCGAGTGCGATGGCGGCTCCTTCCGCTTCTGCAGGCGAATTAGTTCGAATAGTGGCGGCGGCCCCCACTCTGCCATCTATCCTACTTTAGAATTCCCTGCCGCGTCGACATAGAGGATATCAGAGCGGTTGCGGTATCTTTTGGTGTAATAGCTGGCTCTTTCCGTCTTCCCTGATAAAGGCAAGCGCCCATGTTGCGTGGTAGGGGCTTCTGGTATATGTGATCCTGCGTGCCCGGTGAGATCATGAAAGGTGTAGCACTTGCTGGGGTGGCGGTGGGTGGATTGAGACGGAGTTGGCGCAGTAGGCATCGTCCTGTTTCCGTGCGACTCAGGCGGACTAATTGGTTGGTGCGTTGAGCTTCTATTAAATCGTTCACTGTATTGTGAGTACCAGTGGCCAGCAGACGTTCTGTGCTAACCGTCCGTGGAAGACGTGGCGGAGGTTACGGCCATGCGTATTAGGATGTCCGCCTGCTCTGTTTGGCGCTTAGTGAGTATATGATATGGGAGGTGGTATGTGATTCGGCTAATGATTAACGCATTGGTCATATTGAGGGTTTCGCGTTCCGACAGCCCATGGTTGCGCACAGCCACACGCCTGATTAGTCCAGCAACCTGCTTAGTCTGTCTTTGCAAGAGTTGAAGGGTGGCGGTTGCATCAAGTGCGTTATTAATGAGAAGGCCGATAATTTTCATCTGAGACACAATGGGCAGTGGGTTTCCGTACATGTGAAGTTCAATGACAACTGATGTGTGGTCGAAGAAACACCTCTCACTCAGCTAGCATGCACCGGGAAATTCAGCAGTGTCAGCAGCATAAAAACCTAATCAAACCATGATGTAGCTGTACTAAAAACACGCGGAAGAAACCAAGAAAAAAAGAAACTAAACATACGGGTGAGCTTCGACGCACTGAGAAGAAACAAATTCCGCCAACACTGTCTTAGTGTTCGACTTAAGTGGGTTAACTAGAGATCTTTAAGGTCCTGTTCATGGTTTCCGCACTACTATTGGTAATAATAGACAACGTCGCTATATCCTGTATATTTATTCGTAATCTATATGTTATTAAATTTCATAAACAAACTGGAACCCTCTGCGACAAACCGTCCAATCGTAATGTCCGTCTCTATGAAGCTCCTCGGAATGCACGGTTTTGAGCGGAAGGTCATCAAAAGAAACTTGCACATATTTCTAGGTTCGTATATGAATTGGTGATTTTATTCCCCGGAACATTGCAGGTGATTTGATACCACTTCGAACATCCTGCGTCAAAAGGGAAACATCCTTTCGAACACACAAGCAATGCCATCAACTATTTGGATTGGGTACTAATATTGCGGCACATTCCCTACCGTGACAAAACCGTTTGGTAGTAATGGCCGCCTAAACAACCGCCATATTCACTGTTTCGAGGCAGAAAGGTAGTCGGTGCGATTCTCGCCCATACTTCAGACCCTGCAGGAGCGGATGTGATCATGAGCACTCTTAAAATCTTGTATGACTCGCGCCACTTTCCACAACTGCCGAAAGCCGTTTTCAACATAGACAAGCACTACGTCGACGACGTTGAGTTTAATGGCGGGCCGGTTCATCACTTGATATGAGGAACGAAGCTGAAGGACTTGCTGGAGACCCCAAATGTACGGCACAGGATGTGGCAGACGTGAATAGCGCACTGTATTACTTGGCTTGATTATGTAGGTACGTTGGAACTTGAATGTGAGCTCATAATTGCCTGCTTTGCTGCCGGATGGAAGGTTCCTTTATTCCTTTATTCTGGACGGTTACATCTGCCACCAATGCAGTGGTTAGAAAATTAAAATGTCACCCTTTGCAGATGCGGTTACTTAGGCATCAGTGTTACTGATGCACAAGTAGTCACTCTTCTTTCACTGTTCTTCATGGTGCGATAAATGTGTGCTCACTCTTGGTGTCTCGATGCAGCGTCACGAACCTCTCAGTGTTACCTGCAGGACTGCCAGATGGAGTGATGCTCAATCGTGTCTCTGCACCCTCCAGTAACGTACGGTAAGAAATATTATCCAGGTCCAGGGCCACGTTAATGTCCCCAACATTCCGATACTCAATCAACTGCTCGATCTTAGCTCGAAGCTGCTGAATCTCTTCTTCCTTAGCACCCAGTGCTCGCGTGTGCCAGCCACGCTCCTGCTCCGGCAGCCGCTTCAAGTTTCGAACACATGATGACAATGACTGGTGCGAAGATTCAAGCTCTTCTATGCGAGAGTTTATGCCTTCCAGGAGCGTCTTGTAGCTGTGCAGTTCGTCAAGAGTGAACGAGGAATCTGAGGAGCGCCGATTCAATAAGTTCTGCAGGTTGCGCATCTTGGTTTCATAGATTCTTTGCAATTTTCCCGGTTCAGCCGCATATGGGACTCATATTGCTGACGTAGATCTCGCAGGATGTCAGTCAGTTAGCACTCGTAATTTTCCTTGAGTCTCCCATTAATTTCTGTTATTACTGCTTGCTTCACCACTCACACTCCTCGAGCTCCTTCTCGTAAAGGGATTTCTGGAAGTCCATGCTACCCATTCAAGGTCTTGTTCTGGTTGCTCTGATCAGTCACGTGCAAAATATGAGCCTCTAGGTCTTTCTTTACTTTATCTAGCCCATTTGCCAAATCGTCTCGCTCGTTTTCAGCACCCTTGTTCTGAAAGTGCTTGGTTCAGACGTCTCTGCAGGCCAACAACCTGAAACTAAAATGTCTCACGTCATTCAGCTGTTGACCGCGGTCTCTTTCTCACTTGGGTAGCTTGGCCTGAAGCATTTCGGCGTCAGACCGGCACTTTTGCCCTCAAGTTCGAGCTTCGATTTTTCATTAGATGTGAGGTCAACTGCATGGCGGGCATCGGTCAGCTCCTTTTCGTAGAGATTCTTGAAGCTGGTTACCTCACGGGTCTGAGACTCTTCGCTATCTCGATTTACTGTGTGAGTCTACTGTTGTCGGTTTCCAACTTACCGACACGGTCGATGTACGCCGCGAGACAGTCGTTATGGTTTGCCATTCAATTCTTCTCCTGAATCCGGATGTACCGTGATTGACTCAACAGGAGCGCAAACGCCGTTCATGGCTTCAGCTGCTGCGCCCACCATCGGTAGGAGTCTGAAACCCAGCTGGGTTCTCCTTGTTGTCCGTGTTGCACATGCTTGTGGCGTGTTGACCCTCGCAGTTGGAGCATGTAATCCGACGATGGCAGTCTCGCGCACGGTGTCCTTTGGTCATGCAACGAAAGCATCGCATGCCCTCTGACAGGAGCTTCTTGCCTCTAAGCAGCACGGCATGACAAAGTCCGATGGTTGCTTAATTGTCAAGAAACACAGACCCCGGCGATATTTGAGGATTGACCATGACTGAAGACGTCGGTCGTTGCGCAAGCGCTGTCTTGTATTGGAAGATCAAAAAACAGCGCGGCTACTTGGGACAAACAGAGAAGGGAGAATAACGGACAAGCGCTTGTCCGTTATTCTCCCTTCTCTGTTTGTCCCAAGTAGCCGCGCTGTTTTTTGATCTTGCAATGCACCAACTAGCTCAGATTTCCGTTCTTCTTGTATTGGTTGGCATGATATTGCTTCTGGGTCTCGGACTGCATTGCCGGCTTTGTAGTCGGTCTTCTCCAAGCTCTCGGCATCAATCGCCATACACAGCAGCAAGCAATCTAGCTCTGATTCGTTTGCTGCGTTATCGTGGACCTCAGCTGGTGCTCCAGTTGGTAGTGAACGGTGGTACTGGATGACGAGATCGCGCGGCAGCGTTCTTAGGAGGATGTCGCAAAGCATCGCAGAAAACGATGTCCTGCTCACGCCCAAGAGCTCCAAGCCTCTAATGTTGGTCAGTACTTGCTCGTAGTGCTTTCGAAGAACCGTGGTTTTGGTTGGCGAACTTATGGTTGGCAACATCTTAAGTCTGGAGAAGTACTCTTGCTCCAAGCGTGTTTAATCGCCGAACCGTTTCTTCAGCATAGAAATGGCGTCCAAGTAGCACGCCTCGGTTGCCGAAAGGCCCGCAATGACTGAGGCTGGCCTCACCACCGTCCGAGTCGCTGCCCACCACTCGGCCGACAGATCCTCGAGCAGTGTTAGCTGCCTCGTTTCCCTGGTTTGAAGAGGGATCTGGCACCCAGACCTATTCCACGTTCTTTCTTCCTCTCGGGTAATTATTTAGAATTCCCGCGGAGATTGATGAGATTCTGCCTTTAGCAAAATTTGTTATAGTAGATTTCAAATCACTGACGATGACACCCGTGGTAGGTAAAGTTCGTCAGTGCCAGGGAAATCGCTGCTTCTTCGGCTATTTCTGAGAATTTGGAGGGCACAGATGTATTGGCTAGCAGTTGGCCCTCTCTGGTAGCCGCGGCTATCGCCTACGCATGCAGGTGTTTGTTTTTGTGGTAGGCGGCCACGTCGATGTATATTACATCTTGTGGGTCTTCTTAATTCGCAGAGCCTCCGCTCTGGCGCTATGGTGTTAAGTCTGCCATCGTGGTGGGTAAGGGTGCATACCGTTAGATCCTGTCTCATGTCCCACCAGACGGCGCGCGTGTGCTTGTTTAGTGGTGGAACATTTTTCCCCAGTCTTCTTAAAAGTGCATTTTCGTAGCTCTTGCCGGCTAACATAAGCTATTGTGACCTCCAATGGGCTTCTATCAGTTCGTCTAGTGTGTTGTGCAGGCCTAGCTTCTTGAGTCTTTCAGTTGAAGTGTTAACGGGGAGGCCTAGTGCGGTTTTTGTATCCCTGTCGTATAAGGCCTTCGATCTTGATCTGTATTGCCTGCTAGTAGGGAAGGGCGTAGGTCATCCTGGTAATGACGAAAGCATGGACTAGATGACAAAGTTATTTTTAATTTAGGTCTTTCCTTTTATTTGATAGGCAGCGAATTAATCCCCACGTTTAGTGCGAAACCTTCAGTTTCTCGATGGTTTCTGTTTTGTTCCGGTTCTCCCGTATTATCAATCCTATAGGATCCCGAACAAGCTGAATTTTTTAGATAGCCTTGCCTTGCACGCGAGCGTTAATATTGGCTGACTGGAGGTCGGATTTTTCAACACTGTTGTCAATGTTTCTTTTGATCAGAAGGTCGGATTATAATTATATCGCTTTGACTTATTCATTTACGGTGTATACTCCCCTCTTTAGGGTCTCTTCTACCTCAACGTCATTTCAATAATGCGACCATAAAGAATGCTAACAGTAGAGGGAAAGTGAGGTAACCTGTTAGTGAGGCCGAGTGCACTGCCCGTTGGAAGAAGAAAAAGCTGTGGTGTGCTGTGCTGTGCACTAGACACATTTGAACATTGTGGTTGTACCGTATAATGTCAATATATGATATGCCCGTAATTGTTTCATGCTTACATCATCTTCTCGATTACGGGACAGGCAGTAAATTTTTAATCGTTTCAACTCGTTATGCATCAGCTAAGGTCAACCTGGTAGGCTGCTTGACCTTCAACGAGCCAGAGGTGACAGCGTGGTTATCTAGTTTAACCATTATACCACCTACACTGTATCACCAGTTGATCTTTGACGGCAGATACAGCCTGTTCCATCTTATAGTTGACGGCGTCCTCGACTCCATTGTCTCGGAAGTTTAATCTCTGCAAAACCCTGTCTAAGCCTAACCAAAGCAAAACAAAGCAAAACGACGCTTTTGAAGTTTTCGAACTAGATTTAGCAGGGTCAAACCTCAGCTACTTTTTTAATGTCAGCAGTTTTAACTGTGGAAAGAAAAGTACCTACAAGCGCTTCAGTAAGAAAAACTCAAAAAAGCTTTTAGTTGGTTTGTTCTAGGGCAAAATAAAAAGCGCAGTATCTGCCTGACTCTTCGGTGGACGCCTACACGAAGCCGACAAACAAGCCCTAGACGATTTTGCACGCTCTGAACCTGCGGATTATAGCTTTCATACTAAAATAAAATCCCCCTACCATGTGGCCACTGTGCTTGAAATGGAAGGGGGGAAATTCAAAATTAAAAACGAGCATATGGTAGGCTTGGGTTGACAGTTAACCAACGTTACGCCCCTCGTTCCACATTTCTGTTTTTAAATAATTTAATCCTTGTGTGTGTGTGTGGGGGGGGGGGGGGGGGGAGAGAGGGTGTCGGTTACGTGGCTTTAGGAGATCATGACGTCACGCATGGTGGAGCAGGTGGTGGACTCTAATGTATGAGTGGCCACTTGGTAGCTAAGAAATTATTTGCAATGCTGTATCTAAGATCCCGTCACTTGGCCGCCATTTTGAATCTGAGAGCGACGGAGAAACGGACGAGAAACCGTCAAACGAAAGCACTAAAGGTAACGCTCTGAAAAAACGTCTACGAGAAAGCATGTGAATCGTACGCCCCTCTTTACCAGGCTCACCTACCTGTGAGCTGTAAGCATGCCCTCGAGAGAGGGAACGGGAGACATCCTGTCCGTCACACTGATGGGGGCGCGTGAGCGCGCTGTGTCCGTTTGCCAGAAACCATCCATCAGCGTTTTCCAGTTAGTTGTCATTAGCGGCGGAACCATGACGGATGGAAGGAAAAAGGCAGCCTGTGGCAGCAGATCGCGTGCTGCGCACATATAGGGGCGTGGTCGAGTGAAGCATCGCGTGCATTCAGTTGCGCGCGCCAAACCATTGCCCAAACTGTTGGCCGCCACTTGTCCGATCGGGGAGATGATTAGAGGTGGACGCGATAGGCGTTGCTTCCGTATGGTAGCAGTTGCTGTTGCTACAGGCACTGATAATGAAAACGTTTTCTCCAAAGAAAGACGAAGACGAAATGCTGCCCTTGCGCGGTCCTGAAAATTAGAAAACGAAAGTGGCTGTAACTGTCTTACTCTAAGCGGGCGCCTCAAGCGTGCCAGGGGAGGAGAGAATGCAGCTTAAACTCATGAGGAAGAGTGAACTAGGGCGACGTAGGGAGGGATGTGGATTAATTTGACCGCTTTCTTTAAATACGGACATCAGTTCCTAAATACATTCACGGAATTTTTCGCCAGGCCCTGCATTCTGAGGGTGTTAGGGAGCTATCTGGTGGTAGATAGATCCTTCTGCTTAGTCTGGAAGTCTCAGAGAGCTCCTTACTCTGCATAATGAGTTGACAGGTGACCCAGAGGCTTGCAATCTCTTCAACGTACCTCTGAGTCAAAAGCATCTAATCTGGCAATGCCCCGATTCTCCGGGGGCTAAAGAAACTGATCACCTTGATCAAATTTCGTGGGAGTCTTACATCCGCAGCGCAAATGCGGATGAACAAAAGGTCATCCTACGCCTGGCGGAGGAGGCCTACTCCAAGTCTTTCTCTGCGGCCACGGCGCAGGAGAGCCGGCAAGGAGGAGACCCTCCCCCTGGCTCTCCCCTAGCTGAGCCCCTGCTCCGATGTCCATGTCGGTGTAAATAAAGTATTCTCTCTCTCTCTCTCTCTACATTCAGGGAAAACATGTTCAGCTTAAAGAGTAATAGTATATGTTTAAGGTAATACAGTAAGCAGTAAAATCACAGACAAGTGAGCAGCAAAGGAAGTGCGGTCCCGTCACGTTGTTCTAATATTGGGGGATTGACAGAGGCCTTGATATACACAGGATATGTGGGTGTTACTTCGTTATAAAACGCACGTTCTCGAGTCGTGTTTGGGAGTAGGAGTATAGTCGTAAGGGAGTGACCCTTCAGGTCCGGACTACCAAAGCCTCTTCGATATATTGTATCACATTAAACGTTTGCACCATCAATAACACATAGTGGCATGCTTAAATATAAAGAGTGGGAATATATTGTTACGTGGTGGCATACCAAGCGACGGAAAACGGCGACACAACAGAAACAGAACGACGCGATGACATGACGATGAAATACGCTTTAATGGCCAGCGGGCCTGGCGCGACCGCTCTGACCCGCGCCCCTGCCCGCTTCGATTGCTAGAAATCCAATGCATGACGTGACGATGAACACAGACACAGGATTGGGACATGAAACGCTGGACACCACAATGAATGCGAAGATGGGAAGAATGCTTGCACCGGAGCATCAAGTACAGTCTTCACTGTTTGCCGAAGGCCAAGGCTCATGGACACGCCGAAAGGCTTGGGCGGGGGTGCTGTCTTCGCTCGAATGATCGTGAGGTCGCTTCGTCGTGGAGTCGGTAGGGTCGGTAGGGTCAGCTTTGCGCTCTTCTTGGTCGTCGTGTGGTGTGGTCAGGGCTGGGGACGAGGCTGGAGACAGCGGCTGGTCGGGTCTGAGCAAAAAGGGCGGCGATCTCCACGGACTTTCGGCAGGTGGACTCGGCGTACGGTTGGCTTCGACGGTGCAAGGCGAGGATGGGGATGAACCGCACCTCCAACCAAATGTTACGTGGTGGCATGACAAGCGATGGAACACGGCGACACAACAGAAACAGAACGACGTGATGAAATGACGATGAAATATGCTTTAATGGCCAGCGGGCCTGGCGCGACCGCTCTGACCCGCGCCCCTGCCCGCTTCGTCATCTTCGTAGCAATATATATATATATAGTCTGCAGGTCGAAAGGTAGCGTAAGTGGGTTCTCGCACAGCTGCCGCCCTTCCTAATGATCGAATGCTACATGACGCTCGCGGTATAACAGGATGTGCTACATCCGCCGCTAGGGACGAGGGTGGCGCTGGTGAACGCTCACAGGTTTCGGTTAGTCAACATAAATACCCAAGCAAGCGGAAGGTTGCACAGCCGTCGAAGTACCTCAGTTGGGAGAGCACTGGATGCGATATTCGGAAGCCGTGGGTTCGACTGCCACCATCGGCGCGTTGTTCTTCCTTCCGCTTTGCATTCAATATTCTTTATCCCGATAATCACCCTAAGACTAATTCATGTCATACTACAAACAAAACATAAAAAATACCCCAACGTTGGCCTCCGACTCGTAGACTGTTCGCTCCCTTAAATTTTATATATATATATATATATATATATATATATATATATATATATATATATATATATATATATATTCCCGCTATTTACGCGCACGCGTAACGGTCCCCTCAAAGAAAACCTTAGACTGCAATCAAGCAAAGAATCAAGCAGGTTTTCGGAAACGGTACTGTACTAACGATCATATCCGTACCATCAACCAGGTGATATAAAAATGTTCGGAATATAACCAGCCCTTATACATAGCATTCAATGATTACGAAAAGCATTTGACTCAGTGGAAACATCAGCGGTGATGCAGGCATTGCAAATCAGACTGTAGACGAGCCGGAAGATATATATAGTGGCTGCACAGCAACCATCGTTCTGCATAAAGAAAGTAACAAAATTCATATAAATAAAGGTGTTAGGCAAGGAGACATGATCTCCCCAGTACTATTCACAGCTTGCTTAGAGGAATTAATCAGAAACTTGGAATTGGAGCAGTTAGGCATGAGGGTAGATGGAGAATACCTCAGCAATCTGCGATTTGCTGATGATATTACCTTGCTAAGTAACTCAGGAGATGAACTGCAAAGAATGACTGGTGACCTAGACAGGAGAAGTAAAAAAGTAGGCTTGAAAATCAATATGCAGAAGACTAAGGTAATGTTCAACAGCCTCGGGAAGGAACAGAAGTTTACGATTGGTAGCGAAGCACTGGAAGTAGTAGGTGAATGAATATATCTACTTAGGGCAGGTAATAACCGCAGATCCTGACAATGAAAAGGAAATAAGAAGAATAAGATGGGATGGAGCGCATTTGGCAAGCACTCGCAGATTATGACTAGCAGCTTACCGGTATCGCTGAAGAGGAAAGTATACAACAATTGCATCTTACCTGTACTCACCCATGGGACTGAAACGTGGAGGCTAACCAAGAGGGTTCTACTTAAGTTGAGGACAACGCAGAGTGCAATGGAACGAAAAATGGTAGGGGTAACATTAAGAGATAGGAAACGTGCTGAGTTCGTCAGAGAAATAACTCAAGTTACTGACATTCTAGTGAAAATCAAGAAGAAGAAATGGGCATGGCATGGGCAGGACATGTAGTGCGAAAAGAGGATAATAGATGGTCGCTTAGGGTAACAAACTGGATTCCAAGGGAAGGAAAGCGTAGCAGGGGGCGACAGAAAGTTAGGTGGGCGGATGAGGTTGAGACGTTCGCAGGGATGCAGCTAGCACAGGACCGGGTTAATTGGAGAAATATGGGAGCGGCCTTCGCCTTGCAGTGGGTATAGTCAGGCTGCTGCTGCTGCTGCTAATGATGATGATGATATCAATTATACTTAAGGCGAAGCTTTAGCATCCGCCTAATTTTGTCCACCAAATTGCGCTAATTTATTGTGACCCGCCGCGGTGGCGCAGAGGCTAAGATGCCCGACTACTATGCCGGATTATCCGGATTCGAGCCTGACCGTCGGCGGCTGTGTTTCGATAGAAGCGAAACGGAGAGGCATCCGTATGCTGTGCGATGTCAGTGCACGTTAAAGATCCCCAGGTGGTCGAAATTACACCGTAGTCCTCCACTACGGCATCTCTTTCTCTTTTTTCACTTTCACTCCCACCAATCAGCGCCTGCCCATATTATCGGCAACAGACATGTCGGTGACTTTTCACTCAAAATACCGAAAAAGACCTGACGACGTCCCTGTGCTACATGCTAAGTTTTTATCTCACTTATCTGAGAATCGTTCAATCACGTGGCAGAAATATAGTTCAGTTCCACGTACATGCTACACCTAGTTAACGCACTTGAATTCTCAAAAGGATGCGCACAAACGTACGAGCGTGGGACGCTATGCGTAGTGCGAGGGAAGAAGATATACCGCCCGGTCCTTTAATTCTAAGATTGCCATATACTTAAAAAACGGGGCCCAGCAGTAAGGCGTAAAAGTTGCCTTCTCTGCGTCCAGCAAACAAAAAAAAAAGAAAATAAAAAGCTTGGCAAAGTGACTAACGCACGAGTAACTCAGCTACGAGACCGCGGCAAGGTGCTAAGATGCCCATTTGTAGAATGCATACTGTGCATCGAGAATTTTGTTCAGTTGCGGAAACGTGTATACGCTTTTCAAGCTGGTAGAAACGCGAACTATAGGCCAAGAGGGCACGCTAAGAACGTTCAAAATGTGCGTGAATGCATAGATTAGAAAGCTTTTCTCGTACTCCACTGCTTCACTTGCGAGGATATTTCCATAGAGAGGGCCTCTGCCAGAAAGGAAAACAACATATAGCAGAGCAAATCGCGGAATCGGGACGAATTTATAAACCTAGCATAGGCTGCGTCAGCACGGCTTCGTCCTATTTGCGCTTGCATAACCTTTTATTCGAACGCATAAAGTATATTTTCAAGCCATCTTCAAAAGTAGTTGTTGGACGTCCAGCAATCGTCCTTGTTTTGTCTTCGTTCATTATTCTCTTTTGTTTGTGTCTATTTGCTGCGCTTCTGGGATTTTTCGTAGGTAAGTTCGCCTTCCCATGGTGACGGCATCTTCACATGGGCATCAAGTGTCACGCATCCCCAAGTACAAGCGAGATTGCAGCGTTCACTGTCAATTGTGTCTGCGGACTTGCGTCGTCGGGGGCTTGATCTATCGCCAACAAAAAGCGTCATCTTGGTTTTTACACGCAAGTTCATGACGTTGCGCTCTGTGACAATTGATGGCGAAGCCATTCCTTACGTGACACACCATAAATTCCTGGATGTCACTATAGACCGCGACCTGTCATGGTCAAACCACATCTCTTTGCTCCGAAAAAAACTGGACAATTTTGCACACGCTGTAAGCTTTATAGCTGGAAATTCCTGGGGTCCGTCTGAGCGATCTTTACCTCGTCTGTACCAGGCGCTTGTTGTTGGATATTTAAGATACAGTGCGCCGGTTTATTGGGGGTACGACTTAATGCACTGGAAACACTGGAAAGCACTCAGACGCGTGCATTAAAGGTGTGCTTGGGTGTACCCTGGAAGATTTCGATGTGGGGCACATTTTATGAGGCCCGCGACTTTCCCGCACGTATTTATGTCCAACAGGAACAACAACGGGTGCATTTGCGACACATAACTAGACATAATCACCCCTCCCTAGCCAACATTAGTAGCATGCATCCATATGCGTCTTATTCGAAATCTGTTAGGACGCAATGGAATGTAATACCTACAAACTACATGCCCCACCAAATTTTCGCAGTGCCATTATGGACAATTCCAAAACCTAACGTGTGTGATCATATTCCATGTATATCAAAAAAGTCGCACATCGCAACAGTTGGACTCAAACAATAGCACTGTCATATATCTCATCTATGCATAGTGGACTCAGTGCATGTTTTGGTCGATGGCTCAGTGACGAGTCTGACGACCACCTCTTCAGCAGCGGCGTTTGTAGGTCTTGGAAGCGCGTACAGTCACCGCTTCAAAGTTAGCCATAAAACATCATCTACGGCAACTGAATTGGCAGGCATAAGAGAGGTCATCCGATACATTGGTGAGCAGAACGCAAATCACTGGCCAATATTCTGCGGCTCTAGACCTGCACTAGACTACAAAACAAGAAACATAAACCAAGTACATACGAGCAGCTAGTCGGGCAAATTGTTGTTCTGCTTGCTGAAGCCTTCCAAAGTCGTGACTACGTCGTCAAGATTCAATGAATCCCCAGCAACTGCGGTATCGCTTGCAATGAAATTGCTGATGCGGAAGCCAAGCTGGCTCGCCTTCCATACACCTCTCATTCTCAAGGAGTGACACCGCAGCCTTACTGGCTCATTCAGTGCAGTCTGCTATGCGTCTACACTGGGTCGATGCAAGCCGTCGGCAGGATCGCATCTCCAGGAACTTGTTTAAATAAAAACCTGAAACTTAGCAGTACCATTACCAGAGTGGTTCGTAAGGTGCAAACGTTGCGAAATCGATCTGATCCAAGTGCCACGGTCAGTTGCGAACATGGAGCTTCTGAGTTTATGTCATGAGGTACATGAGTCATTCAATGACACTTTAGTTATTTATTCGAAGTAACTACAGAAACATAAAAGTATACACTCATCACTTTTTGAAATCCTATCCGCAAAACCGGGTATCGCCGTGTGTGCAACAATTTAATGAGCATGGCACGGGCAGTCGGTAGCTGGCAACTAACATGGCCGAGCACTAACTGAACGTAGAGCTTCCTGACATTACGTTTGGCAGGAGCTGCCCACTCGGACCTTTCATATGAGAGGGTGGTATCAGTCTGCCAGGACACTTGCATTCATTTTATCCTTCGGCCACGCAGGCACGTTCATACGGCTCGGTTAAAGTGGGTGTTTATATAATGGGTAGTACCGCTATCGCGTCACACTCTTAAAGGTGGAGCTTAAGTGTCCATAATTTTATTAGGAGAGGATTCAATTCAATTTCAATTCATTTCAGCATATTTCTTCCAATCTACGATGCGGTGAGCTTGTTAGCTTAGGTGACATTTTCAACCACTGCTCTTTTGGGTGGAACATAACGCGCCTATTTTTATTTTTAGCTGCTGTCAACGATGACGCGTTCTTTCGTGATTTTTCGTTTTCCTTTTTCCCATCATGGACGGCCGTGCTTCTTTTAGGTCACGTTATTTGCTATTCCATATATAAACCGATGTGTTAAATCACAAATTAACAAAGCAGAGATGGGCTAGTTGTTGAACAATTTGATGAAACAAAGCCCTACATAGGAAAAACAAGACAAACGAGGTAAACACGACATGCTCCGCGCATGCGCATGTCAGTGCGCGCCTGTCCGGTTACTTCGTTTGTTTCGTTTTTCCTGTCTTGTTTTTACTAGTGTAACACGCATTTTCATTAAAGGAAGTGGTGTTACACTTTTCCTTCCAACTGCATTGGCAAGCGGCCACAACGCTGCCACGCGAACGCTGCCTGCAACCCGCAGAAACACACCGCTTACATCTGCAGCAAACGCACAATACCTGACGGTGCACAGCGAGCAACAGGTTACCCGCGCCAGCCTGCGCTCGGCTATATTTAGGGCTCAATATAGCGCGACCAGCCACACACCGCCTCATCAAGAGGCGTCGGAGCTAGTTTCCGACGGGGCAAGAAAATAATGAAAAAGACAAAAGACATCAAGGGCAGGTATCGAAAGAAGCAAGAAGCGATCCACACCTTCAGAGGAGACGCGAATTAGCAGCTCGACCCCAAAAAAGGCACAGCTCGCGCCACCGATCGCTGCGCAGAAAAAGAAAATAAGTTAAGCGAGAGGAGGGAGGCACGCGCAATTTTTCTCTTTTACGTGCTTGGAAGTGGCGTTGCATGTGGTGTGGGAGATGGGGGAGAGAGGAGCATGGGAAGAGCACGCTCATTGAGGTGTATTGAAAGGGGGTAGTGAGGAGGGGGGCGACATGCTGGCTATAGCGATCGAGGAGCGAAATCCAATTTCCTTTTTCCGACCCGGTCGCACCTCAGAAGCTTAGTAATGAAGACATTGCCCGGGAAATGCCGAAAGGGGGTCCTCTGTGGACTATAGTGCCGCTGCGGCGGCGGGCTTTATGGACCCGCGCACTTGAGACGGTACGCGCTGTGTGGAACATTACGCGAACGGCCCTATGTATAGCCTACGTCTCCGTGAAATGCGGCGCTAAGCCTCGGCTGTCTAGATGCTCCGAGAGAAGGATGGCGACGGGGTGTGACCGCACAAGAGGAGAGGGGCTCCCACAAAATCTGGGATAGGTGCGATATACACGCCCTGGTAGTTTCTGTACGAACGGCCCTCACCGGTGATGTGTTTTGTTAAGATATGCTGCTCACAAGGCTGCCTTTTGTGATGTCTCTCGCTCGGGCGAGGGCCCGACTTAAAGCGGCAGTTTGTTTATATGATCGATTCCTGATCGCTGCTAACGTCGGTTTCGAGCACTTGTTGATTGGTCGGGATGTAGACTTCGCTCATTTGCAAATTGATCAGGCGATATGCCGCTCCAGACCTTGATAAAAACACTCGGCACGCGTCTGTAAGCGTTCCACAAATGACTGAAACATCATGACGCAAGCCAAATGAATGTAAGGCGGCGGATATGGCAGACAGTTGTGTACTGAGGTCTATATATATATATATATATATATATATATATATATATATATATATATATATATATATATATATATATATATATATATATATATATATATATATATATATATATATATATATATATATATATATATATATATATATATATTTATATATATATATATATATATATAATATATATATATATATATATATATATATATATATATATATATATATATATATATATATATATATAATTTTTTGTCCCCAATATGCACATCTGAGGTATCGGCCTGAGGCAATTATGTAGACTTCGCGGAAATGAAATCATTTTCGCTTAGGAAACATTCGCTTATATCTGTTTATACCGTCAAGAACGGCCATTTTTGCTCGCACATGAACCCTACCTTCTACTACTCAAACACACTGATGTACTGATTTCTAACAACAGACTGGTTCAAATTAACCACTTCAGCCTTCTTGCTTCCAGCGGAACGTAGAAAGCACTAAGCATTTCTTTTTTTTTTTTTTAACAAGCCAGCCGCTTTCGAGCACGTACTGACGGTTTAAATGAACGAGTGTGAGCGCTGGCAGTAATTAAGTAACAACGACGACAGTGGTGGGATCAATGACACGTATAATATGATTGGCTCGACGATATAAGTTAACTTGAGTATCGCGGATTGGGAAGAAAGTACACCAATCTTGTCTAAATTTACCGAAGGAATACAAATAAATGCAGTTGTTGTACTCCGTAATCAACATGGCCTGTTATCAGTTAGAGGAACGAACAATGCGAGAACAATTACAAATTGGGAATTAGGAAAAGAGAGGTTCAGTAACAATGTTCCTGTCCACTTGCTTGAAGAGGGCACCTCGGCTTCAAGTTAATAAAGGCCTGAAGGGAGCAATGGAAGAGGTAAAAGTGCGAAAAGGTTCGTTAGGCTCAGCATGAATTCCGGTCGCGTGGGGTTCTACAACACATCCTAACGACACTAACGCAAAGACTGCCATTTGCGAATCCTCTCCACTGAAACGTAGTTGCGTCGCAGGGATCAAAACGCCGACCTCCAGCTCTACACCGAACGCCCTAGAACTGACCATAAGTCCAGAGCAAGGCAGCATGCAAAGGTGGGTGAAAAATGCAGTTTTCTTCTGCTGTCGTGAACTAACCTCCACGGTTTTGTTGAAGATGATTCCAATATTTGCCAATTTCTGCTATGGAGTAGCGTAACGGTAAGATTACTTGGCCTGAGAATGATGGTGACGACGACGATGAGCGCCGCCGAGGTGCGTTTACGGCGCTCGACCACTGTTCCCAAGAGTGCGGGATCGAATCGCAGCCTCGGTGGCCGCTTTTTGATGGAGGCGGAAAGCTGAGCGCCCGTGTGTTGTGCGATGTCAGTGCACTTTAAAGGACCCCAGGTGGTCGAAATTTTCGGAGTCCTCCACTACGGTGTCTCTCATAGCCTGAGTCGCTTTGGGACGTTAAACCCCACAATCGAAACCAAATCGACGACGACGATGATGATGATTATGATGATGGCCTCAGTGCTTAGATGCCGACGCGTCAATAGCAATCCGCATGTTTTTCTCATTTTATATGTGGTGGATTAGTGAAGCGTTGCTTCCTGCAGCAGGAAAAATCGTATAAAGATAAATGTACGGCTAAAAAACACAGCTTTGCGACATGAGCTGGTGACATTAAATTAGTCAGTCATTGTCAACCCGAAGTCTGCATGCCCTAGCCGTATTACTAATCCTTTGATAGGCCACACCAGTCAGTACACATCCATACACACTGCACACACTGCTGAGTCCTAGGGTGCCGGTGTACGATGCCTGTCGAATAGTCCACATTCCGATGGAGTATAAATTAATGGAAGCCTCGCGTGCAGTGGGGTGTCAGTGCATGTCAGTTAAGAATCTTAGGTGGCGGCAATTAATTCTCCATTGAGGCTGCTATAGGCCATCTTATGTTTTGCTTACCACGTACGACCCGATGCATGCATACACCAGTACAGTGCACTATGCCTGCATGTAGACATCGCATTCTTCATGTGCGCGTTGCACCAAGGGGGCAAGGGAGGGTAGTTGCTCCTGGCCTTACGGGGCTGGAACTGGTAGGTCCCGGCTGTTTCCGGCGGGGTTAGCCTGCCACCGGTGGTTGTATCTGTTCTAAGCCATCATTGCACCCGCCACCGCTTCGGTGGCGGACGACGGCTGTTGCGACGCGCGTCTTTCTCTCTCCCTTTTTAGATCGCAGCTCTTTGACGCCCGTTCCTGCGTTTTGCGTCGCCGTCGTGCCTCGTAACCACCTCCTCCCCCTCTTCCCACGTGGCAGCGTGTTCTCTGATTGCTGCCGAGATCGAACTCACGCCTTCAGGGATCAGCTCTGAAGCCACAGATCCACCGTGGTGTTGCAGAGCTTCATTTAGAACAACGTGTATATAGCACTAGGAAATTACATGCTTTCTTTCGTATATTCTTATGACTTTTATTTGTGTGCTTTATACGAGGAGGATTAGAGTACCCCTTTTTTGAAAACGTATTTCTGTGGAGCCGGGTGCATATAGAAAAACCACACTGTCACGGTTGAAATACAAGACGTATTTTAAGCAATCCCTGTTCCTCATCGTGATATTCCTTTATTATGAAGGCCTCGCCTTCAAAAAACGGGTTCGCGAGCCATGGTCTCGCCCGACGAGTGACAAAACCAATCTCTTAAAAAACACCGGTTTATTCCGGATAAACATAAAATCACTTAAAGGGGCTGCGGAGCCCCACAATTACAATTTAAGATTTTTATCTTCTATTTTGTACTGTCATCGGCAACCCCGATCACTGAACACACTGCGCAATTACAAGTTCTACCTTTGCTCATCTCGGACCAATGAGATTTCGTGACCTGGGGATAGTAAGTGCATCTCATAATCTGTGCGCCTTCACTTGATTCTCACTCTACCCGAATTAGCGGAATTTTTCTCCAACTCAAGTATTTTCCTTTAGTAACATATGCAGCTTGTGGAGAAGTTTGGCGTCAGGTAGAACATACCTCTACCTGGTCCAATGTTCAGAAAATCCCCTATGGGTATAGTAGATGGAATAGGAGCGACTATCTCGGAGAGGCGGCAGTGCCTGATTTGACCTCGCAACCAAAACTAACTTCTTTTTAAGGGCAAAGTTTATAAGAAAGCCTTACAGCTTTCATATGCTGTCGTATAACTGCCCTTGGGTGGGTGGTTTTCAGTTCCTACCCCTTTATTTCTCTACCTGTTTCTGATCATTGTTTTTTTTGTTAGTTTTTTTTTTGGGGGGGGGGGTGCATTTATGATTCAACAATCTGAGATATTTTTACTATCTTTTGGGGACGAAAGTCGGTGTCTGTTTTGCTGTTGTTATTAGCCATATAAGGCTTTCGCCTCGAAATGCCTTAAATTATGCACCCTTTTATGTAAAGTATGCGGCTAAAGTCGCGGTGGGTTTTCTTTTTGAGAAATCGTAACGTTTAAACTCAAAGGTTCTCATCTTCAACGCGTTTTCATCATAACCAGCGTCTGCAGGCACTGCCGCTTGACACGTTTCATAGCCGTTTTTGTATTCTAACAAGAACCTTACTTTAAACAACTGTGTCTTAACGAAACGCCCAAGTAGGTTCGTGTCTGCGGGAAAAAGGTCCTCACTTTTCGAATTGAAGTATAGCCCTCAAAATAAGGACTGCGAAATGCGGTAATTTTTCTTTCGCCTTTGTTTCCGTGCGCAACCCGACTAACGTAACTGTGAAGTTGTCACGCGCTCGGTAATCACCGGAGGTCATCACCGAGACATGACAAAAGAGGGGGGGGGTCGTCCGATGCCCGGCGGCGTAGCCAGTAAGCAAACGTGGAGAACGAGACGGAGACGCGTGGACTTGAAACAACAATAAGAAGACGTTTATAAGCTCAGGACAAGGAATACACAAACATTTAGATGGCAGCAATTAACATTATAAAAGGCACCGACACGAGTGAAGAAACAATCGAATTAAATACTGCGAATTACGTATACAGGGTCATGCTTTTCCGGGATTGAAGTAACAATTCAAGCAACAGTAAGGGAAAGAAAGTTCAGAGCAGTTGCGCGGCGGCAGTCCATCACTGAGACAACGCAGACGGGCGACACTCGAAGGCGACGGTCCTTCCGGTGTAGCGTGCGGTCTGAGGATGCTATGCCGGCGGCGGCGCTCGGTACCCCCCGGGAGCACGAGGCAGCTCGGGTTTCGTTCTTCGGGAGCAAACTGGGCGGACTGACTTTGGGGCCTCGGCGGCTCCTTTTTAAACCCTTTTCGACGATGCCTTGTGCGCAGAGTCGGGGTCCGAGACAAAACACACTCATAGAGCGCACAAAGTAGTTCACTCACAGAGGAAGGCGCACGTAGACACACCACACTTCAGCACTGCATGGCCGCCATCTTAGGTTTGAAAAACATAACGCACAACAGAAACAACAGTCACGTACGTACCTAACTTCGGTTCTTCTGGGGGTCACATTGCCAGGGGAAAAAGTATATACGGATATTCAAAGGAAGTAGTAGGGGTGACTTTGAGTGGGGAACATACGACACAGGCCGCACGTACTCTTCTGCTCGAGCCTGGAAAGAGTTGTAGCTAACACAGGGAAAGCTGTTCCGAGGCAGCGTGCACGTACGCGTTCTTGCGCGCCCGACCGATGGTCACATATACATTTTCCGTGGACATATGGGGTTTACAGAACAATTCCGCGCGTGTATAAATGCAACATGGACAAATTAATGGATGCCGCGTATTCTGTGACAGAAGTGTCGCTGTATTTGTGGCCATCTATTATGCAGCTTCAACTAATAGCTCACGCCTTCTGTGTTTTTAAAGCTATCATGATGGCGCAGCTTCCACCCCTGCATCCATGCGCTGAATCAGACCACCAACAGAAGATCATCTGTTGTCAGCATCTTTGCAGGAGCCCAAGAGGCTTTCCCATGATTTTGGTAGCGTCTACAAATGGCAGGACTTGCCAGACTGCAGAGACTTGAAGAAGACTGCAGCACCTCTGAAAGATGGAAGCGTTAGAGAATAGCCCGACAAATTTTCAAAACACAAAAATATAAGCACTTTCTGATGACAGTTCACATCAAAATAAGGATCAAAATGCGGCTAGCGCTAACTCAGCAGTCAGCGCATGTTCTCATGCTTGACTCCCTCTGTATATACAAGTCTTTGCGGTCGAAGTTCCTTATTATGTCCTCTGGACTGGCGCGATCAGGCGAAGCTAAGCTCGTGGACTGAAGCCAACGAGAAAACGATGAATAGATCACAGCACTCGTCAGTGGACCCCACTGCTCCAAGGAGCTGCGCGAAGGGGCTGCTCTCTTTCATGGATAATGGGCGTCATCACAGAAAGACAGCAGGAAAAAATTTCCGTCTCATCGACGATTTGTTAGAAACAATTTTGTGATCATTAGATTTTTCCAAACAGGAATAGCAACGCGGTCTATCAAAATGTGGCTGCCGCTTCAGTGGCCGATCCCGAGAACGATTCCTCGGCAGCCCAGCACCAAACCACTGAGCCACTGTACCAGGTTTTGTAGAGTACACATGCAGGATAGCATGCGATGAGTGTTTGTAGGTGTACCTGATGACGTAGCATTGTTGAAGCCTGCAAACACAGGCCACTGAGTTGTAATGCATTTTTTTTAATAAGGATTGTAATTGTGCCTGCAGAACACTACTTCCGCCCGATTGTACCATAACTCGCCGCCCCACCGATTGCCTAAAGCCAATTATTTTCTTGTGGCTCATAATTGAGCGTCACCCCTGCCATCAGTCATCTTTCTTTGTCATGTTAACGAAGGCGGCTATGCATCGCTCCCATATAGCATAGACGCTGTGCTAGACGTATCGACTTCAGAATGGCGCTCTGGCACAGTCCACCACGGAGCAGCCCTATTGTGTTGGTTGCACATAGTGTGAGAGTCCTTCTGCAAGCCCAAAAGAAAGTTATAGTCTTGACGTCTCCTCGGGGAAAAAAAGAAGATTAATTTTTTTAAAGTCCGTACCTGGCCAAGGCATCGGTAGATTCATGAACCTGAAGCTTTCCTTGCAACGTTAGGCTGATGTATTGTTCTTCAGGCTGGTGACCTAGGACAGTGACCTTTTTTTAAAATATATTAGACCGCTTTTGTGCCTCCTTTGTAAGAAGGTAGGTTTGATGTTCGGAGTGGCGCATGAGCCAACATTAGCGACTAGTTCGGCTGAAGCCCTTCCTCAAGACATCACCCTGAGCTGAAGGTCGAAGCAGACCTCATCGGAACTTCGTGTCGGTGGGAAAGCTCTCAGACTTGGTCAGTATTGCAGTGCCATACCCACACTGCAAAAAAAAAAAAAAAAACACACACACACAATGCCAAGGAGTAACACCTTGGCGCAGCTCATTTAGCCCCCCGACCGACGTTCTTAGCCCGTGAGCAGCCATGGTCTACCCACGCAGCTAGACGTATCTGACGTCAGCTCATGGCGCCGCAGACAGGAACCTCTTGGCACACGTACGGCACCACCACGACCGCCGCTGCCACCACCCTCGCCCTCCCTGGCTGGCCCCTCCAAATCCGCGAGGGACAAGCCCAAAGGCGTATGCGCGCCTTACGGGGCATACATGTTGTGTATTACACACCCGAAGAAAGATTAGTATGGCGAATGCATAGAGCGAGCTGGGCCGAAATTAACAGCGTCGGCAGGGGAAGAGGAAAGGGGGCGGGAGGTGCTCTCGGTGTATATACACGTACCGAACGCCGCGCGGCACGGGCGCGCGCGCATGCAAGGGATGCCCGGCGCGAGGAGCACGCGGGCGCTCTATGCCCGAGCGCCACCTACGGTCCGGAGGCGAGTACAACCCAGTCTGCTGGCGCTTTAAGAACTGCAACCGGGCAACCGAGCCGGTCAAGATATGCAGAACGATAGAAGAGAAACAGAAAGAAGAAAGGGCAACTCGGAGGAGAGATATAAGAACTAGATGCTCGGTAACGTAGAGAAGCGCAAGAAAAAGACACACAGACACACAGAGTTAGGCTGAAACTAAGAAAAAAAGGCTGACCAATGAACAGAGAAGAAAGAAATGAAGTAATGAGCGCTAAGAGAGAATAAATAAAAGGTGCGCAAGTCGGGCGAGATAGAAAGATACATGAGAGAACGGAGAGAAAAAGAAAAAAGGGAAGAGCCAAAAAACAAGTCGGGCCGATCGAGTAATGACGGCGAACAATCCCAGACGGCGGTAATGGTTCGCCATCGCTATCTTCGCAGTAATGGGGAGGGGAGACTGCCGTAGCTTCTTCGAGAGAGCGGCCAGGTTCATGCTGTATAGTTGCTCTTCTTCTTGCTCTCTTTGGACCCCTTATAGATATATAAACACGCTAGGGACCTGTTGCAGAGGCGAGCAGGGGCGGTCGGCAATGGGCTGGATATATATGCCGCTGGCTGGGATGGCCCGGGCTTGAGGCGGACGTGGTGCTGCGAGCTTCGGGAAGGAGAAACCAGAACGCTCGCACTGCGCGGCGCATATAAGTGCGCTGCTGCCGGCGAAGGGAGCGGTGCGGTTACACGAGCAGCCCGCACTGGGATGAATATTCGTCCGGCGCGTAGGATATGAGCGAAGGAGCGTGCGTCCTTTTTCGAAAGGTCTTCCTCGACCCTCGAAGCCGGACTTGGGTCCAGATGTGCGGAATTTGCCGCCTCGTTGAGCACGTGAAAGGAGGGGAGTGGAATTGAAATAGAGAAAGTCCCTCATCAAGCTACTAGTGATCTCTCAAGTAAGGCTACTTGGACGTGGGATGTTCTAGTATGTAGTCTATGAACCATTAGACAACGAATCCATGTTATTTAGCACAGATTGGGATATTGAATTAGAAGTCTAATGGAAAATCCAATCCAGAAATGAATACAACAGTGTTAGCTGCGGTCTTTTCGCAGTTGTACGAGCTTGATTTACGAATGTCTCCTGTTAGTGCCTACTGCTCGGTGTGCCATCGTACAAGCCAGTACTAGATTCCTCACTACGGATAGCATAACATGAGACAGCTATCACTACCGATAGTCATTACGGTGTTCACAGTTCTGCTGGAACGCACGGTGCGTAACTTGAATACCTACCAAGAGCTTGGTACATCTGTCTCCGTGCCGTGAAGCACGCTTTAACTGCAGTATCCTGCAGTTTTCTTAGTTAACAAAAACAAACAGCCATTCAAAAATTTGATGTCTGTGTGCCTTAAACTGTCGAGGTTGCTGAATGTGTCGTATGCATAATTTCGGACAGTGCGCTGGCAAATGATGAGTTTTTGTCCCACAGTACCGACAGGAAGTGGGCTGGGTTGACCAAAGCGTGGTCTTGGAACTTGAGTGCTGCAATTGACCGCCTACCTCAACGGTGTTGCCTCAAAACCATGTCGTGGAACCCGCTGCACGTCAGCAATGTTACACATCTTTTGAAGGGAATGCAACAGTCGTCGTCACTGCTCCGAAATTTAAGGACTTCATGGACTCTACAAAAGCCTCGTTTAGTTCATAGTTCAAGCATAATAGACTCCCCCTCAGCGTTTTTTATAAAAAAAGCGCATAGTTTGTACAACTAAAAAAACTTTCCGAGGTCACCGTTGAATCTACACTGCAGAAATGCGAAAGCCTGAGCGTTGTTGCTGCACAGGTTGCATCACGTTTGTTCTCATTATCAACTAAATGCACCGTCATTGTCATCGTTACTGTCATCATTATCCTTATCACTGATTGCAGCGTCATTGTGATCGTTACTATCATCTTCACTGTAGACAAGCAGAAGTATGATACGCTTTTCACAATCCCGGCCGTGGCGTAGTTTATTGAAGCGCTCAGCATGGCCATCCGAGGGAGGGAGGTTCGATTTATCGGTGGAGACAGGATTTTTATTTTTATGATGGCGTCATCAAAACGTCATTTCCTTGACAGCTATAGCGTGACCGGACGCCGGGAGTATGAGCCATTAAAGGCTTTCGCCTTAATATATACCCATCGGGTCAGCTTCTTACCTGCTGCGTTGCTCGTTTTGGTGGCAAGTCGCTCGAAAGTGACAGGAACTCTCGCCATCAGTCCTCAAAGTTCAACTCTTTAGCCAATACATTGTTCTGCATGAGCGATTTGGCGAAATGACAGAGTATGTTTCTGCGTAGCTGTCGAGTGAGGCCTCTGATGCTATCCACCTTCTGACGAGAGGGATGCGCCAGAAAAAAAAATCAGCAAAGGCAAGGGCGTATTAACTGCCCGACTACACGATTGAGGCTATAACAGTTTCATGAAAAAGAAGATGAAGGGGGAGTGAAAGAAGTAAGAAAGAACAATGCCAGTGGACTCTCCTTTATTTCAGGCAAAGTGCGGAAGGTTAACTTGCACTGACGTTGTGCAGTATAGGCGACCCGTCTGTGTTTCTCCTTCATGGAAGCGCCCCCGCAGCGGCCGACTGTTAACCCATATGCTCCAGCTGAGTAGCCAAGAGTCTTGACTGAGCCACAACGGCAAGCGCGACAACCAGCCCCAGCCGAGGACAGAGACGGAAAATCTGCCTCCGTTCAAGTTTCGTTAAGGCTTGGTTCAAGGGGTTTAACACCCCAAAGTGACACAGTACATCAGAAACGTCATAGTGGAAGGCTCCAGAGGCTCCTAGGGTTCTTTAACGTGCACTGACCACAACAAAAGGGTGTCTTGCTTTTCGCCTTCATCGAAAAGTGGCCGCGCCGCTGCCGGGATTCACTCCCACATCCTTGGGCACAGCCATTGAGTGCCCTATAAACTGCGCCACATGGCTGGCTTTGTGCAAATAATGCGGTGGCCAGTGCGACAATCCCAAACGCGCGTAAGTGCATCGAGTACGAAAGCCCCAGCGGAATTAGCGCGAGTCATCGGTTCATGCGACAAAGCGATGGCAAGTAATGCGATATGCAAGGTGCAAACTGTAAAGCACGAAAAAAAAAAAAAAGACTCATTGCGAAAAAAGAAACACAGAGCAATAAAGATAGCCAAAGTAAAGTCTAAATACAGCAAGCGCTTATAAATGTATAAGATTATTAGCGGCCAAGAAAACATGGCGAAGTCAAAATTTGCACAACTTTCAGGCAACGGGATGCGGCCAAAGAAGAAAAAAAATACAGAAAGACTCTTCATTATATACGTATTCCGCTCAACAGTTCATCGCATCAGACCCCTCGACTTCTGTCAGCGATTTTTATTAACGCTCTGTGTCCTTGGTCAGAAGTTTACGGTGGATGATACGGTAAAATAAACCTGATCTGTTTGTATGCTTCCGGAATAGACTGAAATTCAATGGCAAATTTTGTCACCCTTCAGCCGGAGGCATAGCTACACAAGCGTAATTTCAGCCTATATTTCCACAGCAACTGTTTGTCTCTGGTGTCACACTCAGAAGAAGGTTCACATACATGTGTGTACCTCCACTTTTTTCTTTGTCGTTCTCTTCTGTCCCTTCATTCACGCGCAGTTCAGATAAGCAGACAGTAAAGAAGTCATGTTCTGCGCATTTCTTCCCGCCATAACATATACATATTTTGTAACGAAAGCTACACTAAGGTAGCGGAAGGGCAATTCGCGGTGCCCAGCCGGAGCCACAACTGCGCTGCGCCGTTACCATCACAACCGGCATGTGCCTAGCTGCGCCGATCTCCTCGCGGATAATGATGATGACGATGATGATAACGTTATTCTTCCACCGGATAAGGAGGCCCCCAATCCCCGCCCTCGGCACGCAGGCCTAAGGGACGGGAGACGAGACCTCCGCTATCTGCAGCAGGCAAAGAGGTCTTAATTCTTCGCGGCTTCTTCCGCCAGGCGGTTGGCTTGTTGCTGTGGAGCAGGGGCCTCGCTCCATAGCAGGGCTTTTCAGGCTTCTCTACAATTTATATTTGCTTTAGCCCCTGGGGAGCTAGCACATTCCCAGATTATATGGTCGAGGGTCCCTCTCTCCCCACAGTGCTTGCATTTATCGTTTTTTCTATTCTGGACATATTAAGCCTAGACCGGGTTTACAACGTTCCCAGCTTGCAGGCGCTGCCATGCGGCTGCCTCCCTATTGTTTAAACTTTTATCCGGTGGTGGAATCAGTCTCCTGCTTATCCTGTAATTTTCAAGAATCTCCGTATAATTTCGCAGACGCTTGTCCATGTTCTGGCGGCTCCACAGTTACTCGGAAGTAAAGAGCTCGGGCTAATTCGTGGGCCGCTTCGTTGCCAGGAACGGACGCGTGTACCGGGGTTCAAATTAGGCAAATTTTCCTGTTTAGTCGTCTACTCGCCACAATCCTTGCCGCTTCCGGCGAGACCCTACCCTTCGCAAAATTCCAATTGGCCGTTTCGCTATCGGTGATTACTACTCGCCGTCCCTCAACATGCAATCGCCATATCAGAAATTAAACGTTTTTCACTCACTACCGTGAACGGCATCAGCGGAGGCTTCGCGAAGAAGCGTCGACTGATACAGAAGTCATCGGCTGGCGCGAGGCCTGCCAGCAACGCGCTAACAAAGCAAGGAAGGCTAAGCTAGCGTAGCAGACGATCGGAGAACGGAAAGAACGTTTTGCTAAGCAACGGCACCTGGTCTAGGATCGGAAAAGACGTCTAGTAGCTGCTGATCTACAAGGGGAAGACCGTCCAACTGTACAGCAAGAACTCCAAGCTAAGCGAGTGTATGAAGGTGAGGCTCGACTTTAACTTGGCATTGGACCCTCACGTTCAGCTACCCAATGGGGAACCACCATTGATTTAGTGTACCATAGAGAAACCATCACATCTAGATACTTCGTATCCAAGATTGAGATGATTGCAAACTAATTTACAGATGAGCGATCGGTATTAGCGTCTATAAATCCTAACATCGAATAAACATGTGATTTACACACATCAAAAATCGCAACACTGTTTCAATTGTTTAGCCCATGCAGCCTAACACATTGGATAACCAAGCTCAACCAAGCAAAAAGCAAACCTTTCGCTACTTATATACTAGCCTAGCTGAGCTAAGCCAGTGCAATTTTTTTTTAACAGCCGGATGAAAACCTCCACCTTCGGAGTGTCAGAATGATTTGTGACTAGCAAGCCAAACTGGCGTATATGAACCGTCTGCAGATATACAGCCGTAATCGAACTTATGACAGTGATTGATCTCAGAATTCTGCAGAAATTTCGACTCTGGAAGGCAACCTGATGTAAACATTTTAATAGCAACGAAAACTACACAACTTACAGGACAGTGACGCGTGAATGCGCTCTCTGCGTCTTACATTTAACATTCACTGTGGCTGTCAGTTGGTATAACGCAGTTTTTGTGCAGTGTGTGTGTGTGTGTGTGTGTGTGTGTGTGTGTGTGTGTGTGTGTGTGTGTGTGTGTGTGTGTGTGTGTGTGTGTGTGTGTGTGTGTGTGTGTGTGTGTGTGTGTGTGTGTGTGTGTGTGTGTGTGTGTGTGTGTGTGTGTGTGTGTGTGTGTGTGTGTGTGTGTGTGTGTGTGTGTGTGTGTGTGTGTGTGTGTGTGTGTGTGTGTGTGTGTGTGTGTGTGTGTGTGTGTGTGTGTGTGTGTGTGTGTGTGTGTGTGTGTGTGTGTGTGTGTGTGTGTGTGTGTGTGTGTGTGTGTGTGTGTGTGTGTGTGTGTGTGTGTGTGTGTGTGTGTGTGTGTGTGTGTGTGTGTGTGTGTGTGTGTGTGTGTGTGTGTGTGTGTGTGTGTGTGTGTGTGTGTGTGTGTGTGTGTGTGTGTGTGTGTGTGTGTGTGTGTGTGTGTGTGTGTGTGTGTGTGTGTGTGTGTGTGTGTGTGTGTGTGTGTGTGTGTGTGTGTGTGTGTGTGTGTGTGTGTGTGTGTGTGTGTGTGTGTGTGTGTGTGTGTGTGTGTGTGTGTGTGTGTGTGTGTGTGTGTGTGTGTGTGTGTGTGTGTGTGTGTGTGTGTGTGTGTGTGTGTGTGTGTGTGTGTGTGTGTGTGTGTGTGTGTGTGTGTGTGTGTGTGTGTGTGTGTGTGTGTGTGTGTGTGTGTGTGTGTGTGTGTGTGTGTGTGTGTGTGTGTGTGTGTGTGTGTGTGTGTGTGTGTGTGTGTGTGTGTGTGTGTGTGTGTGTGTGTGTGTGTGTGTGTGTGTGTGTGTGTGTGTGTGTGTGTGTGTGTGTGTGTGTGTGTGTGTGTGTGTGTGTGTGTGTGTTTAGGCGCATTGCTGTCAGCAACCGATGGGGTTAGCTCATCGTTCAAGCAGGTTAAGCTTTTTGGCCCAGGATGATACAAAATGTCACGTTGGTCTTTTGCGCCCTTTTGTTTCGGTTCTAGCCCACTTCCGCTTTGCTCCCTCCTTTTGGTGACAAGACGTGATCCCACGACTCTGGTGAAGCATAGATTATTCAGTTTGTGTTGCACATTTGAGTTCATGACGCGAACTACTCAAAACATATCTTATTTTTGTTATATGAAACAAATGACCATATTATCGTGCGTGCCTGCAGCTTCGACTGCCCGGACACTTTTGTTAGACCGGGAACACATCGAACAAAATACAAAAATGAGGAGATGTATACATATATTTCGTATGCTGAGCCAGCAGGCCACTGTGACCCCGACGAAGACATGTCTGCATAAAAGCCACCATAAGTAAGACTATTACGGCGGTGTTTGTTTTAAGCAATGTCGTTAAACTTCACTCGGGAAAAGTAGTTAGGAAATATCTATTCGTGTATGGGTTGAATTTCTGCTCTCTCTCTCTCTCTTTGTGGTGGAGACTTACAAGCTCATTGCCCCATCTTCGTTTTAGTCGGCACTTTATTGCATCGAAGAAACGGAAGCAATTATTGTTGGGTGAGCTAACTTTTTCCAACAGGAACAATAAGAAACTGCAATGGCAGTGACAACGAATTTCAATTGCAGTGCTTGGCCCCTTCCTCATACACCTAAGCACTTATCAATGTTGGCCGCACACGACGATGGCCTGTGCGATTCGTTCCTGGGTAAACAAATAAGCAGCGTGTGGCGGTTATCAAGCCGGTTCTCTAGCAGTGCAGAGCGAGCGAACCAGTTGTACGTACGTGATCACGGAGCTCTGTATATATATATATATATATATATATATATATATATATATATATATATTGTAAGGTAACGCGAAGGTCGGACTTGGGGAATCAGGCTTTATTGCAGACCTGAAGCCTTGGTCGCACACTGCAGCCAAACACACTCCGCGATGACGATGGGTATCTACGAGGAAAAACGGGGTGTAACCTGTGGTCCGCTGTACAGCCGTATTGTAGGCGAACGTAACAAAAGGAAGTATTACGTCCCAGTTTCGGTGGTCCTGGTCGACGTACATAGACAACATGTCAGAAAGCGTGCGGTGGAACCGCTCAGTCAACCCATTGGTCTGCGGGTGATAGCTGGAGGTCAATTTGTGATGTGTGGTTGAGGCCTCAATAACTTCGGCTACAATCGTCGACAGAAATGTCCGACCACGATCGCTGAGAAGCACTTGAGGGGCCCCATGACGCAGTACGAGCGATTCCAAAAAGAAGGTCGCGACCTCATGTGCTGAGCCATTAGGCAGGGCAGCGGTCTCAGCGTAGCGTGTTAGGTGGTCGACGGCGGTGACGATCCAGCGATTACCTCGTGCGGACAATGGAAGTGGCCCGTATAAGTCTATGCCAACAACGGCAAAAGGAGTAGCTGGGCAAGGTAGCGGCTGTAGTAGGCCAGCAGGAGGAGAAGTTGGCCGTTTGCGGCTCTGACATGGCAGACAAGAGGCGACGTATTTTGCCACACTTGAGGCGAGGCCTGGCCAGAAGAAACGGGTTTTCACGCGGTGGTAAGTTTTATGAAAGCCTAAGTGACCGGCTGTAGCATCATCGTGGAAAGCCGCCAGGATACGGGTGCGAAGCGCTTTCGGAATAACGGGGACCCAACGGGTGCCTTCAGAGCAATAAATATAACGGGACAGCACGCCGTTGTCAAGTTTGAAATTTTGGAGTTGTCTGCGCATCCTAGCGGTAGGAGGGTGAGAAGCACCGGTGAGAAGGTTGATTAGGGAAAGACAGTAGGGATCGGCTTGCTGGTGTGAAATAATGGCGTACCGATCTGGAGCAGCGGCAGGAGTAGCACAGGGGATGTTTGGAGCTCTGGACGACATTGCGACGCCGAGGGTGCACGCAGGAAGGCGCGAAGAAGCACTAGGTGGTGATTCTGGGAGCGGGCAGCGGGAAAGAGCATCGGCATCTCGATGTTTGCGACCTGATTTGAATATGACATCGAAGTGGTATTCCTGCAAACGCAGAATCCAACGGCCAAGGCGTCCAGTCAAATTTTTGAGGGTTGATAACCAGCACAGAGCGTGGTGATCGGTAACGATCGTGAAATGGCGGCCGTAGAGGTAGGGGCGGAATTTCTGAACTGCCCAAACGACGGCGAGGCACTCTTGCTCTGTGATAGTGTAGTTGCGTTCCGCTGGTGTTAGAGTTCGACTGGCAAACGCAATTACTTTTTCCCGAGAAGCGGTGTCACGTTGCAGAAGTACGGCGCCGATACCGAGGCCGCTGGCATCGGTGTGGAGAATGGTAGCAGCAGTGTCGTCGAAGTGAGCGAGAACAGGGTCCGAAGTGAGGGCATTCTTTAGGGTTTGGAAAGCTTTTTCGCATTCTTCGGACCAATTGAAAGTAGTACTGTCGGTAAGGAGGCGGTGGAGCGGTGCAGCAATGGTAGCGAAATTGCGAATGAAACGGCGAAAGTACGAAGACAGGCCAAGGAAACTGCGTAGTTCCTTAGTCCGTTGAGGGCGTGCAAAGTTCAAAACTGCAGCAAGCTTGTCAGGGTCGGGTCGAATGCCATCGCGGCTGACGAGGTGGCCCAGGATCTTGATTTCTTTCTTGGCGAAATTACACTTTTTTGTGTTCAGCTGGAGACCGGCGGATGCTAGGCACGTTAATACTTGATCAAGGCGGCATAAATGATCAGAAAAAGTCGCAGAGAAGATAACTATGTCGTCCAGGTAGCACAAGCATGTTTTCCACTTAAGTCCTCTAAGAACAGTGTCAATCATGCGCTCAAACGTAGCGGGGGCATTACAAAGTCCAAAAGGCATGACATTGAATTCGTAAAGCCCATCGGGAGTAGCGAATGCGGTTTTTTCTTTGTCGGCTTCGTGCATCGGTATCTGCCAGTAACCGGAACGCAAATCCAAAGTGGAGAAATATTCGGCGCCCTGCAGACAGTCGAGGGAGTCGTCAATTCGTGGCATAGGGTAAACGTCTTTGCGAGTGACTTTGTTAAGTGCGCGGTAATCAACGCAAAAACGCACGGAGCCATCCTTTTTTTTTTGACCAAGACGACCGGAGATGACCAGGGGCTAGCTGATGGCCGAATAATGTCTCGTCGGAGCATATCATTCACATTATCTTCTATGATTTTACGTTCTGATAAGGAAACACGATAAGGGCGGCGGCTAACAATAGAAGTACCTTCTGTAATAATGCGGTGCTGTGCAGAAGACGTTCGGCCCAAGGTCGGAGAAGTGACATCAAAGGAGGCTTGGTGTTTTCGAAGTAATTCCTGCAAAGCTTGGCGGTGAGTCGCAGGAAGGTCGGGATTGATGGTGCCAAAGAGAACACAGAGAGAAGCATCAGAAGAAGCTGCTGGTGAGGAAGAGGGGGCGGTAAGGGTGGTGAGGGACACCGGGTGAATG